>NC_048225.1:58499347-58574352 GCF_002007445.2 Ailuropoda melanoleuca
CCTTCCCTGTTCTGTATGTTATCTCCGATTGAGTTCATCCATTTATAATATTTTAACCATTTATATACTTTCATTTCTTCCAAGGTTTCTGAGTCAAATACTCCAGGTCTCTGAGTCAAATACCTTTCTGCAACCCAGATGCATTTTGCATTTATCTATACTGAAATATCTATACCAATGCCCAACGAATTCAAGACTGAATTAACTTGCCTGTTCTTCCCAAATCCACTCTACCTCCTCCATGCTCATAGTTTTTTTAGTTAAATCACTATATGTACCTATTCAACCCAATGTAGAAACTTACTCATTCTGATCTCTCCTCCCTTTTACTTGTCACCAGTTCCTATTGACTGCAGTTAACCCCTTTTGACCCACTCATTCTNTATCTCTCCTCCCTTTTGTTACTAGTTCCTGTTGACTACAGTTTAACCCCTGTTGGCTCTTTTTACCCACTCATTCTTCTCACCCTCCAGTGTCACCGCCTAGTGCACACTCCTAACTTCTACCACCTGGATTAATTCCCTAAGTCTCTCTGGCTTTGATTTTATACCCTTCAAACCAGTCTCTACCCTGTAGCCAGAGGTTTTTCCTAACATAGATGTCATCTTCTCACTTCTGAGGTTAAAACCCTTAGTCCATTTAATCCATGGAATAAAATCATACATTTAAGATGGTGGAGAAATTTTCAAAGGTTATCTCATATACATCATCTTAAATCAATTGTAGTTATCATTATTAGTAACATTTATAAAAAAGACTGCTGAATATGAGATTATGGCCTCTCCTTTTTACTTTGTCCACATGAATCAGTTTCTCTGTCTCAAATTTTTGCTGTTTATCTCTCACCATGAAGTCATGATGATTCAGTGTTCCTGAAACCCCCATATTAACAAGAAAGACAATTAAATAGGTGTCTGTTTAACCTTCTCCATGTGATTCACTTCTTGAACATTAAAACAAACAACCTGACGCTGGATGTGTTTGCATCTGTATGTTTGTCTTAAGAGGCAGACATGGCCTGAAATAATTGTATTTTTCTACATAAGGGAGAGGTTCACATGTATTTCTACATAAAAAGAGTCAGGAAAGACTCAGCTCCTGAAGATTGTGCATCTATAGATCACTCCTAGTGCCTTTTTTATGAATCGATGACTACAAATCTCTGAACATGGCAGTTACAAAATCTGAAATGACACATAGGAACATAATTCCCAGTCTTTGTTTTCCTTCCACATTCAAATCCACTTATAACTGCAAGTAACAGTAACATATTTTTATTCAGACTTCCAGGAGAATCCCATAATTACAAAAAATCACATTTCAGTGCTTGACATTCTACGTAGTGAGAAAGTTAAGTTTCTGTCTTACTGCTGCAAGTTTCAGCCCATGTCTTGGTTTTCAGCTGAGGAGTCAGAGAACAGCTGTCCATTTGTGGAAGGTCACCCACCACTTTGATAGGAGTAGTGTCAGCAGAGCAGTGGAGGATGTAGCTAAATACAAAGGGTAAGAGAGAGAGCAGACACACAAGTACCTGAGTACAACCTGCCTCTTTATGCTGTGTGATTTGTGAGTTTAGAGCAAAAGCCTAGGGCTATTTCTAAAAAATTAATTGCTAATGTCAACAAGAGGTCCCCCAGTGAATCTTAGAGGAAAAGCAGAACAGACTTTATTCCCAAGAAGCTCAGTGAAGATATATTAGTTCTCTGGCCAGGAAGCAGAGGACAATTAGCAAAGAACTGAAGCTGTACATTCCTATTTATTCACATAAATTCACTCCAAGCAAACTATTTTCTATGAAGCCATCCCTAAATTCTGTAAGGCAGCATGGCATGTCTCCCTTTCTTTCCTATCAAATCACTTTACTAGTTGTGACATTGCACTGACTCCCTTGCACTGGAAATCCCATCAGTGTATCAGTCCTTGGAGAGCAGGGGCTATGTCTTGCTTGGGGCAGCAGTCCCAGGGCAAGTTAGAGAAGTGCAGAATCTAACTGGTACTCAGTAATGTTTGTTTAATAATAAATATCTACATGATTATATTACATCTATAAATAGATGAGCATATAAAACAACCAGGAATTGCAGAAACTTGACAAGATAGACAAAAACTTTAGGGCTAGCAGTGATTAGCAGATAGTGGGGATCTATGAGGGATGAACTCATTGGGACTCATGCTGCTCACCTGAAGTGATATTCTGGGTGCCTCATGTCAGAAGGAACCCTGTTGAATCTCTATGCCAAAAAAAGCTATAGCAGAATCCCAGATTCTGTCAGAATTGAAGGACACCTCTGGTCACTGCTGGTCACTTCTGTCACTGTCTCTGCAGGCAGGCCTTTGTGGACTGTGGCTCTTCCCTGTTTCCATAATCTTCTCTACAGTGGTATGGACGTGATCATAGTGGTAAAAGTGAGATGCAGGGACACAGAGATTACGGGAGGGGACAGAAACAGTGGGTTCACAGTGATGACATACTAGGAGAGGGAAAAACAGAAATCAAACCCTCAGAGGCAGAGTTCAGGTGTCAAATCCAGGACATATAAACAATGAGTAAAATATGCCTGGTAGAGGGGGACCATTCTCCTGATCTCTGGGCTATCTTTGAGGATGCATACTTCACAGTCTTGATTCAGGGTTGAGGGAAATTCAGCAACCTGGAAACAACTGAGAAAAAGGAAAAAATTGCCAGACTCAAAGGTTCTATTTTGGTCCTCTCTGTTCAGCTGTAGCAATACTCTGAATCCCCATTTAGTTTCCATGATGACCATCTGCTCCAGGATGGGACTAACAGTGATGAAGGGGATTTTATATTCAGAAGGGCTATACAGCAATCTCTGAATACCAAAGAGGAAACCAAACACATCACTCAGGTCCTGAAGATAAAGATTTCCAGAATGAGTTCCTTCTAGCTCTGGCAAGACTTGGGTAAAGTGGGTAAATTAGCTGTGTCTACATGCATCGTATATGATGTTTAGGATGTCAAGTTAGGATGCTAAAGTCCTCTGTGAATGACTATGAAGATTCAACCATGGCTTTGGTAAGTATTGGCAAGCTCAAAGGTTACCTTACGGCAATGTGTGGTCTGAAGGGCAGAAGCTAAGGGAAACTGAACAGAGAGGATTAGTTTCAAGAAGTCAGACCTGGGGACAACAGCTACTCTGAGGCAAAAGGAAATGAACTTCAGACAACTAAAAGGTGTCAGACCAGATGTATTGGAAGCCTCAGAGCCATAGTAGCCAACCAAGAAATAGTTCCTATCACAAGGGCTATGAGAAAGGAAGAAGTCAGCTGTCAGTAGTCATCCCCAAAACTGTAAGCCCCAAATGTGGCCTCAATTCCCACACCTGAAATCCTGTGCATGGACTTTTAGTTAGTTCTGTCATCTTCACTCTGAAAGGCAAGTCCATTCTTGACATTTCTCCAAAGAAAAGGTGGTGACTGTGAACAAGGCACTGGGCAGGCAAGATGTTATTACCAATTGACAGGTCTCAGAGGACACACAGGTATACATGGACAGAGCCCAAGTTGCCTCCACATTGGCTGGAGGCACACAGAGCTAAGTCTACTGCCCCAGGGATAGCCGATTGGGCAGGAGAGTTGGTTAATTCTCTGAAATAACCATCCTGTCCTGTTAAAAAGGGGGAAAAAAACTGAAAGACACTTGTGAAGTTCACAGTCTCATGGCACTAAAACACTGAGATCTAATCACAGTACTATAGAACATTTCTCCTCCCCCCACAACCCACCACATCATTACTAAGGTCTATATATAGCAGTTTGGGGAGGTGTTTGTTGTTGTTGTTGTTGTTGTTGTTGTGTTTTGTTTTTTGTTTTTTTTTTTTGGCCTAATACATCATGTCCAGCTATCAACAAAAAACTACAAGTCATATAAAAAGCAAAACACATTTTAAAGAGTCAAAGCATGCATCAGGCCCAGACATGGCAGGGTAGTTGGAATTATCAGACTCGGAATTTTAAACAATTATGAATAATAGGCTAAGAGCTCTAATAGACAAAGTAGACATCATGCAAGAGCAGATAGGCAATGTAAGCAGAGAAATAGAAATACTAAGAAGAAAACAAAAAGAGATGCTAGAAATTAAAAACAACAACAACACTGTAACAGAAAGGAAGAATGACTTTGATGGACTTATTAGATTGGATATGGCAGAGGAAAGAATCTCTGAGCTTGAGCATAGATCAATAGAATCCTCAAAAACTGAAAAGCAAAGGGAACAAAGACTAAAAAAGAAAAAAAAAGAACAGAATAACCAGTCTGTGAGGCAACTACAAAAGGTATAACATACACATAATAGGATTACAAGAAGAAAGAAAGGAAGAAATATTTGAAACAATAATGACAAAATTTCCCCAAATGAATTTCAAACACCAAACCACATCCAGGAAGCTCAGAAAATACCAAAAAGAATGAATGCCCCAAAAACTACATCTAGGCATATCATTTTCAAACTACCAAAAATCAAAGATAAAGAAAAAATAATGTAAGAAGTCAGAGGGGCATAAAACACCCTATCTATAGAGGAACAAAGACAAGAATTACATCTGACTTCACCTGAGAAAACATGCAAGAAAGAAAAGAGAGGAGTGAAATATTTAAAAGGTTAAGAGACAGAAAACAACCACCCAGAATTCTAGACCCTGTGAAATTATCCTTCAAAAGTAAAGCAGAAATAAAGATTTTTCTCAGGCAAACAAAAATCTCACTGGGTACGACACATTACAGAGAGGACCACACATCTCCATTCCACAGGCTCTGTTGTAATGTAACATTGACAATTCCTCACCAAGGATTAAATCTAATTAAACTCCCTGCCCCCGAATCTGAGTGGCCTTGGTGATCCACTGACAATCAATAGAATGTAACAGAAGTCCAGGCCAGAAAAGACCATTCAGCACCTGCCTGCATGTCTTGGAATGTTTCCTTCCCTCTAAGAATCCAGCTGCCATGCAGTGAGAAGTCTAAAACCACATGAAGAGGCCTTAGGTAGGTCCACTAGTCAACACTCCCAGCTAAGACCAGTCTTAAAACCGTGACAGCCCAGGAGCAGACATATGAGTGAAGATTCCTTCCACTGATTCCAGCCCCTAGCCACATGATTACTTTCACCTGTTTGAGAAGGAAGCCACTGCACTCTACTCCACTGTACTGCTCTTGAATTCCTGACCCACAGAATCTATGAGAGTGATAAAATAAATATTATTTTATGCCACTATGTTTATGGTGGTTTGTTAAAAAGAGTAGATAACCAGAACACTGGATTTTACTGAAGTAATTTGGAATTTTACTTATGAGTCATTATTATTTTTAAAGCATTATCACTTCTATTTAAATTTTTTTTAATTTTTAATATAGCTCACGACACTAGCAAAATTCGTTTTGTGAATTTTACTAAACCCTTTGTTCATACCAATTTCTAGTATGCTTTTTACAAATAAAATCTTTATTAATTTATATTTAATTTAAATTCAATTAGCTAACATAGAGTACATCATTAGTTTTTGATGTCGTGTTCAATGATTCATAAGTTGTGTGTAACACCCAGTGCTCATCACATCACATGCCCTCCTTAATGCCCATAACTCAGTGTCCCCATCCCCCCAACCACCTCCCTTTCCACAACCCTCAGTTTGTTTCTCGGAGTCCAAAGTCTCTTATGGTTTATCTCCCTCTCTGATTTCTTCCCATTCAGTTTTCGCTCCCTTCCCTTATGATCCTCTGCACTATTCTTTATATTCCACATATGAGTGAAAGCATATGATAATTGTCTTTCTCTGCTTGACTTATTTCACTTGGCATAATATCCTCCAGTTCCATCCATGTCAATATAAATAGTAAGTATTCATCTTTTCTGATGGCTAAGTAATAGTCCATTGTATATATGAATCACATCTTCTTTATCCATTCATCTGTTGAAGGATATCTCAGCTCCCTCCACAGTTTGGCTATTGTGGACATTGCTGCTATGAATATTGGGGTACATATGCCCCTTTTTTTCACTATATCTGTATCTTTGGGGTAAATACCCAGTAGTGCAATTGCTGGGTCATAGGATAGCTCTATTTTTAACATCTTGAGGAACCTCCAAACTGTTTTCCAGAGTTGCTGTACCAGCTAGCATTCCCACCAACAGTGTAAGAGGGTTCCCCTTTCTTTTCTTTCTTCTTCTTTTTTTTTTAAGATTTTATTTATTCAGTCAACAGAGATAGAGACAGCCAGCAAGAGAGGGAACACAAGCAGGGGGAATGGGAAAGGAAGAAGCAGGCTCACAGCGTAGGAGCCCGATGTGGGGCTCGATCCCAGAACGCCAGGATCACGCCCTGAGCCGCAGGCAGACGCCTAACCGCTGTGCCACCCAGGCGCCCCTTCTTTTTTCTTTTATATTTTATTATTTGACAGAGAGAGACAGTGAGAGAGGGAACACAAGCAAGCAGAGTGTGAGAGGGAGAAGCAGGCTTCCAGCCGAGCAGGGAGCCCAATGCGGGGCTCAATCCCAGGACCCTGGGATCATGACCTCAGCCAAAGGCAGACGCTTAATGGCTGAGCCACCCAGGCACCCCAGAGGGTTCCCCTTTCTACACATCCTCACCAACATTTGTTGTTCTCTGTCTTGTTAATTTTAGCCATTCTAGCCGGTGTAAGGTGATATCCCATTGTGGTTTTGATTTGTATTTCCCTATGGCAAGTGATGCGGAGCATTTTTTCATGTGACTGTTGGCCATTTGTGTATCTGCTTTGGAGAAGTGTCTGTTCATGTCTTTAGCCCATTTCTTGACTGGGTTATTTGTTTTTTGGATGTTGAATTTGGGGATAAGTTCTTTATAGATCTTGAATACCAACCCTTTACCTGTTATGTCATTTGCAAATATCTTCTCCCATCCCATAGGTTGCCTTTTAGTTTTGTTGACTTTTCTTTACTGTACAGAAGCTTTTTATCTTGATGAAGTCCCAAAAGTTCATTTTTGCCTCTGTTTCCCTTACCTTTAGAGATATGTCTTCCAAGAAGTTGCTGCAGCCATGGTCAGAGAGGTTACTCCCTGTGTTCTCCTCTAGAATTTTGATGAATCCCTGTCTCACATTCAGGTCTTTCATCCAATTTGAATTTATCTTTGTGTACAGTGTAAGAGAATGGTCAAGTTTCATTCTTCTCCTTGTGGCTGTCCAATTCTCCCAGCACCATTTCTTAAAGAGACTGGCTTTTTTCCATTGGATATTCTTTCCTGCTTGTCAAAGATTAGTTGACCATAGAGTTAAGGGTCCATTTCTGGGGTCTCTATTCTGTCCCATTGGTCTATGTGTCCGTTTTTGTGTCAGTACCATGCTGTCTTGATGATCACAGCTTTGTAATATAGTTTGAAGTCAAGCATTGTCATGCTCTCAGCCTTGGTTTTATTTTCAACATTCCCCTGGCAAATTGGGGTCTTTTCTTGTTCCATACAAATCCTAGGATTGTTTGTTTCAGCTCTGTAAAAAATGTTGTTGGTATTTATTTTTTTTTTACTTATTTAATTGAGAGAGAGAGAGCATGAGCAGGATGAAGGGCAGAGGGAGAAGCAGACTCCCTGCCTAGCAGAGAGCCCAAAGTGGGACTTGATCCCAGAACTCCGAGATCGTGACCTGAGCCAAAGGCAGATGCTTAACCGACTGAGCCACCCAGGTGCCCTGTTGATGGTATTCTGATAGGGATTGCAATGAATGTGTAGATTTCTCTGGGCAGCAGAGACATTTTAACAATGTTTATTCTTCCAATCCATGACCATGGAATGCTTTTCCATCTCTTTGTGTCTTCCTCAGTTTCTTTTGTAACTATTCCGTAGTTTCTAGAGTACAGATTCTTTACCTCTTCAGTTAGCTTTATTCCTAGGTATCTTCTGGTTTTTGGTGTAATTGTAAATGGGATTAATTCCTTCATTTCTCTTTCTTCAGTCACATTGATACTGTATAGAAATGCAAATGATTTCTGTGCATTGATTTTGTATCCTGCCACATTGCTGAATTGCTGTATGAGTTCTAGCAATTTTGGGGTGGAGTCTTTTGGGTTTTTCACATAAAGTATCATGTCATCTGTGAAAAGAGAGAGTTTGACTTGATATTTTGGACTCTGCTCTCTCGTTCACCCACCCTTCTCTGGCAAAATGACTAGGAGGAATTCACAACAAAAGAAAGAACCAGAGGCAATGTTCTCTGCCACAGAGCTAATCAATATGGATGTAAGTAAGATGTCAGAGATGGAATTCAGGGTAGCAATTATAAAATTAAGAGCTAGGCTTGAAAAAATAATGACAATATGGACTCTCTAAAAGTGGAAAGGAGATCTAATCAGGCCAAACTTAAAAATGCTATGAATGAGATGCAGTCTAAATTGGACGCTCTAACAGCTAGGGTAAATGAGGCAGAAGAGAGAATAAGTGATCTAGAGGAAAGGAAGGAAGTTGAGGAAAAGAGAGAACAACAACTAATAGCCCATGAAGAAAGGTTTCGAGAAATTAATGATCCCCTGAAACAAACCAATGTCAGAATTATTGGGGACCCTCAGGGGGTGGGGGGGGACCAAAGGGTATTTTTGAGGAAACCATAGCTGAGAACTTCCCTAATCTGGGGAAGGAAACAAGCATTCATGCCCAAGAGGCAGAGAGGATTCCTCCCAAAATCAATAAAAATAGATCAACACCCCAACATATAATAGTCTGTTTTGTTCCTCTAATTATCATTCTGGGTATAATCAGAAGAGACAAGCCAATTTAATTTAATTTAAACAAGGAAAGTTTAATATAAATAATTTTCAACTATAAGAAGGAATTGGATTATCAAGGTATTGGCTATAAGTAGAGAGAACTCCAAAGAATGTAACAATAGCAGATGTAAGGGAGCGGCCCCTACCACTTGAAATAAGAGAGGTTGCCCAGGAAGACCCACCCTGAGCTGAGAATCAGGCCCTGTTGGAGAGGGAACAAGATGGTACACTGAACAGAAAAGAAGTTGTTGTAATGACATGTCAATGGAAATTGCTGGAAATCCACATTCTAGGGTGTTGAGGACAGATGTTCACAAGAAGGTACATCACCAGACGCTCTGCCACAAACCCACCCCAGGGAGTTGGTGCAGGAATCACCCAACCACTGGGTGCTGCTGGCTGCCAAGCACTATAGGACCTGGGTACTTGAGATGAGTGTACTGTAGAGCCTGGGCACTAAAGAAGCTGTGCACACTCCAGCAAAGCCTGTCAGACAAGCATGTATCAACCAGCAAGTAAAACCCTTTCTGGTGACGTCAGTGAAATAGCAGACGAAGGAACTATAGGGGCCTGTCCCCCCACAAAAACAGCAAATAAACTATCCCAAACTGTTAGAATCAACTTTATCAGAACCTTAGAAATTAGTCAAAGATTTGCAGGAATGAGGTGAACAACTCAATCAAGAAGGTGACTGAATCTCAGTAAGAGAGCTCTGTGACATTTTAACTCACCCCGGCCTCATCCCTCCCTCTTTAGTTCAGCAGTGGTCTTGAAAATGGCAGCCTGTGTTCCCCATGGGGCTCCATGGTACTGGAAGAAGCAGATCAGACTTTGTTCTCAAAGAATTATAGTTGTTTGTTTCAGCCTGTCTTGTGATTTCCTGAAAGATAGGTGCAAAGAAGTTGCTTTTATTTCACATAACTCAGAACTTTCCCAGGACGGGGTGGTGGCTACTTATGAGCATTTGTCAAAAACATTTAAAGACAAATGGATTATCCTCAGCCACCTGAGAGAAGGAATGACAGTTGGGGAATCAACAGACACACCAAAAGCATTGGAGGGAAGGCTAGGTAGTGAGATGTCTCACTGGAATAAGAGCTTACTTTGAAAAGTCCTCACATATGCCTGGGAATCTAGAAAGTCTCAAACAAGTCAAAGACGGAATGCATGCTCAGAAAAGACCTGAGAAGGCCCTTAACTCTTACCTCTGCTGACCTTCAGTCTCTGTGCAAGCAGAATACCAATATTAAAGTAGCATTGCAAAGCGCCTAGTTAGTTGACTGTTGAAGGCATGCTGCAACACACACACAGACTCCACCTGCAAAGAATGAAGTTTTTTCATTCCAGGCAATTAAGGAAATTTCTGTTGACTCACTAGATGACCACCAAGCTAATCAGCAGAGACTTTAGTAACCACGAACAACAAAAACTTCAGACTATAAAATTTGTCTGGAATCCCTAAAAAGCAACAGCACCACCATAAGGAGTCACTGTTTAGTGTCCTTTCATTTCATCCTGAAGGACTCATTTCATCCGAAAGGTCCCACAAACCTCAGGGAGGGGGAGAAACTGAATTCCACAGTTTCTTCATTATAATATTCAAAATGTCCACTTTTAACCAAAAATTATGAGGTATGCAAAGAAATAAGAAGTATGTCTCATACACAGGCATAAGAAAAAGAAGAGAAACTGTCTTAAATATGCTCAATGAGAAAAAAAATAAACCATGAACAAAAAACTAGAGCAAACCAATATAACATTTGTCTCACCAAATCAAGAATATCAATAAAAAGAGAGAAATCATAAAAAGAGACCAAATAAAAATTCTGGACTTGAAAATTACAATAACTAAATTAAAAATTCACTAGATGGGTGTAATAGCAGATTTAAACAAGCAGAATAAAGAATTTATTAAATTCAAGACGAGTCCATTGAGATTAACCAAAATGAGAAGCAGAAAAATAGAATAAAGTGGACAGAACCTAAAAGACCTGTAGGACCCCAATAAATCATATCAACACACACATAATGGGAATGCCAGAAGGAGAAAAAAAAAAGAATATTTGAAGAAATAGTGAAATAGTCACAGAAAGCTTTCCAAATTTGATGAAAGATTTGAATCTATACATTCAAGAGCTCAATAAATTCTTGTAGGATAAACTCAGTGAGATCCACATTGAGACGTATTATAATCAAACTTTAGAAAGGAAGAAAAAGACAGAATCATAGTGGTAGCAAGAGAATAGTCGTAAGAGATCCTTAATAAGATTAGTAGTTGATTTCTCATCAGAAACCACGGAGACTATGGGCACCTTCATGGCTCAGTTGGTTGGGCATCTGACTCTTGGTTTCAGCTCAGTTCATGATCTCAGGGTCATGGGGTTGAGCCCCACATCAGGCTCCATGCTCAGGGTGGAGTTTGCTTGAGATTCTCTCTCTTTCTCTCCCTCTGCCCCTCCCCTGCTTCTATTTCCTCTCCCTCTCTCTCTCAAATAAATAAATAAAATCTTAAAAAAAAAAGAAAGAAAAAAGAAAGAAAGAAAGAAAGAAAGAGAAAGAAAGAAAGAAAGAAAGAAAGAAAGAAAGAAAGAAAGAAAAACATGGGGACTAGAAGTCATTAGGATGGCAAATTAAAAGTGCTGAAAGAAAAAAATGTCAACCAAGATTTCTGTGTCTGGTAAACCTCTCCTTCAAAAATAAAGAAGAAATTAAAATACTCCCAGCCAATTCCCAACAAAACAAAAACAGAGTTCACAGCTAGTAGAGCTACCCTACCAAAAAAAAAAATGCAAAAGGAGACCTTTAGGTTGACC
Organism: Ailuropoda melanoleuca; assembly: GCF_002007445.2. Classification (NCBI taxonomy): domain Eukaryota; kingdom Metazoa; phylum Chordata; class Mammalia; order Carnivora; family Ursidae; genus Ailuropoda; species Ailuropoda melanoleuca. The sequence continues at coordinate 58,510,911 of NC_048225.1, forward strand.
TAAAAGGACTCTAAACAGAAACTCAAATCCATACAAAGAAATAAAGAATAGCCTTGGTCTGGCCAGAAGGCATGGAGCGGGCAGAGGCCAGGCCACTGAAATACAAAGGGAAGAGCCAAAGCCATTGCTGCCACCACCACAGCTGCTGCCAGAGAGAAGCATGTGTGCAAGGTGAGCTAAGAAAATGAAGATGGCCACCAAATCATGCCCAACTGCAAGCAAGAGATTCCTGCTGCATGTAAATCTTGTCTCTGTGGTTATGTATTTATTAATAGGAAATTTTTTAAATAAACCACTAAGAGAAATCATCACCTTTTACCAATGTGATTATCTTTGAAAGATTTCTGAATCCTTTTTTTATATGATCTTAAACTGGGATATAGTGCATCCATAGCAAGTACACACGTCAAGACTGTCTTTAGAGAAACCTCTGTTAGTGAAAGGACTATACAGTGGTGCCTTGAAATTTTTGTTCTGGGGAGCTGAGTCTGAAAGATGAGCCTTGACGGAGACACAAATCTGTTTTAAATGAAGATCAGTTGAAAACCATAGTGGAAGCTAACTCCAAAACAGTAATTCAAGGCCTTGCAGCAGATTTCAGAGTTTCAGCTACAACAATATCTCAACACCCAACTTCTGGTTACAATAGGAAAGGCAAAAACATTGGACAAGTGGGTAGGTATCACACCATGATGGATGATCACAAACAGACGATTAGAGATGGGCTCATCTCTTAGACTTGAAAGAGCAGAGACTTATTTTGGACAGGATCATGAGCTTTGACAAAAAATAAAATTGAAAGTGATCTGGACAATAGCTGGATGTTGATGAAATTCCAAAATATGTGTTAAAGCCATCATTGCAACCAAAAAATTTTCCAGTAATTGTATGGTGGCCTGCAAAAAGGGCAATTCATTACTGCTTTTTAAACCAGGTTTAACTAACTTCTTATTGTCAAGAAATTGAAATTACATACCAAAAGTTATTTTAAAAGCACTCTGCTTTGGTTAGTAGACATGGACCTATAGTTTTCCATGACAACATTTGACTACAGACATCACAAACCACCATAGTAAAGTTAACTGAATTGGGCTAAGAAATTCTGCTACATTCATCATACTTGCCTGAACTTTTTTCAATGGATTACCACATTTTTTTGTCATTTGGATCACTTTATAAGAAAGAGAACATTCTCCAATTGAGAAGCAGTAATTGGAGAATTTAAATAAATTTCAACAATGCTGAACTACCAAATATGGTATAAATCATTTAATATATGGAGAAATTTATCATTTAGGGAAAGTGGTTAATGCTAACAGTGGATGTTTTGGTTGAATAAAGCTTTCCTTTTTCAAAAGAAAGAATGAATGAACACTGTAAAGGCTATAACATGGGGAAATATAAAAGACAATTAATAATGCTCAACATGACTAATCATCAAGGAAATGCAGATCAAAACCACAATGAGATATCACCTCACACCTGTCAGAATGACTAAAACCAAAAACACAAGAAATAAGTGTTGGTGAAGATGTGGGGAAAAAGGAACACTCATGCACTTTTGGTGGGAATGCAAACTAGCACAGCCCCTGTGAAAAACAGTATAAAGATTCCTCTAAAACTTAAAAATAGAATTACCATGTGATCCAGTAATTACACTACTGGGTATTTACCCAAAGAATATGAAACACTAATTCAAAAAAATATATGCGCCCCAATGTTTATGGCAGTATTATTTACAATAGCCAAACTATGGACACAGTCCAAGTGTCCATGGATAAATGAATGAATAAAGAAGATGTGGTATGTATACATACAATGGAATATTACCATATATGCATACAATGAAATCTTGCCATTTGCAACAACATGGATGGATCGAGAGAGCATAATGCTAAGTGAAATAAGCCAGTCAGAGAAAGACAAATACCATATGGTTTCACTGATACATGGAATTTTTTTTTAAGTTTTATTCATTTATTTGATAAAGAGAGAGAGTGTGTGTGAACAGGGGGAAAGGTAGGGGGAGAGGGATAGAAAGGATCTCGAGCAGACTGCCTGCTGAGCATAGAGCCTGGCATCGGGCTAGATACCATAACCTCAAGACCATGACCTGAGCTGAAACCAAGAGTCAGATACTCAAACAACTGAGCCATCAAAGTGCCCCCATATGAGGAATTTAAGAAACAAAACAAATGAACAAAGGAAGAAAAAAAGGAGAGAGAGAGAGAGACAAACCAAAAAGCAGACTCTTACCTATAAAGAACAAACTGATTGTTACCAGAGGGGAGGTGGGTGGGGGAATGGGTAAAATAAGTGAAGGAAATTAAGAGTACACTTATTGTGATGAGCACTGAGTAATATATAGAATTGTTGAATCACTCACTGTACTCTATACTTGAAATTAATATAACATTGCAGTTAACTATAGTGGAATTTTTTTTAATTTTCAAAAAAGACAATATATATTAACAAACACCTTTTTTCTTTATGATTTAAAGTACAACTACAAAACAAAAATTATAAATTTATGTTAAAGGACTCACATAAAGTGTAATTTGTGACAATAACAAGATAAAGGGGATGGAACTACATAAAAAGCAAAGTATTTTGAATATTATTGAAACTAAATTGATATTAATTCAAACAAAAGTATTATAAATTAAGGTGTTAATTATAATCCCCAGGACAAAACTAAAAAAAAAGTAATCAGAAAATATACAATAAAATAAATTAGGGAAAAAAGGAGAAGGGAATCAAAATAGTATACTATAAAATATTTGTATAACACATAGAATTGAGAAATTCAGGAATACAAAAGATATGACAGGTAGAAGACAATTAGCAAAATGGCAGAAATTCTTCCTTATCAAGAATTACTTTAAATTTAACTAGGTTGGCTCTCTAATTTTATGGCAGAAACTGGCTGAATGGATTAAATAAAACATTATCTAACTATATGCTTTCTACAAGGAGACTCACTTTAAAACAAAAAACACAAAAAAATTGAAAGTGAAAGAAAAGAAAAAGATAATCCATGCAAATAGTGACCAAAAGAAAGCTAGGATATATATTAGTATACTTAATATTGGATTAGACTTTAGGTTAAAAAAAATTGCTACATGAGATCTAGAAGGATATTATATAATGACAAAAGGTAAATCCATCAAGGAACTGTGACAATAATGCAAGTATATCCCCCAAACAACAAATCCTCAAAATATAAGAAGCAAAAAATGACAGAATTGAAGGGAAAAGTAAAGAATTCAACAATAATACTTGGGGATTTCAACAACCACTTTCAACAATGGATGGAAAATTACACATAAGATAAGGAAATAGAAAACTTGAACAAGACTATAAACCAACTAGACCTAATGGGTATATACAGAACATTCAATCCAACAAAAGCAAAATGCACTTTCTTTTTAAGGATTCTCCAGGATAGATCATATGTCAGGCCACAAGAGTTAATAAATATAAAAAGACTGAAATCATACAAAGTACCTTCTCTAATCACAATGGAATGAGATTAGAATTCAATAATAGAAGAGGGGCGCCTGGGTGGCACAGCGGTTGAGAGTCTGCCTTCGGCTCAGGGCGTGATCCTGGCGTTATGGGATCGAGGCCCATATCAGGCTCTTCCACTATGAGCCTGCTTCTTCCTCTCCCACTCCCCCTGCTTGTGTTCCCTCTCTCGCTGGCTGTCTCTATCTCTGTCAAATAAATAAATAAAATCTTTAAAAAAAAAAAAGAATTCAATAATAGAAGAAAAACTGTAAATTTAAAAGGAGGTGAAAATTAAACAATAATCAACTTTAAAAAGTTGGGTCAAAGAGGAAATCAGAAAGAAAATTAGAAAATACTTGATAAGAATAAAAATGATTATACACCATACCAAAATTAATGGGATATGTCAAAAGCATAGCTCAAAATTTAGACCTATAACACCTACATTAAAAAATAAAATAGATATTAAATCAGAAAGTAACTAAGGAACTAGAAAAAGAGCAAACTAAATACAAAGCAAGAAGAAAGATGGAAAAACTAAACATTACAGCGGAGAATAGAAAAGAATAAAGAAAATCAACAAAACCAGGATTCAGCTCTTTGAAAGATCAACAAAATTGACAAATTTTGGCTAGACTGACTAGACAATTGGGCAATAAAAATAAATAAAGAGTATCCAGATAAAATAGGGAATTTGTAGAACTATTTCTGTTCACAGATGACATGATCTGATATATAGAAAATCCTAAAGAACTCACAAAAAAGAAAAAAAATAACGCTAATAAATTCAGAAATGTTGCAGGATACATTAACATTAAAAAATCAGTTATATTTGTACACATTTGCAAAGAACAATTCAAAAATTGAATTAAGAAATCATTCAATTTACAATACCATCAAAAAGTATAAAATACTTTAAAAAAGTATAAAATACTTAAGAATAAATTAAACCAAGGAGGTACAAGACTTGTACAATGAAAACTACAAATCATTCCTGAAAGAAATTAAAGTATGAAAATAGGGAGGCAAACCATAAGAGATACTTAACTCTAGGAAAAAAACTGAAGGTTGCTGGTGGGGAGGAGGTGGGGGGTGAGGTAATTGTATGATGGGCATTAAGGGGGACACTTGATGCAATGAGCACTGGGTGTTATATGCAACTAATGAATTACTAAATTCTACCCCTGAAACTAATAATACAGTATATGTTAACTAAATTGAATTAAATAAATTTTTTAAAATAAATAAATAAATAAATGAAATTAAAGTAGAACTAAATGAATGGAAAGACATCTGTGTTCATGATTGGAAGACTTAATATGGTTCAGATGGCAGTACTCTCCAAATTAACTCACAGATTCAATACAACCCTAGCAAAATACTAATTGCTTTCTTTTTCTTGAAGAAATGGACAAGCTGATCATACAATTCATGTGGAATTTCAAGGGACCTTGAGTCAAAACAATCATGGAAAAAATCAAAGTTGGAGGACTCACATGCCCCAATTTCAAAACTGACTACAAAACACAGTAATCAAAACAATGCAGTATTGACATAAAGATAGACAAATAGTTGAATGCAACAGAATTAAGAGTCCACAAATAGGTCACCTGGGCAGCTCAGTCAGTTAAGTGCCTGCTTTCAGCTCAGGTCATGATCCCAGGGTTCTAGGATCGAGTCCCACACCAGGCTCCTTGCTGAGCCTTCTTTCTCTCCCTCTGCCCTTCCTCCCCACTCGTGCTCTCTCTTTCTCTCAGATAAATAAGTAAAATCCGAACAAAAAAAAAAAAAGTCCACAAATTAACTCATACATTTATGTTCAAATGATTTTCAACAAGGGTGCCAAGATCATTCAATGAGAACAGAATAGTCTTTTCAATGAATTGTGCTAGGAGCACTGAATATCCATGTGCAAAGAAAGAAGTTGGACCCTTCCTTGTACCATATACAAAAATTAACTTAAGATGAGTCACAGATCTAAATATGAAAATTTAAACTTCAAACCTCTTAAAAAAATGTACAAGTAAATCTTTATGACTTTGTTTAGGCAAAGCCTTCCTAGTTCTGATACCAAAAGCACAGAACAAGGGGGAAAAATCGACAAATTGGACTTCAACAAAATTAAAAATGTTTGTGCTTCAAAGGATACCATCAAAAAAGTAAGACAATAACCCAAAGAATAAGAGAATAATTTTACAAATCAAAATGACTAAGAAATATCCCCATACTTTGTCATGGTATAAGTGCCTGAGATAATGCAGAGAATGATAGAATTGGGACTGCCATTTTAGACAGAATTATCGACAAATATATTTCTCATTAAGGAGCATTTGATCTGAATATAAGTGCAATATCAGTCTTTTATTTCAGTTTAATTAACACTAAAAGTACCATGTCATGAAAGACAAGAGAGGAAAGTGGTCCTAGAAGGAACTAATCAACACAGACTAAGACTAGAGAGGGTTCAGATAAGATTACATTCTAAAAAATCCATTATTTTTAGCTATTTGAGAGCAAGCACTAGCGAGAGTAATTTCTGCAATGTTGAAACAAGAATTAAATTGTAGTGAAATAAGTATTGAGGAGATGAGGAAGAGTTAACAAAATAAAGTTTACTCACAAAGTTTGTGAAGGGGAAAATAGATAGGGGCAATCCCTGAAAGGAATATGAAGGAAAGGTATATTTGAAGGGGGGATACTTCAGAACTGTCCTTTAATTTAGGGATATTATTCATCAGAGAAGGGTGAGTTAAGCTCTGGGGAGTCTGGAGTGGAAAGCTGTCCATCTGGTGAGTTGCCCTGAGATTAGTGTTGCATGGGTCTACTCCCTGAAATTACTTGGCTCACCCCTAAGGGCACTAGAGCCCTTTTCCCATTTTGATATAAAAAAAAAAAATTAGACCCTGGAGGATGCTTAAAATAGAGTGGGGAGGGCTTATAGAGCAGCACACCAAACCAGGGCATCCTCAGCACCTAATTTTATTCTAAAACCCCACACTCCACACTCCACACTCCAGGGATGTCAAACAAAGCTACAGATCTGCTCTGAACAACAAAAGGCTGAATACGGGCAGCTGAAGCCAGGAGAGCAAAAGCAGCTACCAAAAGCAGTGCCAGTCTGAAAACCTCTTCAAAGACCATCCTGAAGTAGTAAGGAAATAGACCAATAATCTACATCCTGAGAGGTGAGGGGATGGATATGTCTCACATTCCAGTAATTCTGTCCTGATCTCTGAATTTGATTAGTATATGCCTTATCTTTGGCTTCCATGGCTGGCTTTCCTTTTTCGATTCTTCACCTCTAGTAACTCCCTCTCACAAGTTCTTCACTTTTGTAGAGACTAAGGTCTATGATCAGAAGACAGGACAGGAATGAGGCTGAGCTCTAAGATGATGGGACAACCTCAAACGGATGGGATTTTCCAGTCAGAAGACCATACACTTTTTACCTTACATCTCAAGGAAGGAACAAAGACTTAGGTGGATTCCTCCTGCATGTACCACCCTGCACAAGGGAGAGAGTGAGGCAAAAGCAAGACAAAAATGCCATGAAAATTCCTGCAATTTTGAGTGTGGCATTTCCCTGGTTGGGCAATTACTTGGTTCCTATAGATCCTTACTTAGTTTCTCAGTTCCTAGAACTCCCACAAAGCTATTTTTGTCAATCTGTTACTTAATTAGTGTTCTGTGGTAGAACAAGGACCTAGAGTTTCCTAGTCCACCATTTTGCCAACATCAGTCTCTCAAGTATACTTTTTGGTACAATTATTTGAAAAGTTCTCCAAAGATTAAAGAATTGACAAAATCAAGAATGTAAAAATGAAGAGTGTGAAAGTGCCAAGGGTAAGCCATGAAATTAACAAAGAAAAAAGTGTTAAAATGTGTGCCAAAAAATGCATGCTGTATTTCTGGCTTGTACCATACAGAAATACAGAAGCTGTTATAAGTTTTTTGCTACTTGGAATTTAAGAAACAAAACAGATGAACATAGGGGAAAGCAAGGAAAAATAAAGTAAGATGAAAACAGGAGGGAGGCAAACCATAAGAGGCTTTTTTTTAAATATTATGATATGTTAGTCACCATACAGTACATCATTAGCTTTTGATGTAGTGTTCCATGATTCATTGTTTGCACATAAGACCCAGTGCTCCATGCAATGCGTGCCCTCCTTAAAACCCTTAACCGGGCTAGCTCATCCCCCCACTCCCCTTCCCTCTAAAACCCTCAGTTTGTTTCCCAGAGTCCACAGTCTCTCACAAACGTAAGAGACTCTTAACTCTAGGAAACAAACTGAGGGTTGCTGGAGGGGAAAAGTGTAGTGGGGGATGGGGAAACTGAGTTATGGGCATTAAGGAGGGCATTTGATGTAATGAGCACTGGGTATTATACGCAACTGATATAAATTCTTCCCTGAAATTAATACTACACTATATGTGAACTAACTTGAATTTAAATAAAATCTTGAAAAAAATAAAAAGTTTATTGCCATTTGTCCCTCCTTCTATCTTTTGTTAATAACATTGGTGGTTTAAAAAATACAGCGCTAGGTATGTCTTTAACATTAATTTAATAATCAGAAGAGGAAACAAATGCTATTCTATAGGGTACTGACCTATCCACTAAGATTTTATGGAAGGAATGCTGGATTTAAAAACACTAAAAGTTCGCTATAGCTTTGACACTTAATAAAGTGATTTCAATACATGATTCTTATCTAGACAAATCATTCAGTCTGTTTCCTCATATGAATAACACCTGTTTGGTGAAGGCTAAATGAAGCGCTTTATGTCAGACACTATTTTCCTGCAACAGGTCATTTTAAAAGCCTGAACCCCTTAAAAAGTTAAAAATTGAGCTACCCTATGACCCAGCCATTGCACCACTGGGTATTTACCCCAAAGATACAGATGGAGTGAAGAGAAGGGCCATATGCCCCCCAATGTTCATAGCAGCATTGTCCACAATAGCTAAATCGTGGAAGGAGCCGAGATGCCCTTCAACAATGACTGGATTAAGAAGCTGTGGTCCATATATACAATGGAATAACTCAGCCATCAGAAAGAACGATTACCCAACATTTGCAGCAACATGAATGTGACTGGAGGAGATAATGCTAAGTGAAATAAGTCAAGCAGAGAAAGACAATTATCATATGGTTTCACTCATTTATGGAACATTAGAACTAGGAAGATCAGTAGAAGAAGGGAAAGAAGAAATGGGGGGTAAACAGAAGGGGGAATGAACCATGAGAGACTATGGACTCTGAGAAACAAACTGAGGGCTTCAGTTTCCTCAGGGGTGGAGGAATGGGATAGGCTGGTGATGGGTATTAAGGAGGGCACGTATTGCATGGTGCACTGGGTGTTATACGCAAGTAATGAATCATGGAACTTTACATCGAAAACTAGGGATGTACTGTATGGTGACTAACATAATAAAAAAAAAAAAGGAAAAAAAGGAAAAAGGAAGAATCCTTGCTAGCAGGCTCACTGCCTTTGCCCTGAATGAAACTTGTCTATCTCACAGCATAAGATACATTGGAGTTATTCAATAAACAACTCATTTTACTTACAAACAAAAAAAATAAAAAATAAAAATAAAATAAAAGCCGGGTTAGAGCTCTAATTGCAGCCATTTATTCTCTTCCTGAAGATCCCCAGGAATGGAGACATCACCTCTACTCCCTAACTTTACTTACTTGTTATGGCTCAATTGTATCCCTCAATTCATGTATGAAAATTCTAATCTCTAGTACCTCAGAATTAACAGCTTGGCAAAAAGGTCTTAAAGAGGTAATTAAGTTAATATGAAATCTTGACAACGGGTCCTAATTCAATGTGACTAGTGTCCTTGAGAAGAGGAAATTTGGGCACAGACATGTGCATTCACGAAAAGTAGATGATGTGAAGACACCAGAAGCAGATAGTCATCCAATAGCCAACAAGAGAGGATTTAGAAGAAACCAGGACTACCAACATCTGGATTTTGGACTTTTAGTCTACAAAACTGGGGGAAAACAAATTTCTATTCAGGATTTCAGGCACATAAAATCAGTAAATCTTTACTTTTATTATATTAAATCTTTATCTTATTATCTATATTGGACCTTCTTTTATTCTTAGGTATTTTTCCCAGAGTCTCAAGGGGATAAAGGATGCATTATATTTAAAAGATTGAATTATTGTTGGTGAATCTTACACCTCTACACAAATTTTTACCTTCACCTAAGCTAACCACAGATTATCCTTGCTTCCCTTAATCCAGGGGCAGATGCTGAGAAGAAGACATTGCATGATATGGATACCACCCTGAGTATGACCAATAGCTCCAGGTTCCAAGTGTCTGAGTTCATCCTCATGGGGCTCCCAGGCATTCATGAGTGGCAGCACTGGCTCTCGCTGCCCCTCACTCTGCTCTACATCTTAGCACTTGGTGCCAACATCCTCATCTTAATCACCATCCAACATGAGCCTTCCCTGCACCAGCCCATGTATCAGCTCCTTGGTGTCTTGGCTATAGTGGACATTGGCCTGGCTACCACCATCATGCCCAAGATCCTGGCCATTCTCTGGTTTGATGCCAAGGCCATCAGCCTCCCTGAGTGCTTTGCTCAGATCTATGCCATCCACTCTTTTATGGGCATGGAGTCAGGCATCTTCCTCTGCATGGCTGTTGACAGATATGTAGCCATCTCTTACCCTCTTCAGTACCCTGCCATAGTCACTGAGGCTTTTGTGATCAAAGCCACACTGTCCATGGTGCTCAGGAATGGCCTCTTGACCATCCCAGTGCCTGTACTGGCTGCCCAGCGACACTACTGCTCCAGGAATGAAATTGACCACTGCCTGTGCTCTAATTTGGGGGTCACTAGTCTGGCCTGTGATGACATCACTATTAACAGATTTTACCAGTTGGCCTTGGTATGGGTTATGGTTGGGAGTGACATGGGTCTGGTGTTTGCTTCCTATGCTTTGATTATTCGCTCCGTGCTGAGGCTGAACTCTGCTGAAGCAACATCAAAGGCCCTGAGTACCTGCAGCTCCCATCTCATCCTCATTCTCTTTTTCTACACAGCTGTTATTGTGGTCTCTGTCACCCAGCTGGCAGGAAGAAAGGTCCCTGTCATCCCTGCTCTCTTCAATGTGCTACACAATGTCATGCCCCCAGCCTTTAACCCCATGGTGTATGCCCTCCGGACCCAGGAGCTGAGAGTGGGCTCCCAGAAGGTGCTTGGTTTGGGTGCCAATGTGTCCAGGAAGTGAGCCAACTTTCAATGGCAGGGTTTTATAACTGGTATTACAGAAAGAGCACAGGCTTTGGAGTGCAACAGCACTGGGTTAAAAGTCCCTATCTCCCAATTGCTAGGAACATCAATTCAAATTAATTCAGCTGTTTTGTACAGCATATACTATGTGCCAGGCACTATTCTAAACATTTCACAAATATTAACTCATATAGTTGCATAACAGCCCTATGAAACAAGTCATTTGTTATTTAGATGACACAACTGTTATTGAGAAACTTGTCTAAGGTCAAATGGCAAAGAAGTCGGCAGTGATCTTAGAACCCAAGCAGACCCTGCTCTTAACCCTTTTCTCTCTGTTCAACCTTGCTACTAACTTAAAAACATAAATTAAGATGCAATAAAAAGGAATGATATCCAAGTGAAATTATAAATCACTTGTCTTTTAATAAAAGAATGTTCCATTTAAAAGTTGGCAGCAATTTTCCTGTCCAATAGTAAATACAGCATATTTTAAATCCTCTAGAGTCGCCCTGGAGGATCCTGTTAGTTATATAAATGTAAGTCAGGAATTTGACAGTATTCTGTTGCTTTATAAAGTCTTTATCAATTATTGAGTTTATTTGCATTAGAGCCCAAAGAGAAATATCCCAACTGCTTTTTGTTAACATTCAACATTACTTGAACTTCTCTAATGAATTAAGAAAATCCCTGGCCGTGATCCCAGCGTTATGGGATCGAGCCCCACATCGGGCTCCTCTGCTATGAGCCTGCTTCTTCCTCTCCCACTCCCCCTGCTTGTGTTCCCTCTCTCGCTGACTGTCTCTATCTCTGTCGAGTAAAGAAATAAAATCTTTAAAAAAAAAAAAGAAAGAAAAAGAAAATCCCAATTATGTCTAATGGTTCACTGAAAGAATAAAGGACACCAAAAGTATCTAAAGAGAAATTTTTCCCATAAGAGAAATGATATACGTTTGGGGACAAAAAGAAGAGAAAATTGGTCAAATTTTTTAATTTAATCAATGCCAGAGTATAGATCAGTAAGGGTAGAATGTTGGCTTCAATATAACATGTGGATATGATTGGGTCTCCTGCTGACCCAATCACACAGTGTTATGGCAGACTTTTCAAAGAGAAACCTAACTTGTGCCAGTAAATTTGGAAGCTCAAATGTGAGAATTTTAGGCCATTAATCCTTAAGGAATTTAATTATCTTTCCTTTGACAGAGAAAGTTAGATAGAGTTTTATTATATCTAATGTCAAGACAGAATTGGACCAGGTGCTTTCACCTGTTTTTAACTGTGATCCTATATACCAAAAACAAAAGCACTGACAGCTGATCAATAGTAGCATGCTAATGGATGGGTCAAAGCCTGCTACTCTTTCCACATGTTTGGACTAAGTCCTTGAGATCCTTTTATGTTTCAGGGAGGAAAAAATAAGTCCCAAGAGAAAGATACTAGAATCTCTTTTACTCTGGTTATCCAAGAGATTGGATTCCATTTCTAATAATGGCTGATAGGATAATTGAAAGACTCCTGGTGAGAACAAGTAGAAATGATGGACAAACATCTTTAAATGGGTATAGAGAGTTTAGAAAACTAACAAATCAGTAAAAATTATGTGAGTTTCAGACTCCCTTTCACTCCAACTTGTAAAGGAAGTTCAGAAGTTGTCATATCCATTCTTACATCAAGATAAATCTGGACAAACTGAAAACCAATCACTTTTCTTGGAAACATCAGAGAACGGAGGTCACAGGGCTAACTGACTTTCTGGAGTCAAGGAACATCCTTCCTCTACATGGGGTATGGCTCTAATAAGTCTCTTCTGGAGAGGAGACTGTTATGGAAAAAGCTCTGGTATTATTTCACAATGTTAACTATTTCCCTCCCCCTGCCAGGGGTCTCCTCCTGGATCTTTACTGTGAGAATCTGCTGGGATTAGCGTATATAAAGAATGGGGCCTCTGTAAAACTGCACTCCCCAACTATTTCTCATTCTCATGCTAGACCACATTTGTAATCCAGCAATTTTTCAAAATTACCTTTGAAGTCTTCCTACCAGTTTTTCACTCCAGCAGCTTCTACTCTAAGTAACCAGATAGGAAAACCAGTGTTTTTCTATCTCATCAAATTTTAGGGTGGCATTTTGCCCTGCAACAATCAATTCCCTAATGGATATAAGAAAAGTTATTAATAGTCCTTTTTTCTGACTTTTCTTCTTGTAAGGACAGGAATGATGACTTCTAGGTTCTTTACACATCAGAAGTCCTAGTTCAAGGTTAATACCCAATGTACAAAATATCCATAAGTCCACACTGATATAAGTAGATTATACAATAAATAAATGAATGGAAGATAATAGACAAATCTTCCATTTAAAAATTTTCCAAATAATTTATGTACATACACCACCCTCAAATAGGTGAAACATAACCCCTTACTTCTCTCCAAAGAGCACAGTATGAGAAGTGGGAGAAAGAACAAATTTACAAATGAAGAAACACGACAAACACTCTATCAGCTAGGTGGTCAAGTTTACATCAACACTGATAAATCATGTTCATAATAAGTATCTTTGATATGATATGATAATAATAGCACTTTACCCCATGGTCTTTCTCTGAAAACACATAACCCTGGTCTAATCATAAGAAAACCATCAATCGAAATGCTTCTTAAATGCAATGTTATGTCCTGGTGGAATCCTGGAACAGAAAAAGACATTACGTGAAAACTAAAAATATCTGAATGAAGTATGTACTTTAGTTAATATTGTATCAATATTGGTTCATTAAAGGTGAAAAATGTACTGTACCGGATAAGTTATTAATAATAGAGAAACTGGGAGTGGGAATATATGGGAACTCTCTACACTATCTCCACAACTAACACTATTCTAAAAATCTAAGACCATTCTACAATAAAAAGTCCATTTTGGGGGGACCTGGGTGGCTCAGTCTGTTAAGCATCTGACTCTTGATTTGGGCTCAGGTTATGATCCCAGGGTCATGAGATCAAGCCCCATGTTGGGCATCACGCTGGGTGTGGAGTCCGCTTAAGATTCTTTCTCTTCCTCTCCCTCTGCCCACCTCCCCCACCCTCCCTGCTCTTGTGCACTCTTTCTCTCTCTAAAAAATTAAAAATTCCATTTTTCATTTGCTATTTTCTATCTTTTTGATGATAGGCACTCTAGTTGGTGTGAAGCAGTATTCCATCGTGGTTTTGATTTGCACTTCCTGATGGCTAATGATGTTGCGCTTATTGACCATATGTGTATCTTCTTTAGAGAAATGTCCGTTCAGATCCTTTGTCCATTTTTTTAAACTGGATTTTTAGTTGGGTTGTTTTTCCTTTTGTTATTGGGTTTTAAGAGTTCCTTGAATATTCTACATACAAGTTCCTTATCAGATACATGATTCACATGTGTAGTCTCTTATTTTGTAGGTTGTCTTTTTAATGCCTTGATGGTATCCTTTGAAGCATGAACGTTTTTAATTTTGACGATGCCTAATTTATATATTTTTCTTTGTTGCTTGTGTTTTTGATCTCATAGGTTTTGCCTAACCCAATGTCTTAAAGATTTGTTCCTATGGTATCTTCTAAAGATTTTATTGTTTAGTTCTTACATTTAAGCCTATGATCCATTTTAAGTTAATTTTTATATATGATGTGTGAGGAAAGGGTCCAACTTCATCCTTTTGCATGTGGATGTCCAATTATCCCAGCACCATTTGTTGAAAAGACTATTCTCCCATTGAATAAACTTGGTAAGTTTGTTGAAATTCAGTTAATGCTAAGTGTGATAGCTTATTTCTGAATTCTCAATTCTATTCCGTTGAACTATATGTATATCCTCATATCAATACCATGCTGTTTTGATTACTATAACTGTGTAGTAAGTTTGAAAGTGTGAGTCCTCCAACGTTTTTCTTTTTTATGATTCTTTAGCTCTTCCAGGTCCCCTGAATTGCCATATGAATTTTAGGATGAACTTGTCCATTTCTGCCAAAAAGGCAGCTGGAATTTTGATAGGGATCTCATTGAATCTATGGATCAATTTGAAGAGTATTGCCAACTCAATGATATTAACTCTTCTGATCCATGAACATGAGACATCTTTCCCTTTATTTAGTTCATCTTTAATTTCTTCAAAATGTTCTGTAGTTCTCAGAGTATACACTTTCTACTCCTTTTCTTACATGTATTCCTCTAAATATTTGATTATTTGTGTTTTAAATGGAATTTATTTCAGTTTTGAATAGTTCATTACTAGTGTAAAAAAAATACAAATAAAGCAACCTTGTGGAACTCATTTATATTACAATCATTTTTTAGTGGGTTGCTTAGGATCCTCTACATACGAGATCATGTTGTCTGCAAACAAAGATAGTTTTACTCCTTCCTTTACAATCAGAATGTCTTTCATTTCAGTTTTTTACCTCTGTCCTGGCTAGAACCTCAGTATAATGTTGAATAGAAGTGGTTGGAACAGACGTCTGTATTTCATTCCTAATCTTAGAGGGAAAACTTTCAATCTTGTGTCATCAAGTATAATGCTAGCTGTAGGGTTTTTTTTTTTTTTTAGATTTTATTTATTTATTCAACAGAGATAGAGACAGCCAGCGAGAGAGGGAACACAAGCAGGGGGAGTGGGAGAGGAAGGAGCAGGCTCATAGTGGAAGAGCCTGATGTGGGGCTCGATCCCATAATGCCGGGATCACGCCCTGAGCCGAAGGCAGACGCTTAACTGCTGTGCCACCCAGGCGCCCCATAGCTGTAGGGTTTTAATAGATGCCCTTTATCAGGTTGAGGGCATTCCCTTCTATTCCTAGTTTGTAAGTATTTTTATCTTGAATGAGTATTAGATTTTGTCAAGTGCTTTTTATACATCTTGAGATGATCCTGTGGTTTGGGTTTATATTCCACTGATACGGCATGTTACATTAATTGATTTTCAGATGTTAAGTCAATCTTGCATTTTGGAGAAAAAAAATACCTGATTGTAGTATATAATCATTTTTATAAATTGCTAAATTCTGTTTGCTAGTATTTTCTTGAAATTTTTGTGTCTAAAACATGTATTTTGGGGGTTTTGTTTATTTGTTTTATTTGTATGTTTGTTTGTTTGTTTTCTGCTCTTCTGAATTCTAGCTGGCTGTTAGGTCTGCCACATTTTCATAGCTTCCTGAAAAAAAATGGTGTCAATTCCCAGAAGTTTGGGTAACTGTGCTTTTGCCTTGGCTGTCAAACTATTCAGCTATTCTAAACTTGTATTTTGAATGCCTTTTATATCCTCTGTTTCCGTACACTCTGTCAATTAACCAAATGCTAACAATTTCTTGAATTAAACTGACTCTCTTAAACTGCTGAGACATAGGACCCTGCAGACAGAGGACATTTACAACTGGAGTTACCATATGGCTGAGAGCCATAGAGACACATGATGCAGAAACAAGAAGAGAGAAAGGGACTGAGCTCTACACGACCATCATTTCTTCTTTATATTAGCCACTCATGTTGAGATGCTCCTACTCTGGGAAGTGAGTGAACGGTGAACAGAAGCCAGTAGTGTTTTAACAATGTACTGACCTACACAAAGAGCAAAACATCAAGAAGGGGAAAGGTGTGCCCCAGTAACGTCAGTCAACAATCAATTAGGATTGTGTTTAGCTGCATAAGACACACTAGATAACAGTGGCTTAACCAAATGGGAGTTTATTTATCTCCAGAGAGATAAATCACAGAGAGAGAGAGAGAGACAGAATCAGGCCATTCAGAGTTGTTATGACACTTCTATTATGCCAAAAAAAGACCAGACTTTTTCTATTTTTCTGCCCTGCCATTCAAAGCAATGACCATCCTCCACATTCAACTCCCAACAGGAAGGAAGAGATGGAAAAGGAAGCCTCCATAGCCCTTTATATGTGATTGGTCAGAAATTAATCTGTTCAATAGCATCAGATTAATAGCAAGGAAGACTCTCAAGTTGAATATTTTAGCTTCCTAGTCTATAATAAAGGAAAGTTATACAAAGGTGGATTTGAATGAATGTTTAATAGCTAACACTCAGTAAAAACAGATAAGATACATCATGTTCTTTTCCTGCATTATTCTGACATTAATAAAATAATAAGCTATGAAGGAAGTCTCAAAAATTCTAAAGGGTAAATATAAGTTCCAAAGACCTCTGTGTCTACATGATAAACTCAGGTTCTTGAGAAACTCAGCAGTCCCTTCCTCCTCCTGCTCCAAAACCTATCAATACTGACAAGATATTCAAAAATAAATCAACCTATAACAGGATACAAAACAAATGGAGAGTCATTTATGAAACAGAAACATGAGACAACTCTAAAAGATGAAAGATACTGTGATAGAATGATGGGAAAGAATGGAAGCCCAAAAGGTGCACAGGAAAAAAACTGCTACAAAAGTAATGTTGATTCAGATTCAGAGATGTCTGATATTACAAGAAGCAGAAGGTCATGAGAAAATCAAGCTGCTGATAAATAAGCAGCACAGGGTAGTAGTCAGGCAGGTCTGTCCTCCTGCACATATATTCCTGAAGAAGTAGGCCAAAAGTCAAGAAACAGTGGTGAGTGTTTCAGAATATTAAAGACGGGGTCAGAAAACAGGAGAGTGACGCACATGCTTATAAATAATCGTGCCACATGAACCATGAGGGAAAAGCTCAAGCATAAATTAAGCTAATAGCACACCCCACAGCACCTGTACAACATGTTGCATCAACAAACTACAACAGCATGCTGGGATGCCTACTAGGAAAAAAACAACCAATGATCAAGATGGCTAACCTTCAGACAGTTTCTTCCAGACTACAGGCCCCTGTCCTTTGTTTTCTTAGGCCACTTGCTTGAGCAAATTTGTAATTATAATGTCTTTGCCCCTTTGCAAGGTATATAAATCTTTTCCTAACCTCTTGCCAGTTTTGCAACCTAGGAAATGTCTTTCTCAAGAACCTGGGAACTATCTCCTAAAATGTAAACACTGAAAGAGATAGCACCCTGCCTCCCCGTCCCTATAAAGGGTACCAGCCTAATTTTAAAGGCACCAATTAGCAAATACAGATGGCCTAAGCACAGACCGAAACATTGGCAATCTCAGGAATAATTCAATGTACTTGATACATCCCATTGATCAACCTCCCACTGAAGTTCTCCAGCACATTTGCACTTGCGCTCCCCTGAGCTTAAACTCATTCTACCTGACACCTTACCCCAGCTCGACCCTGCCTTTGGTGTTGGTGGAACTGGGTATCCAGACTTGATCTGTGCTTTCTTCCCCATTGCTGGCAATAGTATAAGAATAAAATCAACTTCCACTTGCTCATCCTGTCCAGTGCAATTTTATTTAACACCAAATACAACCAGATATCTGAGCAAAGTCAACATGAGAGAGTGGCATTAAAGTTAACAAACAACTCATGCCTGAAGAGATAGAATAAATTCAACATCAATCAAAAATTTCCTCTCAAGCTTACCTTCTCTATGCCAACTTGCTACTTCAAAAATCTAGTGACTCTTTCCTTCATATCTAAAGCTGGTGACAAGTGCTGTTACGAATCCAAGGTCACTGCACCATCATTTAGGATCTTTTACTGATGACATCCTTATAAATAGTCCCTTTATACATAAATCCTTCTCTAATTATTCTAATTTCAGTGGGCCATCTGTTCCCTATTGGGACTCTTTCTAATTCAATGCTCATTCAATTAGGCAATATGGAAGTCATTAGCAAAACCAGTTTCAATATAGCAATAGGACAGATTTTAGATGGTCACAGATTAAAAAGGTGAGGAAGTGAGAGCAATACACAAAGATGACTCTTACAAGAGGCTGAGTCAGTGGAAGATAGATACTGGGGATACAGAGTGTGACTGGGAAGTGCCATGGAAAGACCCAGGCACAAGTATGTGCAGTAGAGATATTTTGTGAAGTTCTCAGTCCTTGGAATCTTCAAATACTGAGGTGGAAGATTCAAGAGAGTGGAAGCCTGTTGACACAAGACAAGGGGAATACAGTCCCTTCTGCTAGATCACTTGGTTTGAATGTACAAACATGCTCCAACACCAGTGACACATTATGAAACAACTGGAGCGTAACTGGATTTCACCTTTGCCTTCGTGCAATCCAAACACAGAAACTGCATCAAGCTGACAGTGAGCGTCCTAGGATACACAACACACACACACACACACTCCTAACACCCACCAGCTACCTACCCTCAATCACAACTTTCTGAGTTCAGACAGTTCTTTTTATCACTTCAACATAGCTCACTAGCTGCAGCCCTTCCACCCATGTCCACAAGGAAACTTCAAGTCCTTCTCAAAGTCAAGTGTTGTCTTCATTGCAGTATTTGTATTTCCTTAACCATTTCACATGTGTCAAACTCTGCTAGTTTTATCCTAGTTTTCTATCTTTTTTATGTGTCACTGATAACGTTTTCGAGTACTATGCTCCTGACTCCACTTTTCCATAAATCCTGTGGTTTCTCGTGTGGAGTTTTACATAGCACAGTGATTTTGAAGAACTCCTGCGTCCCATTCCAACAGAACTAACTGCTTGCTAGAGTGAGTAGGGAGGAAACCAAGCCTAGACAAGAAGGACAAACACGTTTTCTTCTGACAATTCAACCTGGCAGAGCCGTCTGCCTGCTGGGTCCATGTCCTGGGACTAGGTTTGTTCCCAGAGTGACCAAGACAGGCCTCCAAAGTCACTGGGGGCCCTTCTGCTGGAGTGAGACAACCTGCCGCAGGGGCAGTTGGGTGGCACTGAGGAGTGCCATAGGGTGGGCCCGGGGATGGGGGTGGGGGGGTCAGACCAAGACCAGGTGATTTCAGAGCTATGATTCACATCCAAAACTCTGGGAATGGTAGGAAAGGGATACAGCAGCTCTGAGAAACAAAAGGCCCACCATAGGCAACAGACAGGAGAAGGGAAGGCAGCCCAGGAGGAAGAACCAGCCTGGGCCATCTTCATGGCCCCTCCTGCAATAGTAAATAAAGCAGCCACTGTCATGGACACTGGGAAGGGAATCAATGGAGGCAGTCCCCCTCCGAGGATTCTGTGTCTGCCTATGAATCTGGCGCACTGTCCCTGAATTTCTCAACCTGCCTTTCTTAACCTTCTGTAGATCTCTTCACCTGGGCAGGGATTAAGAGCTTTAATCTGGGAAGGAGGGCAAAGAGTTGTGGCTGAGCTCTGACATGGCCATACTGCAGACAGTGGGGCTCTCCAGCCAGCTGAATGTGCAAAGAAAATCCCTTGGCTGCCACAGTGTCAGGCACGCAGGAGTCTCTCAGTCAAAGTTTTATGAGTTTTATGATCTGGTGTAACTCCTCACATTGTTCCAGCCCCTCTCCAAGCCATCTGGGAATAGTCCTAGTTTGGGAGTCTAGGACTCTGGGGCTGATGAGCTGGATCTCTTGGGAACTTTCATCTCACCTTATGTTATGCTGCTACAGGGTACCAGTAGTTGTGATGTGAAGGACAGGATTTAAAACTGACTTGAAATTCAAATCCACATCTCTCTGTTTGACTCCACAGACCATCCTTCTAAACATTATACCACTTTCAACATCCTGAAATGTTATATTGAAACTTTCCAGAATTTCTTCATGAAACTATATTTTTTCCTGCTTTTCACATGATCCTGTATTGAACTCTGCTGTTTGATATCTGCATGAATTTGGTTAGCTAATTTACCCTATGTAAAAGTAGTCATTCTATAAGTATTTTTTTTTATTCAAGTATAGTTGACACACAATGTCACATCAGGTTCAGGTATAACATACATATCTGTTTTTTATTACCAATTATATGTCCAGTGCTCGATTAGTAACAGGGATAAAGGTGAGTAAAGTAGTTAAGATCGCTGCCCTCATTGATATTCCCTTATAGTAATTTCATTTCATTATAGTATCAGTAGCTTCCCATTGTTCATAAAATAAAACTATCCTTCTTAATATGGACTACTCAACACTACACCTGAACTGGACAGATAGCTTCATGAACATTGGATCCATGTCAATTTTTTTTTCCCCATTAACTTGGTGTTACACACAGTGTTAAGAATGTAGTAGGCTCAAAACCTGTTTACCTAATTAATGAAATCAAGGTCATACATAATCTGATTTCCTACCTCCTCAGTGTATTTAGAACCACATTTCTGAGTGGGTATTCCAGTCACAGACATTGTTGAATATCTCTTGGGGATTTAAGATGAACGAGTTAAAAGTAAAACTAGCCAAATTAATTTTGTGATATTTTTCTCCTTTACCTCCTGGGTCCAACCACAGAAAAGGCAAACAGTTCAGCTATTTATTCTCTATTTGGCCACAAATTCATTTCCTTTTTTTGCCCTGCTCTGTGCTCATGGAGGCTGATCTCTATGCCCTGCTTCAGCTAGGTTCCCTGACTTGACTTTTGGACTTCCAAGTTCAGACAACAGGAGTCACCTGCAGGAGATCAAATGTGGGAGGAAAGAGAGGCTGGGGTACTTATTCCTATCCCCACCTTTTGGTTTGATACAATTCTAACCATGGTTGTGTTTCTCGCTCACCAGAGATCCTAGTAAGAAGCCCCTCTTCCACGTTCTGGAGCCCCCCAGGTTGGAGTAATACTGCTCCCTCCTCTTACTCTTTCAGACTTGGGTGGTAGTGGCTTCCTGAGGTTGCTAGATCTTGGGTTCTTCTTGTTGGTTCCTTGACCCTGCCAACACCTCTACAAATACTCTCTTTTTAAACTCCTTTCAGTTAAACCCCTCTCTAGTACTGTTTCCTCCTTAAACCCTGCATGATACAGTATTGGTACTCGAAAGGAACCCAAGAACAGACCCTCAAAATAGGATTCTAGAATTGAGTGATGATCCTGTGGAAAACCTTATCAGCACAAAATGAAACATCAGTGAAATGTAGCATGGAGTGACATCTCAATAATGCAAATTACCGCCAGTGTAATGTAGAATGGAGAGCAGGGTGCTATGATGAAAAAGACTGTAGGATGGGCTACTGGAGTTAAAATCCAATACCGTCATTTATAAGCTGTGTTACTTTAAAAAAAAAAAATCACTTTACGTCTCTGAGTCTGTTTCCTTATTTAACATAAAAATAGTAATAGAACACCCATGTCATAGGTCTTGTGAAGATTAGAAGAATCAATATATAAATACCACTTAAAACAGTGCTGGACTCATATATTATACATAAATTAATTTCTTCATGTTCTCATATTCTCTTTTTGATGGAAGCTCTTGCATACCCTTCAGACGTTCCTCCAAGTTGGAATCAACTAAAAATGTAAACCTTGACCACTAGCTAATCCCTACTTACTCCACTTATATGTTTTTTCTCGTTATACTGTCACAAAGAGAGAGTCCAAGGGTTACAGAGCATATTGTTGGGAAAACTCAAAGCCTGGGAGGAGAAGGAAGGAGTCTTCTGGGAGTTCATATACTGATGGTTAGTTTTATGTGTCCACTTAACTGGGCAGAGGAATGCCCAGACAGCTGGCAAAACATTATATCTGAGTGCAGCTGAATGTGTTTCTGGAAGTGATCAGCATTTGGTTCAGTAGACTGAGTAGAGACCCACCCTTACCAATGTGGGTAGGCATCAGCCAATCTATTGAAAGCCTTACTAGAACACAAGAAGACAAAGGAAGGGAGAATTCCCTCTTTTCTTAAGCTGAGCTGTCCATTTCTTCCCTGCCTTTAAACATCAAAGCACCTGGTTGCTGAGCCTTCAGACTCCAAGACTTACACTAGCAGTCCCCCAAGTTCTCATACCCTTGGCCTCAGACTGGATTTACACCAGGGATCTCCTGGTTCTCTGGCCTTGAGACTCAAAATGAATTAGACCACTGGCTTTCCTGGTTCTCTTGCTTGCAGACAGATTGTGGGACTTACTGGCCTCCATAACAGCATGAGCCAATTCCTATAGTAAATCTCCTCTTGTATCTATCTATCTATCTATATCCTGTAAGTTCAGTTTCTCTGGAGTACTCTATTATAAAATAGTCTCCCTTAAAGGGAGAACTTGAGAAGGAGACATCCTTAGTTGATAATTAAGGGGAAAATCATAGAAAAGAAAAAATGTAAGGAAAGAAGGTGAGATGGAGGAAAAGGAGGGAGATGGGGAGAGAGGGAGGGAAAGAAGAAGGATGAAGGAGAGGGGGAAGTGGGGGTAGAGGAGGAAAGGGAGAGGAAGGGAATGGAGGAAAAGGAAAAAAATATTTTCCTTGAAAAAGGAAAGACTGTCCCTTGAGAATTTCGGATCATAAATCTGTACTTAGGATATTTGGGGGCTGGAATTCATATAACATGTGTCATAAAATCTCACAGGTAAATTGTTGGTTTTATTGGTTTAAAACTGTAACATTCCTTTATTATCCTTTCAGTATTTTAACTCAACTTCTTCAATTATCATATTGTATATGATAACTGTATAACTCCTTCAATAATCATATCGATCTTCTGTGTTGTTCTCTTTTTCGAAGTCTTATCAGAGCTTAATTTTATTAATCTTCCCAAAGAACCAACTTTGTTCTTCTGTTAATTTGTTGATTTTTCTCTATTGCTTCTGTTCTCAATTGTATTGATTCTATTCTTATTTTTATTAACTCCTTACTCTACTCTTGTTTACCTGGGCTTAATGTATTCTTCTTTCTCTACAAGTTGTCAACTTAAATAATTGCTTTTATTTTTTTATTTTTCTTTTTTTTAATTAAGTTATGTTAGTCACCATATAGTACATCATTAGTTTTTGAAACAATTGCTTTTAAATCTTTATTCTTTTCTATTGTAAGCAGTGAAAAATATAAATTTACCTCTAATTTCTTTGTAGGTATGTCCTACAACTTTTGCTCTATGTTATTAACAATCAGTCTGAAATATTTTCTAACGTTTGCTGTGATTCTTATTTAAGCCATGGATTATTTAGATGTGTGCTATTTAATTTCCAAGCGTTTGAGGTTTTTCATCTCATCTCATTGGTATTGTTTCCCAACTTAATTCTGTGTTTGTTAAGATACTAAAATCTGTAAGGCTTTGTTCTCTTGAAACTACTGAGACCTAATTTATGACAAAGCACAAAAAAAAAATTTTTCCTGCCCCTACCCTCCAAGTCATTTTTCCAAGCCCTGCCCCATGTAATATTATCAATTTCGCTCAAAAGAATGTGAAAGGAGCCATCTGCTGCCTGTTGGGGAAGAAGTTTATTTCTTCCACTCTGCTTCCAGAGCAAAGCTTTTCTTCCCCTCACCACAAGAGGGAAATAATAGGAGTGAAACTTCTCTATCTTTCCCTCCTCTCCCTTGCTTGGTTTCCCATATGTGAAGAAGGATCACTAATACAATTGGACAGAGATGACTGGGAGCAGTGGCCAGGGTTACTGCATCTCAAACATAGGAAATATGTTCTGTTTCACTGCCTGCCTGGAGGATCTGTAAGTATAGCAGTGGACTCTTGTACATTGTATTCCAATATCACATACACACCTGCACAAGAACCCTGAGATCTGCTTCCTAGAGAGAAACCTCTAGAAGCCAATCACTCTTTTTGCACTTTACATTCTGCTAGGGCTCTGTTTGTGGGGGTCCTGCAATCCTCCTTGCAGATTGCTGGGTAATTGTACTAGAAGCCAAATTTTCACAGCAAATCTCCCTATGTTGGGGTAGGGGGAAGAAGTAGAAATGGATCCCAAGATGTAGAATTAAAAGAATGATGTTGAGGACCTCCCCTGTGTCCTCTGGTCCCACGTATGTTTTGCAGTCATGACTTACTGCAAATGGAAGTTACTAGGTTCTAACCATCATTACTTTGATCACGCTTTAATTCCTCATAAGCAGTCTCAACTTCTTAGGACACAGAGGGGATAAAGAGAGAAATGTGCACTTTCAATTGCCCACAACATTCCTGAGCTTTTTTCTATCAAGAGACACCCTATCTCCATTAGATGATTACCATCTAATTCTAGGATGGAAGATCTGTCATCAACAGAAAATCACACTAAAAATTACTAAAAAAAGAAGAAAGAGGGACACCTGGGTGGTTCAGTTGATTAAACATCTGCCTTTGGCTCAGTTCATGATCCCAAGGTCCTGGGATCAAGTCCCTCGTTGGGCTCCTTGCTCAGTGGGGAGCCTGCTTCTCCCTCTGCCTGCTGCTCACCCTGCTTGTGTGCTCTCTCTCTCTCTCTGACAAATAAATAAATAAAATATTTTTTAAAAATTTAATTTAATTTAAAAAAGAAGAAGAAAGAGAGAGAGAGAAGGAAAGAAACAAAGAAACAAAGGAAGAAACAAAGAAATGGTACTCACAGCAGAGGTATCGAGTTTGTGCATTCATCCTGTATCACAAATAATTATTAAGATGTTTATTGTGTTGGGGAGTAAGTCAGGCACTTGGTATTGAGAAGCAAATGACACACAGAAGACTCCTGTCTTGGGACACCTGGGTGGTTCAGTCGGCTGAGCATCAGACTCTTGGTTTCCACTCAGGTCATGATTTCAGGACTGTGGGTTCTAGCCCCATGTCAGGCTCTGTCTCAGTGCAGAGTCTGCTGGAAATTGTCTCCCTCCCTCTCCCTATCCTTCTGCCTTTGCTCTCTCTCTCTCTCAAATTAATAAATAAAATCTTAAATTAAAAAAAAAAGACAGGGGCGCCTGGGTGGCACAGCGGTTAAGCGTCTGCCTTCGGCTCAGGGCGTGATCCCGGCGTTATGGGATCGACCCACGTCAGGCTCCTCTGCTATGAGCCTGCTTCTTCCTCTCCCACTCCCTCTGCTTGTGTTCCCTCTCGCTGGCTGTCTCTATCTCTGTCAAGTAAATAAATAAAATCTTTAAAAAAAAAAAAAAAAAGACAAAGACTCTTGTCTTTCTGGAGTCTAGACTAGCATGGAAGATATATACAACACAAGTGACATCACAAGATTAAGTTAAAATTATAATAATTATGTTCAAGATGTTGGACTGAAAACATGATTTACTACCCTATCTGCCAAAGTTTCCCTTTAATGGCTACAGCAATGTGAAAATAAGATAATTCAATCCAGTACTAGATATGGGAAAATGTACAAGGACTGGTTCAAATACTTTGAGAAATTTCTGGAATTCAAAATTCACATTGGATTGGCTTTATAGAAAAACCAGCATGAAGAGGCTGCAAACCAATGTAGATATTTGTGTGGAGAATTATGAGTTAGGGAAAGAGAAATCAGACAAGTTAAAGCTTGATGCAGAGATGAGAAATGGGCTCTTTAAGGGATCCAGGGAATACTCCAAGTTCAAAATCAATGGAAATGGTGACAGAAATTGAAAGCAATCCTTTAGTGAACTGATGAGGTAATTATTCTTGTATTACCTGGACAGCTGGGTCAGTGTGGTCTTCTATATACACAAATGTCCTATGACTAGGACATCAGCTCCCTATATAAAAAGAAGATGCCACTGACCTCCAAACCTTGTCATTGCAGTGAGGCCAGTTAGAATCAAAGTCAGTTCCAATGTAGGGTCCAAGTTAGATATGGACAAAAAGTACGGAGCGCTCCACACATTAGAGAAGTATATTGTATCATCTCTGGTTCCAGGTGTAAAAGCTTTTCTGCTTCAGCCGAAGAGGAGGAAACTCAGTAGACCTTTTCATTTTCCACTTGACAACCAGAGGGGAATTCTACCCCTTTGCACATCGCAACACAATGACCTACAGAGTACTTACAACCAGGGAACAAGAACTGTGACCTTTACAGCCTCTGAGGAAACTGCCCTTCACCTATGCAAACAAATAATTCTCATCTATGAAGAGAGAGATGAAAGAATCTACAGACAGTTGAGAAACAATGGCCTCATGAAAAGGAAGGACCATGCTAACAAGCAGAAAACCTAATCCATTATAATGAGATAAGAGTGCAAGTAGAAAAAAAAGACATTCATAAAATATGTAAAATATTTTTAAATGTCTTTTTAAATGCATCTTTGAGGTGATAAAAAGTAAAGGAATACAAATCAGCAAAAAAGACAAGAAAAGTGAAAGCCAAAAAGCCAGCACTACCATTAAGTTAAATGGCTGTAAGTTTAAACATTTAAATATTTCATACTATTGATAAATGTTTAACATGAATAAGCAAGGAAATCAGGAAAGGCACAAATAAACACTGCTAAGAATGAAACGGGATTTATGGAGATATACGATAGCCACAGTAGAAAATGAAACAGAAAGAAAATGATATAAACATTTTCTGGCAGTAAATTTGAATGAGAATAAAATAAACAAACAAGAACTGAGAACCTTTTCAAAAGGAAATTCTAAAAGATATCCTTCAGGCAGAAGACATATCCCACTTGGATGATCTGAGATGAAAAACATCTACAGCTTAGGCTATAGGTTAGTCAGCTGCAAAAAGATACCCCCAAACATAGTGGCTTAGCCCAGATACGAGCTTCTGTCCCAGGTTTAAGTCAGGGTTGGTGGCCCAGACGGCGTCAGGGACACGGGCTCTTCTACAGTGTTGCTCTACCAGCTTCGGCACACGTTTCCAACTTGTGATCCAAGGAAGGTCTTCAGATCCCACATCATACCCACATCAGCAAGTGGTGTAATGGAAGGAGAGAACAAACCACTACTTTGAATAACCTCCCTAACCTAAGTACCTCTAGGGCCAAGACAGTTTTCCCGTGGATGTGATACAACATACACCACAGCCTGGGCTTCCCCAGGACAACTCACCAGAGTTCAAGTCCTAGACCTACAACCAAGGAGATGAGAACATTTAATTGCTCCGCAATAAGAACTCATGTGACTCCTCCTTAATTAACCCAAGTGTGACAAACTGAAGACTTCATACTCCATCTCTGTATTTGAAAACTATTTATTAGGAGTAAAATTTACCAAGAAAGAAGAAATGGAACACTAACCCATCCATTCCCCCCTTTCAACCACAATTGAATCCCAGGATAGGATCTTCTCAACCTGAGAGCAACCTCCTGCAAGGCAGCAGTAACTTTCTTCTTCTACGGCTTAACAAAATGTACTACTTTTTAGGATTTTAGGGCAATATCCAACAAACAGGATACAATATACCAATTGTGACAATCCTCTTGTAAGCTTTACCCAGATTATGTTACTAGAAATGGGGAGGCTCTAATCGAGCCCATACCCACATTTCAGAAAGAGAAATTCTTTCGAGTGGCATAACTAGTCTATATTTATTAATAAATACAATAATAATTTTTTTAAGATTTTTTATTTATTTATTCGATAGAGATAGAGACGGCCAGCGAGAGAGGGAATACAAGCAGGGGGAGTGGGAGAGGAAGAAGCAGGCTCATAGCAGAAAAGCCTGATGTGGGGCTCGATCCCATAATGCCGGGATCACGCCCTGAGCCGAAGGCAGACGCTAACCGCTGTGCCACCCAGGCGCCCCAATATAATAATAATTTATAAATTAAATAAAAATTTACCAACACCAGACCAGCAAGTTTTATGGTTATTAAATCATAATAATTACATGGTTATTTTGCTTTGTTAAATTAATACTTATAAAACATACATATATTCAATACTTGGTCTTACTCTTTATCCTAAGCAAAAAATATAAATACATTAAAATATAATAAATCAAAAATCCAAATAGACCTTTTTTAAAAAGAAATCCACTATATACATATAAGTTTATATTTTGAAAATACGAATCATAACATATTATTCCTAGAACCTATTACGTTACCTGCCCCACTTAGGTCTATTTTAAATAAATAAGTAACACCCATATTGTAAAAAAAAAGTTTTCTCACATCGTGGATATCTCAAATGCTTTGAGAGACACTCTCTTACTACAAGGGAACCCAGTGACCTAGAGCTCACAGAATTTTGAGGGTTTAAAGACACTGTAAAACTAAAACCATGCAAAGGTTGGGACTTCCCACTCCTTTACTAGATGATGTTCCACAGTCATTGGGTGAAGGCAGGAAAAAACAGCATATCCAAAGGTAACATCTATTGATCTTATCTCTTAGTCCCACAACACAAGGAGTAGAGAAATACTGGGATCAAGAGCAAAAAAAAAAAAAAGATGGGGAAAATAATCACAAATGCTGCTATCTAAGTAAACAATCACTGATGGAGCCAAGTGCCCAGGCATATTCTTTGCCACGAGACTAGCAGGACTGGAAGGATTCCTCACTGTGGAATGGTCTCTATCCACATAGCCTAGATCAGCCAGGGGCTCCTGGCAGTACCTTTAGCAGGAGACTCAGAAGAAAATAACTGGGATGTGTTCAGATCTATCCTTTAGTGGAGAAAACCCTAAGTACTCGCTGGCGGATCTGCCGAGTCTTCACCCCATAGACAAGAGGATTGAGTGCTGGTGGCACAAGGAGGTACAGTGTGGCCAGAAGAACATGGACGTGATGGGGTACATGGTGGCCAAACCGATGAGTGAGGAAGGAGAATATTCCAGGAACATAGAAGATCAGGATGACACAAATATGAGACCCACATGTGCTAAAGGCCTTAAGTCGGGCCTCACCCCCAGGTACCTTCAGCACAGTCTGGAGGATGAGGGCATAGGAAATACCGATGGCCACGACATCTAGCCCAACCACAAGCAGGGCCACTGCCAACCCGTAAGCTCGGTTCACTGTGGTTTCTGAGCAGGCAAGTTTTACCACAGCCATATGTTCACAGTAGGCATGGCCTATGATGGTGGCCTGGCAGAAGATGAGTCTCTGCAACAGGACAGGGAAGGGGAGGAGGAGGACCAACCATGCTCATAGTTTTTTTAGTTAAATCACTATATGTACCTATTCAACCCAATGTAGAAACTTACTCATTCTGATCTCTCCTCCCTTTTACTTGTCACCAGTTCCTATTGACTGCAGTTAACCCCTTTTGACCCACTCATTCTTCTCACCCCCCACTGTCACTGTGTAGGGCACACTCCTAACTTCTAGCACCTGGATTATTTCTGTAGATCTTTCTGGCTTTGCCATTAACCCCTTCCTATCCACTATGCATTCTTAAGGCAGAGGATTATAAAATACATCTAAAATTCACATGTCATCATGTCACTTCTAAGATTAAAATCTGTTAGTCCATTTAATCCATGGAATAAAATTATACATTCAAGACTGGCAAACAAGGCTTTAAAAGGCTATTTTTTTTATTACTTTGACTTACACTTAGCAAATTTCCACCAAAAATCTTGCTTGAACTATTCCATGTTCTTGGAATTATGTGATTGCAACAACTTATTTTACATGTACCTTTTGCATATTCTTTCTTCCATCTCTTTTATCTGAATTGGTCTTTCTTGTCCTTCAAAATTCAGAGTCCACTGGTTACTGTCTCTTAGAACTCTAGCTGTATTAGGACCACATTAATCATGTTAAGAGCACTTTATTTTGTGATTTTTTTGTTCATCCACAACTTTCTGTTTTATCTAATTATAGAAATCCTTTCAGTGTCTTAATGGTTTGTCTCGAGTAAAGAACAATTTCTCATTAAGCTTCATAATTATAAACTAGCTGGTAAAGGCTTCACCGTACAGGGGATAAATATAAGTTTTGTAGGCAGACAACTATGCTTAAATTCTGTTGCTTCATATTCAACAAATGAACCTATGGTGGGATACTTAAACTCTCTGAGTATAGATCACCTCACCTGATGGTAGAGCAAATAATGTAAATCTTACTGCTTTATTATAAATATTAATTAAATGATGTGTATAAAGTTCCAAAGTTCCAGTATATAGGTTATTCTATAAATAGTGTACAGATTTATACCTAGTTTTGTAATCCTACCATGAAAGACAAGTCCATTCTTGATACTTTCCCAAGGTAGGTCCAGTGACTGTGAATAAGACACTGAGCAGGCAAGATGTTATTACCAATTGGCAGGTCCCAAAGGACACACAGACACCTTTGGACAGGGCTAAACTTAGTATCCAGATTGGCTGGAGACCCAGAGAGCTAAGTCAATTGCCTCAGGGATAGCTAGTTGGGCAGAGAGGCAAAACAGGGAGCGGCACCTGCACCTGACCAGGTGGCTCATGTCTGTCCAGTGTTGGTCATCACCTCTAAGCCTGTCCACCTTGACAGCCGTCATAGGAAGCTGCATGCTCAGTGAGCTAGGAAAGCTCATATTTCTCTGTAAGCTCAGATTTCTCCTTCTCACAGGTCAAACTCAGAGCGATAAATTCTTTAGTGCACTCTGTGATGAAACGTGTTCATTCCTCTATCTGCTGAGAGTAGGGGCTGCTAAAAGCTCATAATTGAGTCACTCTCCCTTCGACAAAGAGAGCTGACTCACCCAAGATTAGTTTTCTTTTCTGAGTGCAGCCCTCACCCAATGACCCATTTAAGTACAAATACAAAGACCTGAACCTCTCTCTTTTGAAACAACATTGAAGGACCATCTCAGCTCAAGAGCACCCCCATGGAATCATCTCAGGCATCTGGAGTAACTGGATCATAGTTTAACTTCTTCCTCTTTTCCATCCTGCTTCCCTCACTCCCTGATAGGTGTCAGTCCCAAGTATATTTCACAATAAGTTTCCTGCATGCAAATCTCTGCCTCAGTGTGTTTCTAGAGGATCCAATCTAAGAAAAATGCCACGTCTCTCAAGTGAATTAAGCACTTTGTTTCTCTTCTGAGAAATTGCAACAGGTCCGTGGATATCAACTCCAATACCATAGCAAGTATGGGATAGATATTGATTCTCACAGAGTCCACTGAAGCGAGTTCCCAATGAAATGGCTAAGACCTCCTCTATCATATCTCCCGATTACCAAACAGGTCCTTCCCTGGGCCACATCTCTGATAAAGCAGCTACAGTCTACCCCAATGGCTACATTCTCCTTTGGAAAAATGTTTCAATTGCACCGTCTTTTCATTTATCCAGACAACAAAGTATTTCATTCATAGCTGGTGGGAAGCTTCATTTATTCATGCATTCAGTCAGTCGGTATTAAATATCCACCAAATCCATGCACTCTACTAGATGTTAAACAAAACGAACAATATGATTAATGATCCTTGTCATCATGGCTCGTGGGATGGTATATATTACGTATGCGATCACAAAAACCTAATAATAGTTTTAAGTATTATAAATTAAAACTATAGGATGCCAAGCATGTAATAAGAGAAACTTCTCATTCTTAGGAATGCAGGAAAGCCTCCTTAATTCAACTTAGTGACCAGAAGAATGGGTTAAAAGTGAAGGGAGTTGTGGGGGTAGGCTGAGGATACAAAAACCCTGAAGACACTGGGAGATGTGTTGGAGACAAACACAGTGATCTCCAGAGAGGTTCAAGGATATGTCATGGGAATGGTTAAATGAGGTAGGGATCTGGGGAGAAACAAATTAAGAATATGAAAACACAGAGTGTTCAATGGGTCATTTGCATAAATCCTGAAGTCTTACACACCAGGGTAATGGGGGTGGCAAAAAATAGAGTACATATCAACTCAGTAATCATTTAATGAATAAGAGCAACAAGGAGAGATATCAATAACTGGGAGTAGTAGAGAATAATTTGCATGAATGACATGAACAGCAAAGCACCAGTCCATGCTTATTTGTTTGCTAGTCTGTTTTTCCAGGGGAAAAAAAACCCTGAAAATTGCTTTGGGGAACAAGAACAGTGAACTCGCTACCAAAACAGAGTTATGAGAAGTGTGAGAAAATGAATGATGCCCACTTAGTAGGAAGTACAACATTTTTGTCAGAAAAAAAATGGATATAATGAGATTACCAGCCCCATATGCATTTTGTAGACACTAAATGAGAGAGCTTATGTGCAAAGTTTTCTTTCTCAAGGGCTCAAGGTACAATGGAATAAGAGCTGAACAATGGGAGGTGCTCAGATAATCAAGATTTTACACTAGGGGCACCTGGGTGGCTCAGTCCGTTAAGCCTCTGCCTTTGGCTCAGGTCATGGTCCCAGGGTCCTGGGATTAAGCCCCGTGTCAGGCTCCCTGCTCAGCAGGGAGTCTGCTTCTTCCCCTGCTCATGTTCTCTCTTTCAAATAAATCAATAAAATCTTTAAAAAAAAAGATTTTACATTAAAACAGCATATTCAGACTAAGTTTTTTTTAATTTTATTATGTTATGTTAGTCACTACTAAGATTGTTTAAAACAAGTTTAACTAAAGCACATAGAAAACTCTACACCCATTGGTAGTAAATGTCACTCATCCTCCCACTAAGGAATCCTCTGCAATTCTATAGCTACTGTGCATCTCCTGGAGCCCTTTCTTCCACTCCGACCTATGAAGCAGAGATAGGAGAAGAGGGAGGTCTCGACTTTTTACCTTTTCTTTGAAGATCTATCTTCTAGAGGGTATTTTTGCTGTTGTCATTTTTTACTGTGGTAAAATATATTTAACATAATATTTACCATTTTAACCATTTTAACAATTCAGTGGCATTAGGTACATTCACAAGGTTGTGCAGCCATCACCAATATCTATTTCCAGAATTTTCCCAGCATCCCAAATAGAAGCTCTGTACCTATTAAATAATAATTCCCAGCCTTCTTTCCTCTAAGCCCCTGGCAATGTCTGTTTTACTTATGTCTCTATGAATTTGCCTATTCTAGGTACTTCATATAAGTGGAATCATAGAATATTTGTCATTTTGTGTCTACCTTATTTCACTTAGCATAATGGTTAAGGTTCATCCATGCTGTACCATGTGTCAGAATTTTATTCCTTTTAAGGCTGAATACTAGATGTGTATACTACTTTTTTGTTAATACATTCATTAGCTGATGGACACATGGGTTGTCTTCACCTTTTAGCTTCTGTGAATAATCCTGCTGTGCTATCTTCTTACTAATAATATTGAAGATTAATATTTAACAGAGAAAACATGGGATCATTGAGCATGGAATTGAGCAGAGGCCACTTAGGAGAAAGACTGAAGCAGGCTCCCCTTAGGGACCATAAGTTTAGCCCTAACCTTCCATCTACCCACTTGACAACCTAGGCCCATACTCTTCTAAACTCTGGTCATTGATAGCATCTCTTTAACCTAACCCAGCCCATGTCCCTTTCCTGCCCCTAACCTCCCATGGAGAATTAGTCTTCAGTGACTTGGAACCAATATCCACCACAGCACTACCACATTTTATCATAGTTTCTAGATTTTCAAGTTCATTTCATCATTACACCAAGAGCCTGGGAAATACTCAGGATGAGGAAGGAAATAATGAAGAAAAGAAGAGCAAATGAAGATAAGGAGAAAGATAAATGCTATTTTTCTGCTTGTTCTATGTTTATGCACAGCAGTGAGATCGCCTTATAAGAGTAACCACATTCTTCAGTGCATCTACACAGTGTCCAAAATATCACCAGTTGAAATTTTTTTTAAAAATGAAAATACATTTGAAAGTTGAGATAGTGTTCATCACAATGATAGTAGTAAAGACAGTAGTGTTAATAGTGATTATGACTGCAGTGCTGGTTTTGTGACAACTTATTTCATTTCTTTTTTTTTTAGTTTTTTTATTATAATAATTTTTTTATTATATTATGTTAGTCACCATACAGTACATCCCTGGTTTTTTATGTAAATTTCGATGATTCATTAGTTGCGTATAACACCCAGTGCACCATTCAATACGTGCCCTCCTTACTACCCATCACCAGCCTATCCCATTCC
The DNA here is from genome assembly GCF_002007445.2 of Ailuropoda melanoleuca. Classification (NCBI taxonomy): domain Eukaryota; kingdom Metazoa; phylum Chordata; class Mammalia; order Carnivora; family Ursidae; genus Ailuropoda; species Ailuropoda melanoleuca. Next base: position 58,545,353 of record NC_048225.1, read on the forward strand.
CCCACCCCCCTCCCCTCTGAAGCCCTCAGTTTGTTTTTCATAGTCCATAGTCTCTCATGCTTCATTCCCCCTTCTGATTACAATAAAAAGTTATTAAGTGCCTATGTCACAACTTGAGATTTATGTATTCATTTAATCCAAAATACACATATGTCAATGTGACTAATGAGGAAATATGCCAGCAATGATACAGTCCATTAAAATAATAAAATTTATTTATTAAGTAAAGATTTATTGAGTGCCTATCATGCACCAGGTACTATGCTAAGGATACAACGCAATTCATCATTTAGTAGATATGGGGGTCAGAGAACTTTCAACCAATCATTTTATATATAATTTTTTAAAGATTTACTTATTTATTTTAGAGAGAGAGCATGAGCAGGAGGAGGGACAGAGGAAGAGGGAGAGAGAGAATCTCAATCAGACTCCCTGCTGAGTGGGGAACCCAACAGAGGGCTCAATCTCACAACCCTGAGATCATGACCTGAACTGAAATCAAGAGTTGGATGCTCAACCAACTGAGCCACCCAGGCAGCCCAGTGTGTGTGTGTGTGTGTGTGTAATTTTTAATTATAATAGATAATGAAAGAAATATACATAGAGCTCTGAGTTCATAAAGCAAGTGACTGATCTAGTTTTAAAAACCTGCTTCAAAGAGGTGAGGTTTGAACTAAAGTTCAAGATGAGTAAGAATAGGAAGGATAAAGACAGGGAGGTGCATTCCCATTAGGAAGGTCACGGACTACCCATGGGGGAAGGACGCACGGACTGGAGGAACTACAGAAGGGTACTTACGTATATTAGGAATACATGACACTCAGTCAACACTACATACATTGCAAGGATATGTAAATATTTAAGAACATACAACAAACACATTAAAAAGTGAGTGCCAACAGTAGGAAATAGAAAAGAATGGCCAAAAGAATTACAGATGAAGATAAAATAAACAATAATTAGAACAACGATTATTGTATGCAATAAACTTTAACTCAAGGCTCTGCACCTGAGACTAAAAATGAAGACATGAAAGAAAAATTATCATTATTCTCAGAGGTTAAAAATACATAATACTATAGGTGTCAGAGAAGGTCATCCATCTCAAAAGCAGGAGAAAAGCACATGGACTAAAGCACTTCTAGAATCAGATGGAATATGAATATTTTAAAGAGTTTCTCTCATGAGCCTGAAACTCTAAAGAATTTCCATAGGTTGCCACCCTTATTTCTATGATGCCAAAGTTTTACTGATAGAGAAGGCCTATCGGCTCCCACAGACTGCCTATGTGTCAGTGTCACAATGGTGGGAAGTGGTCCATGTTCTCATATGTACAAACAGGCACCCAGTTCATCTCTCCCTGATCTTCAAAGTCACTTGTCTCAGGTTCATAGAAGTGCTCATTGTTTCCTAATTCCCTGATGCATTTATCTTGTCAACACAAGTAAATCATAAACTCTTGGAAGAAAGACATATTCAAAAAACTACTTGCTTGAGATACCACAGCACTTCTGTTTTCCCATCCCAATATCTGAACACTATATAGACCTCAGAAGAGACTTCCCAACTTCCAAACACTCAAGAAAACTTCATTTGCTTTCTCTTGACTGTCCCTACTAGGTAAATGATCTGGGCTGTGGGGTTCCCATCCCACAGGGGAGGACCACTGTTGACCTGAGATCCAGCTGATGAGAACTATACTCAGGTGGGATCAACCTGCTTGGGCCTTAGCATTTTAAACAGCCGCTCCCGGATCTGCTTGGTCTTAACTCCATAGACAATGGGGTCTAGGGCAGGGGGAAAGAGCAAGTAGAGATTGGCAAGGATGACCTTAGCAGCAGAGGTGGATGGGCCAAAGCGCTGCATGACCACAGAAAGAAAGCCTGGTCCATAGAAGAAGAGGATGACACAGACATGAGCCGTACATGTGCTGCCTGCTTTAGCACGTGCCTCAGGTGAAGGAAAATGAATCACAGTCCTCACAATCTGCCCATAGGAGTAAGCAATAAAGGCCACATCCCCCACACCAAGAAAGATTGCTACAGCAAAGGCATAGAGATTATCCACAGTGGTGGCCCCACAGGCCAACTTTACTACTGCCATATGCTCACAGTATGTATAGGCAATTGTGTGAGAGCCACAGTAGGGCAGCCGACTGGCCAAGCCTGGAAAGGAGATGGTCAACCCCACACCTCGCAGTGCCACCAGGCCTCCAATCTTAGCAACAAAAACAGGGGTAAGAATGGTTGCATAATGTAATGGGTTACAGATGGCCACAAAACGGTCCACAGCCATGGCCACCAGCACTCCCGACTCCATAGCAGAGAATGCATGGATAAAGAACATTTGGGAAGAGGAGGTTAAGATGGCGGAGGAGTAGGGGACCCCTTTTTCAGCCGGTCCCCTGAGTTGAGCTGGATAGGTACCAGACCAGCAGGAATATCCACGGAATCAGCCTGAGACGCAGGAAGATACATCTGGATCTCTACAAATGAACATCTCCAGCGCTGAGTATCGAGGTACGAAGCGGGGAGCCGTGAAACCGCGCACAGATATCGGAAGCTAAACAGAAGGGGGAGGGAGCCGCCGTGTCAGGGCGCCGGGAAGCGGTAGCCACCTGCAAGGGGGAGCGGACAGACCGCGGACCCGCACGCTTGAGACAGCAGGCTGAGAAGGGAGCTCCGGGAGCGCACGCGGGACGGCTGGCGGTTGGCGGGCCACCTGCACGGGGGAGCAGGCGGACTCGCGGACGGCACCCGCGAGACAACAGACTTAGAACGCGAGCTCCAGGAGCGCGCGCGCAGGGCGGCTGGCGGGCCACCTGCACCGGGGAGCGGGCGGACCGCGGACCCGCACTCTGGAAACGGCAGACTGAGTCCGTGAGCCGGGAGCGTGCACCACCAAGCATCTCACGGAGCTCCGGAGCTCCGGTGTGCTCACTGGATCGAGGCTGAGACCGGGAGCTCCGGGAGCGTCCGCGGGGCGGCTGGCGGCTGGAGGGCCACCTGCACGGGGGAGCAGGCGGACTCGCGGTCAGCACCCGTGAGACACCAGACTGAGACGGGGAGCTCCGGGAGCCCGCGCGGGGCGGCTGGCGGCTGGCGGGGTTGGAAACACAAAGGACAGAGACGTGCCGGCCCTGGAAGTGAGGGCTGGGACGCCGGGTGTGGGGCGCACAGCCCGGGATGCTGCAGGGTTGAGCAGCACCAACAGAAACAGAGTTAAAGTGGCCAGAACATCAGTGGAGAACGATCCGCGATCCCTCTGTTCTGAGACAGAGGCTGAATTTCAGCCGCTGCTGCTCTCTCAGAAGAGGCATAGCAAACCGCCAGGGAAAGCCGCCAGAGAACAAAAGCCCGGAAATACCGGCTCACAGGGTGCCCATCCCCATCCCCCCTCGCAAGGGACACAGAGACTCTACCCAAACAGGGTTTTCTGAGTACCGGCAGGCAGGCCCCTCCCCCAGAAGGCAGGCTGAAAAATCAAGAAGCCCACAACCCGGAGCGCCTGAGTGGCGCAGTCACCAAGCACCTGTCTTCGGATTAGGGTGTGATCACAACGCTCCGTAAGGAGTCCCTCATCGGGCTTCTCCACCGGGAACCTGCTTCTTCCTCTCCCACTCCTCTGCTTGGGTTCCCTTTCTTGCTGACTGTCTCTCTCTCTCTCAAATAAATAAATAAACTCTTTAAGGAAGAAGCCCACATCCCTAAGATCTCTATAAAACAAGGGCGCACGGCCTGGGTCCCAGTCAACACTTGGGCTCTGGACAACCCTGCAATCTCTCTTCATCAGAATGACGAGAAGGAGAAGTCCCCCCCAGCAAAGAAAAGATAATGAGTCTGTGGCCTCTGCCACAGAATTGGCCTCGGCCACAGAATTAATACATATGGATGTATCCCAATTATCAGAAATGGAATTCAGAGCAACAATGGTCAAGATGATGAGTAAACTTGAAAAAAGCATCAGAGAAAGCGTTGCTGAGAATATAGAATCCCTAAGGGCAGAAATGAGAGCGAATCTGACAGAAATTAAAAATTCTATGGGCCAAATACAGTCAAAACTAGAGGCTCTGACGGCCAGGGTCACCGAGGCAGAGGAACGCGTTAGCGAATTGGAGGATGGGTTAGTAGAAGAAAAAACGAAAATAGAAGCTGGTCTTAAAAAAATCCACGCCCACGAATGTAGATTACGGGAGATTACTGACTCTATGAAACGATCCAATGTCAGAATCATCGGCATCCCTGAAGGGGTGGAGAAAAACAGAGGTCTAGAAGAGATATTTGAACAAATTGTAGCTGAAAACTTCCCTAATCTAGCAAGGGAAACAAGCATTCGTGTCCAAGAGGCAGAGAGGACCCCATCCAAGCTCAACCAGGACAAACCTACGCCACGGCATGTCATAGTGCAATTCGCAAATATTAGATCCAAGGATACAGTATTGAAAGCGGCCAGGGCAAAGAAATTTCTCACGTACCAAGGCAAAGGTATCAGGATTACGTCAGACCTGTCTACAGAGACCTGGAATGAGAGAAAGGCTTGGGGGGGCATTTTTAAAGCTCTTTCAGAGAAAAACATGCAGCCAAGGATCCTTTATCCAGCAAAGCTGTCATTCAGAATTGATGGAGAAATAAAGACGTTCCAAAATCGCCAATCATTAACCAATTTCGTAACCACGAAACCAGCCCTACAGGAGATATTAAGGGGGGCTCTATAAAGGTAAAAAGGCCCCAAGAGTGATACAGAGCAGCAAGTCACAACCGATACAAAGACTTTAAAGAGAAATGGCATCATTAAAATCATATCTGTCAATAATCTCTATCAATCTAAATGGCTTAAACTCTCCCATAAAACGCCACAGGGTTGCAGATTGGATAAAAAGACATGACCCATCCATTTGCTGTCTACAAGAGACTCATTTTGAACCCAAAGATGCATTCAGACTTAGAGTAAGGGGATGGAGTACCATCTTCCACGCAAATGGACCTCAAAAGAAAGCTGGAGTAGCAATTCTCATATCAGATAGACTGGATTTTAAACTAGAGGCCATAGAGAGAGATACAGAAGGGCACTATATTATTCTTAAAGGAAGTATTCAACAAGTGGATATGACAATTATTAATATATATGCCCCCAACAGGGGAGCAGCAAGATACACAAGCCAACTCTTAACCAAAATAAAGAGACATATAGATAAGAACACAGTAATAGTAGGGGACCTCAACACCCCACTATCAGAAATAGACAGAACACCCTGGCAAAAACTAAGCAAAGAATCAAAGGCTTTGAATGCCATACTCGACGAGTTGGACCTCATAGATATATATAGAACACTACACCCCAGAACCAAAGAATACTCATTCTATTCAAATGCCCATGGAACATTCTCAAGAATAGATCATGCTCTGGGACACAAAACAGGTCTCAGCCAATACCAAAAGATTGAAATTATCCCCTGCATATTCTCAGACCACAACGCTCTGAAATTGGAACTCAACCACAAGGAAAAACCTGGAAGAAACTCAAACACTTGGAGGCTAAGAACCATCCTGCTCAAGAATGACTCGATAAACCAGGAAATCAAAAAACAAATTAAACAATTTATGGAGACCAACGAGAATGAATACACAACGGTCCAAAACCTATGGGATACTGCAAAGGCAGTCCTAAGGGGGAAATACATAGCCATCCAAGCCTCACTCAAAAGAATAGAAAAATCTAAAATGCAGTTTCTATATTCTCACCTCAAGAAACTGGAACAGCAACAGAGGGACAGGCCTAACCCACTGACAAGGAAGGAGTTGACCAAGATTAGAGCAGAAATCAATGAATTAGAGACCAGAACCACAGTAGAGCAGATCAACAGGACTAGAAGCTGGTTCTTTGAGAGAATCCATAAAATTGATAGACCACTGGCAAAACTTGTCCAAAAACAAAGAGAAAGGACTGAGATTATTAAAATTATGACTGAAAAGGGAGAGGTCACGACCAGCACCATTGAAATTGCAAGGATTATTAGAAACTTTTATCAACAGCTATATGCCAAAAAACTAAACAATCTGGAAGAGATGGAGGCCTTCCTGGAAACCTATAAACTACCAAGACTGAAACAGGAAGAAATAGATTTCTTAAATAGGCCAATTAACTATGAAGAAATTGAGTCAGTGATAAACAACCTTCCAAATAATAAAACTCCAGGCCCAGACGGTTTTCCTGGGGAATTCTACCAAACATTCAAAGAAGAAATAATACCTATTCTCCTAAAGCTATTTCAAAAAATAGAAACAGAAGGAAAGCTACCAAACTCATTCTATGAGGCTAATATTACCTTGATCCCCAAACCAGGCAAAGACCCCCTCAAAAAGGAGAATTACAGACCGATTTCTCTAATGAATATGGATGCCAAAATCCTCAACAAGATCCTTGCTAATAGAATCCAACAGTACATTAAAAGGATTATCCATCATGACCAAGTGGGATTCATACCTGGGATGCAAGCATGGTTCAACACTCGCAAATCAATCAATGTGATACATCATATCAACAAGAAAAGACTCAAGAACCATATGATCCTCTCAATTGATGCAGAAAAAGCATTTGACAAAATACAGCATCCTTTCCTGATTAAAACCCTTCAGAGTGTAGGAATAGAGGGTACATTTCTCAATCTCATAAAAGCCATCTATGAAAAGCCTACTGCAAGCATTATTCTCAATGGGGAAAAGCTGGAAGCCTTTCCCTTAAGATCAGGAACACGACAAGGATGCCCACTCTCGCCACTATTATTCAACATAGTACTAGAAGTCCTTGCAACAGCAATCAGAAGACAAAAAGGGATCAAAGGTATCCAAATCGGCAAAGAAGAAGTCAAACTGTCTCTCTTTGCAGATGACATGATACTCTATATGGAAAACCCAAAGGAATCCACTCCCAAACTATTAGAAGTTATAGAACAATTCAGTAAGGTGGCAGGATACAAAATCAATGCCCAGAAATCAGTTGCATTTCTATACACGAATAACGAGACTGAAGAAAGAGAAATTAGGGAATCCATCCCATTTACAATAACACCAAAAACCATACGTTACCTTGGAATTAACTTAACCAGAGACGTAAAGGACCTATATCCTAGAAACTATAGATCACTTTTGAAAGATATTGAGGAAGACATAAAAAGATGGAAAAATATTCCATGCTCATGGATTGGAAGAATTAACATAGTTAAAATGTCCATACTACCCAGAGCAATCTACACTTTCAATGCTATCCCGATCAAAATACCGAGGACATTTTTCAAAGAACTGGAACAAATAGTCCTTAAATTTGTATGGAACCAGAAAAGGCCCCGAATCTCCAAGGAACTGTTGAAAAGGAAAAACAAAGCTGGGGGCATCACAATGCCGGATTTCGAGCTGTACTACAAAGCTGTGATCACAAAGACAGCATGGTACTGGCACAAAAACAGACACATCGACCAATGGAACAGAATAGAGAACCCAGAAATGGACCCTCGGCTCTTTGGGCAACTAATCTTTGATAAAGCAGGAAAAAACATCCGGTGGAAAAAAGACAGTCTCTTCAATAAATGGTGCTGGGAAAATTGGACAGCTACATGCAAAAGAATGAAACTTGACCACTCTCTCACACCATACACAAAAATAAACTCCAAATGGATGAAAGACCTCAATGTGAGACAGGAATCCATCAAAATTCTAGAGGAGAACATAGGCAACAACTTCTATGACATCGGCCAGAGCAACCTTTTTCACGACACATCTCCAAAGGCAAGAGAAATAAAAGATAAAATGAACTTATGGGACTTTATCAGGATAAAGAGCTTCTGCACAGCCAAGGAAACAGTCAAAAAAACTAAGAGACAGCCCACGGAATGGGAGAATATATTTGCAAAGGACACCACAGATAAAGGACTGGTATCCAAGATCTACAAAGAACTTCTCAAACTCAATACACGAGAAACAAATAAACAAATCATAAAATGGGCAGAAGATATGAACAGACACTTTTCCAATGAAGACATACAAATGGCTAACAGACACATGAAAAAATGTTCAAAATCATTAGCCATCAGGGAAATTCAAATCAAAACCACACTGAGATACCACCTTACGCCAGTTAGAATGGCAAAGATAGACAAGGCAAGAAACAACAATTGTTGGAGAGGATGTGGAGAAAGGGGATCCCTCCTACATTGTTGGTGGGAATGCAAGTTGGTACAGCCACTCTGGAAAACAGTGTGGAGGTCCCTTAAAAAGTTAAAAATTGAACTACCCTATGACCCAGCCATTGCACTACTGGGTGGTTTCCCCAAAGATACAGATGTAGTGAAGAGAAGGGCCATATGCACCCCAATGTTCATAGCAGCATTGTCCANCATTGTCCACAATAGCCAAATCATGGAAGGAGCCGAGATGCCCTTCAACAGATGACTGGATTAAGAAGCTGTGGTCCATATATACAATGGAATATTACTCAGCTATCAGAAAGAACGAATTCTCAACATTTGCTGCAACATGGACGGCACTGGAGGAGATAATGCTAAGTGAAATAAGTCAAGCAGAGAAAGACAATTATCATATGATTTCTCTCATCTATGGAACATAAGAACTAGGATGATCGGTAGGGGAAGAAAGGGATAAAGAAAGGGGGTGTAATCAGAAGGGGGAATGCAACATGAAAGACTACGGACTATGAGAAACAAACTGAGGTCTTCAGAGGGGAGGGGGTGGGGGAATGGGATAGACTGGTGATGGGTAGTAAGGAGGGCACGTATTGCATGGTACACTGGGTGTTATATGCAACTAATGAAGCATCAAACTTTACATCGGAATCCGGGGATGTACTGTATGGTGACTAACATAATATAATAAAAAATCATTTAAAAAAAAAAAAAGAAAGTCCTAGCCAGAGCAATCAAACAACAAAAAGCAATAAAAAACATCCAAATTGGTAAGGAAGTAGTAGAACTTTCACTATTTGCAGAAAACATATTTAGAAAACTTGGAAGAACAACAACAAAAAAAACGAAAGACCACCACCAAAAAACAGCTAGAGCTGATAAGCGAATTCAGTAAACTCACAGGATACAAAGTCAATGTACAGAAATCTGTTTCATTTCTATACACCAATAATGAAGCAGCAGAAAGAGAAATTAAGAAAACAATACCATTTACAATTGCACCAAAATAATAAGATACCTAGGAATAAATCTAACCAAAGGTGTGAAAGGCCTATACTCTGAAAACTATAAAACACTGATGAAAGAAATTGAAGAGGACACAAAGAAATGGAAAGACATTCTACACTCATGGTTGGAAGAACAAATATTCTTAAAATATCTGTACTACCCAAAATAGTTTATACACTTAATGCAATCCCTATCAAAATAACAACAGCATTTTTTACAGAACTAGAACAATCCCAAAATTTGTATGAAACCACAAGACCCCGAATACCCAAAGCAAACTTGAAAAAGAAAAGCAAAGCTGGAGGCATCACAATTCTAGACTTCAAGTTCTATTACACCACTATAGTGATCAAGGCAGTATGGTACTAGCACAAAAATAGATACATAGATCAATAGAACAGAATGTAAAATCCATAAATAACTCAAAATTATATGGTCAATTAATCTTCAACAAAGCAGGAAAGAATATCCAATGGGAAAAAGTCTCTTCAACAAATAGTGTTGGGAAAACTGGACAGCAAGATGCAAAAGAATGAAACTGTACCACTTTCTTATACCAAACACAAAAATAAATTAGAAAGGGATTTGCAAATGACATCTTCAGTAAAGGGTTAGTATCCAAAATACATAAAGAACTTAAAAAATTCAACATCCAAAAAACAAATAATCCAATTTAAAAAATGGGCAGAAGATATGAACAGACGTTTTTCCAAAGAAGACATAAGATGGCCAACAGACACATGAAAAGATGCTCAACATCACTCATCATCAGGTAAATACAAATCAAAACTACAGTAAGATGTCACCTCTCACCTGTCAGAAGACTAAAATCAACAACACATGAAACTGCAAGTGTTGGTGAGGATGTGGAGAAAAAGGAACACTAGTGCACTTTTGATGGGAATGCAAACTGGTGCAGCCACTCTGGAAAACAGTATGGAGGTTCCTCAAAAAGGTAAAAATAGAGTTACCTTATGATCAAGCAATCACACTACTGGGTATTTACCCAAAGAATAAAAGAACTAATTCGAGGGGATACATGCAGCCCTGTTTATAGCAGCATTATTTACAATAGCCAAGATATGGAAGAAGACCAAGTGTCCTTCAATTGATGAATGGATAAAGAAGATGTGATATATATATATTCTTTTTTATGGCTGAATAATATCTCATTGTATATTACTCAGCCATAAAAAAGAATGAAATCTTGCCATTTGCAATGACGTGGATGGAACCAGAGTATCATGCTAAGCAAAATAACCCAGTCAGAGAAAGACAAATACTATTTGATTCCACTCATATGAGGAATTTAAGAAACAAAAGAGAAAAAATAAGAGGGAGAGAAATCAAGAAACAGACTCTTAATTATAGAGAACAAATGGATGGTAACCAGAGGGAGGTGGGTGAGGGGATGAGTTAATTAGGTGATGGGGATTAAGGAGTACAGTTGTGATGAGAGCCGAGTGATACAGGGAAGTGTTGAATTAGTATATTGTACACCTGAAATTAATATAACAGTGTATGTTAACTACCTGGAACTAAAATAAAACTTAAAATAAAATTTTTAAAAAGAAAAAGTAAATGGCTAACCTAAAAAATTAAAAAAATTTTAAAGACAGAGTGACCACCTAATAGCGCTTTCCATGGGACTGGGGGCTGAGTATTTCTATTCACTGAGCCAAGCTTGAAATTCCTCTAAGATCATTGGGGCCATTTGTGGCTATGTCAAAAAGACACCACGCCTTGATTCACACAGGAAAAATGATTACAGAGAGTCTCACAGAGGACCTAAGGAATAGCCAAGAAGGTCTAGGGCAACTTCGGGCTCCAATCTGTGCAACAGCCCAGGCCCCAGGGGAGAGGAGAAGTTGTACTCCCAGCAACAAGGGCATAAAAGACAGGTGTAGCCAAGAGAATAGAAGCAGCTACAGAAGGCAGTTCCATTTGGAAAGGATCTCTACAGGACCTTCTAGCAGGGAGTAACCAGGGGCCAAGGGGAAGGAAGGGGAGGGGAGGAGTGGGGAGGGGGCCATTTTCTTGCTCTGTGTTTCTAGCCCTGGGTTCTGGTTGCTCTGCCTCTCTTTCTCCCCATCCTTGGCTTTCTCACTTTGCTTCCTTCTTTTGATCCTTCTGACTTTGGCCCTCTTATTCCTCAAGATCTCCCCTACAGAGACAAAAGCCTGAGGTCTGGAAAACAAGCGAGAAAAAAAAGAGACCGAGCAATCCTCGGGACATGTTAGAGGAAGTAGAAACCCATGCCTGACAAAAGAGCAACCAAAGCCTGCCTCTCAGAGCCTGACACTGGGGAGGCATACTGTCAAAGCTGAAAGAATGGTGCCAGCAGGAGATCCTTTCATTTAAATTATAGATCTAAGATCCTGAAAAAAGATAGTGATTGAGTTTACCCATTTCTGATTTTTTTTAAAAATCAAGAACTAGAAATAGGCATCAAATCACCAAAACTAATGGAGACCATTCATCAGAAAAGCATTAGCTAGTGGCACACTGAAGTGAAAGTTCTAAAGACATTCTACTTCAAGTCCAGACCTAGACACAGATGTTGACTATCACCATTTCCTTATATCGTTTAGAAATGTATAAGCATTTCAATATGATACAAAATAATTTACAATAGTCAAACTTATCTAATGGTAGGAAATATATTCTCCTACCAAAAAAATGTGAAACAGAAAATTTACTAAAAAACTATTAGCTTTGGAAAGCAATAGTGTAAAAGAGCTATATTTTGGAAAGTGTCTTAAAAAACAGTAGTCATCAGTAGGTTTTTTACGTAATAGTAGCCAATTAGGAAATTCAAAGAGAGACAAAAGTAATAATAATAGAAAAAATTCCAAAAATATCTATGACAAACAGGAAAAACATATAGATTTCTGAATGGAAAGAATCAATGGGTAAAGACATCAATTCTTCCTTAATTAATTTGTATTTTTAAATATAATATTCTAAAAAATAGCATTTAAATTAACACTAATTTAAAACATTTTTTGAAGTTATTACTAAGAATCTCCCCTACTGTGTGGTAAATACATGATTCAATTGGTAGTGACACTAAAAACAGAAAAGATTGTCCTGGGAGTCAGTGATCTTTAAAATATGTTGGGATTTAATATATGACCAAAAAAGAGCATTCAGAATAATGGGAAAAAAGAAGTCTCATTTACTGAATGGTGCTGAAACAATGGTTAAACTATTAGTAGGGAGAAATTAATTTAGATACTTTTTTCACTCCATGTGAAATTTCAAATTCTTTTTTTTTTATTTATTTTAGAGAGAGAGAGAATGGAGTGGGGGGCAGCAGAAGAGGCAGAGACAGAAGGAGAGAGAAACTCAAGCAGACTCCCTGCTGAGCGTGGAGCCCAACACAGGGCTCAATCTCACAACCCTGAGATCAGACCTGAGCCAAAACCAAGAGACTGACACTCAACTGACTATGCCATCCAGGCACCCCAGAAATTCCAAATTCTTTTAAAAATTAAAATAAATTTCCATGAAGAATATGCTAGTAAATATTTATTAAAATACTGGAATTTACATCATTAAAAGTTTAAAAGTCACAAAATAGTATAAAAAGTACAATTGTTATGACTACATAAAAGTTTGTGTATACATAATGTGTGTAAATCATTTTTTAGAAAAGATAGATCGAATTTAATGGAATATGAATTGGAGGAAATATTTCCAGAAAATCCAACAGAGGTAATATCCTTAAGATATAATGAAATTAAAAAAAAGATATAATGAAATCCATACAAATTAATAAGGTTGTACTGTTAGACTCCACGCTGAGGTTTGAAAAACATTATTTCATTTAATACTATGAGTTAAGTTGCACATAAAGACAAAAGAGAAAATTAGTGAAGCATATAAATGGAAAATAAATCTCTGAAAATGTCAAAGTTCAAAAAAAAAAAAAAAGAAAAAATGTCAAAGGTCACTCAACAATGAAGTGAAAACAGAACCAAAATTGAAATACCAATTTTTACTTACTTATTAATAAAGATTTTTGAATTAAAATTCCTAATTTGTGATATGATAAGATGGATGGATGTGGTGAAATAAACACAGTCCTGAGCAAACTCTAGGTATGTAAAGTACTACAGTGTTTCTATGAAGCAACATTTCAGTATACATTAAGAGCATTTAAAATATCCACATTCTCATACAGGGGCAGAATAACTTCTTGAAAAACAATTTGGTAATATCAATCCAAGTCTTTCTTTTTCCATTTTACACCCCCCATTCACTCTTAGAAATTATCCTATAAGCTTATACGTATGCATAAAGATACATGAACAGTACATTTAGTACATTATTTTTTACAGTAACAAAATACTGGAAACAAATTGAATGTCAGAAATTCTCATTAAATTATCAAATATCCATGTGGTAGAAAATCAATGAACAGTGATTGAACACTTCAATCACTGAACAGTGAGGCATATCTAGTTTGTGATATGGAGCAGTGTCCAAGATAATTAAGTAATAAAGAAAAGGAAAGGAAACAAAGGATAAAGAGTATGATTAGTATGCTAACATTTGCTTTTGTCTTTTATAAGAAAAATATACATATATTCTTGTTCACGCAAAAACTATCTCTGGAAGGATTCCTAAGAAACTGGGCTACTAGCTGCCTCTGGTGAAAAGGAAGGGATTTGGGAGACCAAAGTCTTACTGTCTGTTGTTTGTATTTTTTTATTTTATTTGACTTTTAACCATGTACACACATGACACTTAAAATCAAAATATTACTGAAAATAAAATTTTAAAATGGCTATGTTCTTCGTACATATCACTCTTGTATCATTTTAAAAATTCTACTTAAAGGAAATAATCTGAAAAGAAGATAGTGGTGATTAAATTATGGAACAACCAAATATAGAAATATAAAGCAGTCATCAAAATTAAGATTCTACATTGCTTTCAATGATACTGGAAAGTTGTAGTTTATTTATTCATCCACATCATAAATTTTTACCGAGTGCCTATTTTATATTCTAGAATACAATACTTAAATACAAGGGCAAAATACAACATTATCCTCATATAATGATGTGAAATGCTTAAATTTATAAAATAGAAAAATGGAAGGAAACTAAATATTAATATTTGTTATCTGTTAGTAAAAAGATTATGCTTGATCAATACATTTGAACATGCTTATTAGATAGACAGTGGTAATAATAAATGGTTAATTCCAACCTTTATGTTTAGAACAAATTTTGGCTTGTTTTATTACTCCCCTGTGGAATATTTCCAGAAGCAAAAAAAAAAATGTTGAGGGTTATTCACACTTAAAAGAAACTGGATCGTTGGTGGGAGTCTGCATTATGAGGACCCTGAGCTGAACTTTCAAATGCCATCTTCCTCCTATTTCAGTTTTATGGACATACACTGAGAACGGGGCACCTGTACCATGGATCCCTCCGCTACTGTTACCAACAGTTCCAGCCTCCAGATTTCCCAGTTCATCCTCATGGGGCTCCCAGGCATTCACGAGTGGCAGCACTGGCTCTCCCTGCCCCTGGCTCTGCTCTACATCTTAGCTCTTTGTGCCAACATCCTCATCATGATCACCATCCAACATGAGACGACGCTGCACGTGCCTATGTACCATTTTCTAGGCATATTGGCAGTTGTGGACATGGGCCTGGCCACCACCATCATGCCAAAGATCCTGGCTATCTTCTGGTTTGATGCCAAGGCTATCAGCCTCCCTGAGTGCTTTGCTCAGATCTATGCCATCCACTGCTTCTTGTGTATGGAATCTGGTATCTTCCTCTGCATGGCAGTGGACAGATACATAGCCATCTGTCACCCTCTTCAATACCCCTCCATAGTCACTGAAGCTTTCGTGATCAAAGCCACAGGATTTATGGTGCTCAGGAACGGCCTGTTTACTATCCCAGTACCTATACTGGCTTCCCAGCGACACTACTGCTCCAAGAATGAAATTGACCACTGCCTGTGCTCTAACTTGGGGGTCACCAGTCTGGCCTGTGATGACATCACTGTGAACAAATTTTACCAACTGATCTTAGCATGGATCCTGATTGGGAGTGATATGGCTCTGGTTTTTTCTTCTTATGTGTTAATCCTTCGCTCTGTGCTGAGGTTGAACTCACCAGAAGCAATGTCGAAGGCTCTGGCGACCTGTAGCTCCCACCTCATCCTCATCCTCTTCTTCTACACAGGTATCATTGTGCTGTCTGTCACACACCTTGCAGAGAAAAAGATCCCCCTAATCCCTGTACTCCTTAATGTGCTGCACAATATTATCCCCCCTGCACTCAACCCCATGGTCTATGCCCTTAGGATGCCAGAGCTCAGACTGGGCTTCCAGAGACTGCTTGGGCTGAGTGAAGATACATCCACTAAGTAACTCAGCTTTACAAGGCCATTAAGGTGTGAGGAAAGGACAGAGGTTTTAGATCTCATTATACCTTGGTTGTAATCTGCCTTTATCTCTCACTAGCGGGAAAAAATAACCAATAAAATCATGAAAACTGTCAGTCTCATTGATCAAAACATGCATATGAAAATTACAATGAAATTTCCAGTTACGAAAATAAGTAAGAATTGAAAAGTGAAATGTTGCTGACCACGGATGCCATTCTGAGACTGATACTCCTATACATAGCACTAATAGTAATAGAAAATGAAGACTTTAAAACTGTGCATGAATTGACTCTCACTTGTACATATTTATTTGTTTTTCATGTCATTTTCATAATAAAGAAAAGAAAATAAATAAATGTCTATTTTAAAAAGACAGAGAAAAAAGTTTTATTTTTGTACCAGATAATCTCAAAAATAATAATAATCAATTAATTAATTAATGGTTAACAATTGCTAAGTACTTCTCATAGGGCAGATAACTGAAATACACACACACACACACACACACACACACACACATACACACAGAGTATGATTTAATATTCACAATAACCCTGTGAGGCACATACAATATTATTCCCAATGTACAGTTAAGGGATCAAGGGCACAGGGGGGTTACAGAACTTGCCCCACCAACATAGTTTTCAAGTGGGGGAGCTGGGATTCTACTCCTTGGAAGTCGGATTGCATAACCTTTGCACTATTCTCCCTGTTCCTCTTGCTCTGTTTCAGAATTTCTACATTATCTTAAGGAACCTATGAAACCTCCCTCTGCTTCGATTCTTCAAGTTAAAAGTAGTAATAATCATAGCATTTTGTTGATTCACAAAGTCACAGCATGCCATGACAAGCAAAAGAATAATAAAGAAAACAGGTTCAGATATGATATACACATGGAAAAACTGATCCAATTATGCAGCAAAGTTTTCTTCTTAGGAAAAGAAGAAAATGGTCCTAGAAAATGCCCTAGAAAAGTAGCTCCAAATAATCAATTAAATCCAAATTAAATTTTATCGTTTGCACATCTAACAAAAAGGTACACTTTTGAGTATAAGAGCGCTGACCCATGTTCATTTTGTACCTTCTCTGAGCCTAGTACAGGAGCTCTGCACATGACAGATGCTTAATACATGATGTGGTTGGTCAGCAGTGTAAGACAGTCTGTAGACCTATGTATCACATATCCTGGACCATGATATGAAGAATGACCTCAGAAAGTTTGCATGAGTCCATCTTGGAGAACAACCTCTTAGAAGACAGCTCGGGGCTTAAGCAACACCAGAAGCTCATCCCACCAGGAAAGTGAGCACTGGGCAGCACAGCAGACATGCAGGAAGTCAGTCCATAATGTGGGACCAGCCATCCTAAGAGTAATGTTTGGAAACTTACCCAAAAACAGAGACTATAAACTTTCTCCAAGAGGAGCTATTACTTCACCCTTGACCGACAATAGCCACCGATTCAGATTGAAGCAATCCTCCAATAAGAAAAGGTATGCAAGAGACAGTCACAGAAAAGGGCTTGAACTTAAGCCAACCTCCACTGTTTCCACCCCAAAGGATTAGGGTAATAACAACACATAACCTTGAAGCGTTCTTTCCAGTGTCCACTTTCCCACAGTGGATCAGCTCATTTCATATAGTCTTCATAGCAGCCTTCTTTGTTAGGCTTCTATTCTACTCTTCTATTAACCCTTTTTCACAAAGAAATAGGTGCTTGGGTTGAACGATTAAACAAGTTCATCAAATGGTAAATAGCAATGTTCAGTCATCCTCAAAGCTGCCTCCAAACTTTTATTCACACATTTTTTTCATTTATTTATTCATTCATTCAGAAACACACACCATAAGTCTATGTGTAGGAGCCCCAAGTGTAGACCACTTTCAACAGTTCTCTGGGGATGTGTCTCTCAGTTCTTTTGAAAATGTGTAAACATCTAACATCTAACCTGGAGTTTCAGCAAAAATTCTGACACAACAGAAAGATAAGAGCAGTTAATTATTCTCTCCACTCTATGTGCCATGACTGTACAAAAGGATGCGCACTCTGTCTTATCTTTATGAACTACTCCTCTCTGTCATGTGCTTTGTATTTACCCATTGTTTTGCCTTATGTGATGGTAATACTGTCACACTATTTTATTTTTAATTGCCTATTTGTCTTCTCTAGCACATGTATTTTCATATCCAGTTGACAATTTAATTTGAACCTGTCTTTTTAAAACAGCATTAGCCGTGTCTTCATTACCGTACAGAACAAAATCACAATGAGATACTACTTCACACCC
The DNA here is from genome assembly GCF_002007445.2 of Ailuropoda melanoleuca. NCBI lineage: Eukaryota > Metazoa > Chordata > Mammalia > Carnivora > Ursidae > Ailuropoda > Ailuropoda melanoleuca. The sequence goes on from NC_048225.1 coordinate 58,563,259, forward strand.
ACGAGGATGGTTATGATTAAAAATACAGATAGTGGGGCACCTGTGTGGCTCAGTCGGTTGGGTGTCTGCCTTCTGCTTGGGACATGATCCCAGCTTCCTGGGATCAAGCCCTGCGTCAGGGTCCTTGCTCAGCGGGTGCCTGCTTCTCCCTCTCCCTCTGCCTGCTGCTCTCCCTGCTTGTGCTCTCTCTTTCTCTGTCAAATAAATAAATAAAATGTTTAAAAAAAAAACAGCTTTAAAAAAAAAATACAGATAGAGAGTGTTGGTGAAGTTATGGAGAAAATAAAACAGTCTTTGAGTGAGGCCGCTCTTTGATTAAACAGGATGTCCACACAAAGATTTGTACATGAATATTTATAGCAACATTATTCCTAATAGCCAAAATATGGAAACAACCCAAATGAGCATCAACTGATGAATGCATTAAACAAATGTGATGTACCCATACAATAGAAAATTATCCAGCCAGAAAAAGTAAAGGTACTGATACATGCTACAACATGGATGATCCTTGAAAATATTACGCTAAATGAAAGAAAGCCAGGCAGAAAAATACACATATTGTATGATATCATTTGTATGAAATATCTAAAATAGGCAAATCCGTAAGGACAGAAAGCAGCTAAGTAATTACTATGGCCTAAAGGAAAGGGAAAATGGGAAACAACTGTGTACAAAAGGGTTTCTTTGGAGGATGGTAAAAGTTCTATAATTAGAAGTAATAGTTGTACAGCATTGTGAATGTGCTAGAAGCCACCGAATTATATACTTTAAAATGGTTAAAATGCTGAATTTTATGTTATTTGAATTTTACCTCGCTTAAAGACAAAAAAAAAAAAAAAAACCTTTCTCCTTATGATGTCTCTCCAGTGCCCTCTACTGCCAAAGTTTAGCATCATTCCCGTGGATAAAGGCATATACATAAAGCCTCCAAATCCTTTCACAGAGCAGGCCAAAAAACTGCTCTGAGGCACAATAAGTTGATTAACAGCCTCGTTCACACCTTTGACGACTCAGCTTCCATATGCACCATTTCACGCACATTTGAACTCCCACACAACAATAAAACAACTCAATATTTCTATCTTAAAAGAGCTAAAAAATAATAAATAAATAAATAAATAATAAAGACATAAAAGATACAGCTACTCCTTATACAAAGAAGTTCTCACCTTTTCCCCAAAATAGCAAAATGCACAATCCCAAGAGTCATTGCATACATTGCATACATTGCTATACCTCAAATTCAGTCAGAGTCCAATCAAATATTCTGTTACCTACTACACACGAAACTGTAAAGTTAACTTCCAATAACTTGTATATAAAATAAAACTGGAAAGAGAAGCCTTGTTCATGTATAAAAATAGCAGCTCACTTATTAAAAGCAAATCCAAAATATTCATAGCTACAACAGCTCTAATTTCTATAACAGTTCACAAGGTCATAATTGATGTCTACCATATTTATCCCAACTCTGTCAAAACTTGGCAGAGTATCCAAAACCTTCACTCCTAAAGGGTCTGAATTCTCAGTCATCCTGCCCTTTATCAGTTAGTATACTTTTCCATTAACCCTTACTAGTGGGCATGGAAGTACCATGAGGCACCTCGGGGGATATCCTGGGTTCTCAGCATAGCCTGCCTGTCTCCGTTGCATAGAAGCAACCTAATTTCCCCTTAGTTAATTGGCTTTAATCACTCCAGATAATAGATCAATCTTTTCTCCTCTGGTTTTATGGTGTAAGGCAGTAAGATGGGTACTTTTTTTTTTTCTTAGTTTTTATTTAAATTCCAGTTAGTTACATACTGTGTAATATTAGTTTTTAGCTGCAGGTGTACAATATGGTAAATCAACACTTTCCTACAAGGCCTGTGCACAACAACTGCACTCCTTAATCCCCATCACCTATTTAACCCACCCGCCCTCTGGTAACCATCAGTTTGTTCTCTATAGTTTAGAGTCTGTTTCTTGGTTTGCCTCTCTCTTTTTTTCCCGTATGATCATTTGTTTGGTTTCTCAAATTCCACATATGAGGGAAATAACACGATATTTGTCTTTCTTTGACTTGTATCGCCTAGCACACTACTCTCTAGCTCCATCCACAACCTTGCAAATGGCAAGATTAAATTCTTTTTATTGGCTGCGTAATATTCCATTGTATCTTTTTACCACATCTTCTTTATCCACTCGTCAGTCAATGGACATTTGAGCTCCTTCCATAATTTGGCTACTGTTGATGATGCTGCTATAAACATCAGGGTGAATATGCCCCTTCAAATCAGTATTTTTGTATCCTTTGGGTAAATACCTAATACTGCAATTGCTAGATCATAGGGTAGTTCTATTTTTAACTTTTTGAGGAACTCCATACTGTTTTCCACAGTGGCTGCACCAGTTTGCACTCCCACCAACAGTGCAAGAGGGTTCCTCTTTCTCGATATCCTCACCAACACCTGTCATTTCCTATCTTTTTAATTTTAGCCACTCTGACTGATGCATGATAATATCTCATTATAGTTTTGATTTTTATTTCTCTGATGATGAGTGATGTTGAGCATCTTTTCACTAGTCTGTTGGAAGATGGATCTATATAAACAGAGGATCCAGATTAAAATACTTTCTGTTCTAATCCTGTGGTGATATTTGAAGCATTTGCTTCCATGACCAGATATGCACATTGAAATCCAGAATATGTCCCTATCGAAGCCAGGAACCATCAATACCCTCCACTTGCTAGCTACATGTCAATCTGGTAGTGATGCATAGTGGTCTTGAGCTTCTGGTTGTCCTTGTTGACAAACAGAGCAATTTTGAGCTTCAGAAGGAGTCAGTGGAGTAGACTGATTTATTTATTTATTGCCCATGATAGCATCACTAGAATAATCTCATGACCACTCATCTCAGGTAACCCAAGACTCCTCCAGGAAGTGGATTACAACATCTACTTGTTGATGCTAGGCCACGTCTGGGTTCACAAAAGGGTTTTGCTAATAAGCATCAATATGACCATTTTTACATTCCCTTTCTGCAAGTTCATAGTGTTCCATAACTTTGCATGCCATACTGAGATTCATCTTATTATTCTGTTATCAAAGGTCCAGTTTAGGCCAATTCATTGTCTGTGATTGAAAATATGCCTAATTCCATCCTATTCAATTGTCATTATCACTTAGTCCCTCTGATACCGTGAAGAAACCCACTGAGCATATTTACCTTTCCTTTGGGCAAGTTCATTAGTGGAAACTATCAGACAGCAGTCATTCCCAGAGCAACTGACATTCTATTAGAGAAGATAATTTTAGATATTTGTAGATTTTCTGAAAAACGTTGTGATTTCAGGTAGAGAATAAGCCTACGAAATGCTTATCAATGTTCTTCTTTTGGAAATCTATACCATTTATCTCCATAGCATTTTCTACAGTGTCCTGAACAACACATTGCTATTCCCAAGTCCTTCTTGGTTACGACTTCACATTTTTTATCAACTACAAATTTATTGTTACCAAAATTAAGAATATAAATAATTGCTGTTGCACCAGAATTGCTTACTCCCCTGACCATGCTTTTTTGCAGTCCAACAGCAAATTTCCCAAATGTGCTGGCAAGTCTGTGACTTTCTTTGGCTATAGCTTGACAATAATAATGTATGACTTGGTATACCTTAATTTTAGCAGGCTACACCTCACTTTGCAATGTATTACAAAATTCAAACAATGTAATATTCTATTAAACAAAATTGCTAAACCATTACGTATCTTTGATTATAGCAAAAAAATGAATTTTCGCACATGGATCAAAATATTGATTCCATTCCAAAACCTGGCAGCAACACACAAAAGAATGAATCTGGACGACTTTCTTACACCATACACAAAAATAAATTCAAAGTGGAGTAAAGACCTAAATGTAAGACCTGAAACCATATAAATCCTAGAAGAGAGCACAGGCAGTAACTTGTTTGACATAGGCCATAGCAACTTCTTTCTAGAGATATCTCCTGAGACATGGGAAACAAAAGCAAAAATGAACTATCGGGACTACATAAAAAGAAAAAGATTCTGCACAGCAAAGGAAATAATCACCAAAACTAAAAGGCAATCTACAGAATGGAAGAAGATATTTGCAAATGACATATCCGATAAAGGATTAGTATCCAAAATACACAAAGAACTTAAAAAATTCAACATCCAAAAAACAAATAATCCAATTTTAAAAACATGCAGAAGACATGAACAGACATTTTTCCAAGGAAGACGTAAGACGGCCAACAGACACATGAAAAGATGTTCAACATCACTCATCACCAGGGAAATACAAATCAAAACTACAATGAGGTATCACCTCTCACCGGTCAGAAGGCTAAAATCAACAGCACAAGGAACAACAAATGTTGGTGAGGATGTGGAGAAAAAGGAACACTAGTGCACTTCTGGTGGGAATGTAAACTGGTGCAGCCACTCTGGAAAACAGTACAGAGGTTTCTCAAAAAGGTAAAAATAGAGCTATCTTATGATCCAGCAATCACACTACTGCGTACTTACCCAAAGAATACAAGGACAATAATTCAAAGGGATACATGCAGCCCTACGTTTATAGCAGCATTATTTACAATAGCCAAGATATGGAAGCAACCCAAGTGTCCATCAACTGGTAAATGGATAAAGAAGATGTGGGATATACATATATATATATAGTAAGCAAAGTAAGTCAGTCAGATAAAGACAAATACCATATAATTTCACTAATACATGGAATTTAAGAAACAAAAGAAGCAAGCAAAAGGGGAAAATAAGACAGAGAGAAATCAAGAAATAGACTCTTAGTTATAGAAAATAAACTGATGGTTACCAGAGGGGAGGTAAGTAGGGGGATGGGTTAAATAGGTGGTAGGAATTAAGGGGTACACTTATCTTGATGAGCACAGAGGAATATATGGAAGTGTTGGATCACTATATTGTACACCTGAAATTAATATAACACTGTATGCTAACTAACTGGAATTAAAATAAAAACTTAAATATATATTGATTCCATTCCGTCACAATGTTACTGTATTTCGAGTAATTTTTAACTATTAGAATCTCTGACAGCAGTCCTTAAGCAACAAAGGAATAAATGGAGTTTCTTAAGCTAATTTGATAAAATTAAAATAAAAATTAAGGTTTTATTTAATAATAGTATATGTAGCTAGAATACATGTATTATTAAACAAAAAAAGGTAAAATGTCACTGCATATGAATGTAAGCATCACACTATGAAATTCCTCTAGGCTGCTTCTCTATTCACTCTTCTCAATATTCATTCATCTATTTGACAAACGTTCATAAAATATCTACTATGTGCCAGGAACTGGTCTAGGTGCTGGGGACAGAGCAGTGAACAAAAATTACAAAAAGCAGGCTTTGCGAGGGCTTAGATTTTAATGTGAAAAATACAAATAAATGACTTAATAATATGACATGTTGCGATATGTGCCATAGAGATAAATAGAGCAGAGAATTATAGGGTCAGGACTGCTATTTTAGGTAAAATGATCAAAGAATCCATCTCTAAGGAACATTTGATCTAAATATAAATTCTATATCACTCTTCTATTCCAGTTTAATTAACACTAAAATTACAACGTCATGAAAGACAAAAGAGGCAAGTGGTCCTGAAAAAGGAACTGATCAACACAGACAAATAGAGAGGGTTAGGTAAGATTACATTCAGTTAAGATCCACTATTTTTGGCACTTGAGATCATTAGCAAGAGCACTTTCTAGGTAATGTTAAAACAAAAGTTAAATTGCAGTGAGACAAGAAATCTACAGGAGGTGAGGATGAGGAAGCAACATAAAGAGGTAACTCATAATGTTTGTGATACAGGAAATAGACAGGGGCAATCTCTGGAAAGTATATAGAGTAAAGATGTACTTTGAGACAGGGAGACTTCAAAGCCTTCCTGGAATGAAGAGCACTATTTTCAGACAAGGATTAATCCTTGGGGAACCTGGAGTGAAAAACTATCCATCTGGTGGACTGCCCTGGGACTAGAGTTGAATGGACCCAAAAACATTTTACGACTAACCCCTAAGAGCACTTGGGTTGTATTCCCATCGCAATGCCAAAAAAGACCCTGGAGGATGCTTGTTATAAAGTAGGGAGGGCCTGGAGAGCACCACACCAGGATCAGGCATCTCACAGATCTAATTTATACAGTAACCCCAGACTCCCGGGGTGGCAAGCAAGGACAGGAATCTGTTCTGAACAACAAAAGGCTGAACACACGCAGCTGAAGCCAGGAGAGCAGACACAGCTACAGAAGGCACTGCAGGTCTCTTCCAAGACCTTCCTGAAGTAGTAAGTAAACCTGTCAATGACCTGCACCCTGAGAGATGAGGGGCCAGGTATTTCCCACCATCCTGTAAGAAACTCTATTCCTCATGTCAGAATTTAGTCAGTATATGCCTTATCTTTGCCTTCTATGGTGCTACTTATTTCATTCTTCACCTCTAGTACCTCCCTTCTCTCAGCCTCTTGACTTTGGTAGAGACTAAATTCTGTGACTAAGAAACAGGAGAGAAATGAGACTGAGTTCCAAGATTGTCAATAAATCAATGATAAACCGATGGGCCTAGAATAATAAATTCTACACCCATGATTCCTAGAACAAAAAGCAACTTTAAACAAAACATTGCTTTATTACACCCAAAAAAAGACATATGATTGTTTTTAAAAGACCTCATATTTAATATAAATTGAAGCTGAGTTCTCATTAAATCAACCAAAAAAAACTGAAGATGTTTGCCATCATACTTATTTTACACTGATCATGAATTTCCAACTGTTTCAGTGAGATATGAAACAAAGATTAAGATATATTAATATTTGTAAAGAGGGAAAATAGCACTGTTTGCAAGAAACTTTTTTTAAAAAGGATTTGTTGTGTTTTTTTTTAAGATTTTATTTTTAAGTAATCTCTACACCCAACATGGGACTCTAATTTACAACCCTGAGATCAAGACTTGCATGCTCTATGGACTAAGCCAGCCAGATGCCCTGTAAGCAACTTTTTGCTATACCTAGAAAATCAGAAAAAGAGCATTAATGGGAAAAATTTAAAAATTGATGATAGTTTACAAAATGGATGATACACAAGACAGAAATAGCAAAACAAATAAAATTGTGATTTATAAAATAATAAACCCAAAATATTTGGTTTACCAGCAACCATTAATTGTGATAAGACAGAAAAAACTCACAAAATGTTTAAAAGTAGCACAAGTTTAGCAAAATGAATGAATGCAAAAGAAAATAACAAAAACCAATATAACACTAAAAAAGGTAAATTCACTGGATTTCCATAGGTCATAAGTACACATTGGAATACATCATGAAAAAATTCATATTCATTCAAAATATCTCAAAATACTAATAATCATAATAAGAGTGCAGAGGTACATAATTTTAATAAAAATTTTTAAAGATTTAAACAAAGGCAGGGAAAATCCACATTTGATGAATGAGTAGACTTGATAGTATAAGGATGTCAACTTTATTTTCCAAAATTAAGCTACAAATTTTGCACACTCCCAACCAAAACTGCTATTTTAGAACTCAATATAGGAAATCCAAGTTTAATCCAGAAAATAAACACATGAAAAAGGACTTTAAAATTAAAGAGAATAAGTAATAAGGGAATATAGTCCTCTTGTGAATTAAATCTATTATAAAACTAAAATGTTTAACTCAGTTTGATATTGGCACAAAATTTACCAGAAAAAAAAAATAGAAACAATTGAGTGCCCACATAGAATTTATATATATAAAAATTTATTACGTTACAAAAGAGGCATAATAATCGCTTGGTAAGACATGTGGAAACCATTGTTTAATTATGTAAAATCACTTTATTTACATACCTCTCTTTAACAGAAAAACTAATCCCATGTAAGTAAGTTGCATCACAAAGCAGAAGGTCAACCATTAAAAATTAAAAGCTATAGAGAAGTGAATCCTGGTCAAAATTTTGAGTGAAGAATGGTCTTCTGTAACTGTTTTTTGGTTGAATAATGGAATATTTTGAGAATTCAATGAAAGCTAAACAGTTCCTCTCCCCAGAATAATGTAAATATATATGAAGTTTTTCCATATAAATTTAAGAAATTCACAGATTCCCATGGAGACAACCCATAAATTCTTGATTAAAGAGGTCTATTTAAGTTTATAAGACCTAAAAAGGAAACATTTAAAAATTGTCTAAGGTACAATGTACATATATCCAAATATGTGTGTGTGTGTGTATTTTAAAATTTGTAAACAGTATGTAAAACCAAACAAAATTTGGGGAAAAGATTATAAAAGCCATATGACATCATTTAGTGGCCACTGAAAAAAATGTTTATATGGGGTGCCTGGGTGGCTCAGTCGTTAAGCATCTGCCTGCGGCTCAGGGCGTGATCCTGGCGTTCTGGGATCGAGCCCCACATCAGGCTCCTCCGCTATGAGCCTACTTCTTCCTCTCCCACTCCCCCTGCTTGTGTTCCCTCTCTCGCTGGCAGTCTCTCTCTCTGTCAAATAAATAAATAAAGTCTTTAAAAAAATGTTTATAAAGTTTCCCAATGCATCAGAAAATTTATATGTACAATGCTAAGAAAAAGCACGGGATGAAGAATTCCACTTATATGAAACTTCATAAAAAATTTTTCTTTCAGCAAAGAAAAATGTTGAAAATTAAATATTCTAAAATGTTAAAAACCATTACGTTTGCTTGTTGGGATTTTGATTTATGGTTATTTTTCTTAACATTTTTTTTGTTTTCTGAAAGTGCTACTGTTTTATGTTTTTCTTATTTTTCTTTTTCAATTTCTTCAGTACTATATGTTTATTATAATTATAAATGGCATGATCATTCATTCTTCACAAAGGCAGTGAGGGATAGAGCCTTGATCTTACACTTAATGCCATCAAATGAAGAGAGAGGCAGCAATGTGAAAGGCAATATGGATACTAAATATTTGAAAAGGGAAGGTATTACTCACAAATAAAGTTTAAAAAAAATAAAAAAGAATTCTCAGGTATTGGAGGTTTCCAAAACCATAATGCCTATATGCTTTTTGATACAAACTCTTGAAAATAGTCTGCAATAGTTCAATAAGGAACAAAACTGAGAATGTGAGAATGAGGAGGACCAAGTATTTAGAGGACCAATAATGAGCTGTGAAACGACTTAAATAAAACGGTCTAAATGTGCACAATAAATGCCTGCTGCTTTAAACCTACAACCACATAAAACTCTGAAAGTGTTAGGAAGTCTGGTGGTAATCTTTTCTCCTTAAATATTTTATTAATAAAATTGATGATTTTAAAATATAGCTTAATGTGTGTCTTTAAATTACTTTCATAATCAGAAGAGGAAACAAGTGATACTCCTACAGATACTGACCTTTTAGCTATGATTTGATGCCAGAGATTAAAATTTTGCTGAAGTTTTCTCACTTACTAGTGTTTTCAAAATATGATTCTTATCTAGACAAATCATTCAGCCTCCATAACCTTATATGTAAATACCAACCCCTGTTGGGTGAAGATTAAATGACATGATTTTTGTCAGAAATCATTTGTCAACCACAGGCACTGTTTAAAAGAAAAACACGGTCAGCATTCTCCGTGTGGCTGCTTGGTCTCCTCCTGAAGATCCCCAGCAATGGAGAAAACACCTCTGCCCTCTAACTTTGGGTTCTTTGTAATGTGCAAGTCTTCTGCTGTGCGTCTGCATTCCTCCCACACACACACAAAAATCTACCTGGAATTTCCAGAAAACAAAGCCAGTAAATCTTCACTGTTATTCTGCTAAAATCTTTATGTTAGAATCTGTTTTGGCTCTTCTCTTGTTCTTATCCAAACTTTTTTCAAGAGTCAAAGGGGTTGAGGATACATTATGTTAAAAAGGACTTACTGAGTTATTATACATGAATCTCATACTTCTACGCAAATTCTGAGTCTCAGCTGAGTTTATCAGAGCCTACTCTTATTGCCCCTTAATTCACAGATAGATGCTGAGAAGAAGACATCGCATGATATGGATACCACCCTGAGTATGACCAATAGCTCCAGGTTCCAAGTGTCTGAGTTCATCCTCATGGGGTTCCCAGGCATTCATGAGTGGCAGCACTGGCTCTCCCTGCCCCTCGCTCTTCTCTATATCTTAGCACTTGCTGCCAACATCCTCATCTTAATCACCATCCAACATGAGCCTTCCCTACACCAGCCCATGTATCGGCTCCTTGGTGTCTTGGCTATAGTGGACATTGGCCTGGCTACCACCATCATGCCCAAGATCCTGGCCATTCTCTGGTTTGATGCCAAGGCCATCAGCCTCCCTGAGTGCTTTGCTCAGATCTATGCCATCCACTCTTTTATGGGCATGGAGTCAGGCATCTTCCTCTGCATGGCTGTTGACAGATATGTAGCCATCTCTTACCCTCTTCAGTACCCTGCCATAGTCACTGAGGCTTTTGTGATCAAAGCCACACTGTCCATGGTGCTCAGGAATGGCCTCTTGACCATCCCAGTGCCTGTACTGGCTGCCCAGCGACACTACTGCTCCAGGAATGAAATTGACCACTGCCTGTGCTCTAATTTGGGGGTCACTAGTCTGGCCTGTGATGACATCACTATTAACAGATTTTACCAGTTGGCCTTGGTATGGGTTATGGTTGGGAGTGACATGGGTCTGGTGTTTGCTTCCTATGCTTTGATTATTCGCTCCGTGCTGAGGCTGAACTCTGCTGAAGCAACATCAAAGGCCCTGAGTACCTGCAGCTCCCATCTCATCCTCATTCTCTTTTTCTACACAGCTGTTATTGTGGTCTCTGTCACCCAGCTGGCAGGAAGAAAGGTCCCTGTCATCCCTGCTCTCTTCAATGTGCTACACAATGTCATGCCCCCAGCCTTTAACCCCATGGTGTATGCCCTCCGGACCCAGGAGCTGAGAATGGGCTCCCAGAAGGTGCTTGGTTTGGGTGCCAATGTGTCCAGGAAGTGAGCCAACTTTCAATGGCAGGGTTTTATAACTGGTATTACAGAAAGAGCACAGGCTTTGGAGTGCAA
>NC_048225.1:58574459-58577376 GCF_002007445.2 Ailuropoda melanoleuca
TGCCAACATCCTCATCTTAATCACCATCCAACATGAGCCTTCCCTACACCAGCCCATGTATCGGCTCCTTGGTGTCTTGGCTATAGTGGACATTGGCCTGGCTACCACCATCATGCCCAAGATCCTGGCCATTCTCTGGTTTGATGCCAAGGCCATCAGCCTCCCTGAGTGCTTTGCTCAGATCTATGCCATCCACTCTTTTATGGGCATGGAGTCAGGCATCTTCCTCTGCATGGCTGTTGACAGATATGTAGCCATCTCTTACCCTCTTCAGTACCCTGCCATAGTCACTGAGGCTTTTGTGATCAAAGCCACACTGTCCATGGTGCTCAGGAATGGCCTCTTGACCATCCCAGTGCCTGTACTGGCTGCCCAGCGACACTACTGCTCCAGGAATGAAATTGACCACTGCCTGTGCTCTAATTTGGGGGTCACTAGTCTGGCCTGTGATGACATCACTATTAACAGATTTTACCAGTTGGCCTTGGTATGGGTTATGGTTGGGAGTGACATGGGTCTGGTGTTTGCTTCCTATGCTTTGATTATTCGCTCCGTGCTGAGGCTGAACTCTGCTGAAGCAACATCAAAGGCCCTGAGTACCTGCAGCTCCCATCTCATCCTCATTCTCTTTTTCTACACAGCTGTTATTGTGGTCTCTGTCACCCAGCTGGCAGGAAGAAAGGTCCCTGTCATCCCTGCTCTCTTCAATGTGCTACACAGTGTCATGCCCCCAGCCTTTAACCCCATGGTGTATGCCCTCCGGACCCAGGAGCTGAGAATGGGCTTCCAGAAGGTGCTTGGTTTGGGTGCCAATGTGTCCAGGAAGTGAGCCAACTTTCAATGGCAGGGTTTTATAACTGGTATTACAGAGAGAGCACAGGCTTTGGAGTGCAAGAGCACTGGGTTAAAATTCCATGTCCCCCAATTGCTAGGAACATCAATTCATATTAATTCACCTGTTTTGTACAGCATATACTATGTGCCAGGCACTGTACTGTTCTAAACATTTCACAAATATTAACTCATATAATTGCATAACAACCCTATGAAACAAGTCACTTGTTATTTATATATTTTGCAGATGAGGCAAGAAAGTTGAGAAACTTGCCCAAGGTCAAATGAGAAGGAAGTTGCAGAGTTAGGTTAGAACACAAGCAGTCAGGCTCCAGAGTCTCTGCTCTTAACACTTTCTCTCTATTCAACCTTGCTACTAACTTTTAAAAACAGAAATTAAGATGACCAAAAAAAAAAAAAAGTAATGATATCTAACTAAATGAAATTATATATCACTTGTCCATTAATAAAAGAAAATTCCATTTAAAAGTTGGCAGCAGGAGTGAGATTAAGATGGCGGAGGAGTAGGGGACCCCTTTTGCAGCCGGTCCCCTGAGTTGAGCTGGATAGGTACCAGACCAGCAGGAACATCCACGGAATCAGCCTGAGAAGCAGGAAGATACATCTGGATCTCTACAAATGAACATCTCCAGCGCTGAGTATCGAGGTACGAAGTGGGGAGCCGTGAAACCGCGCACAGATATCGGAAGATAAACAGAAGGGGGAGGGAGCCGCCGTGTCAGGGCGCCGGGAAGCGGTAGCCACCTACACGGGGGAGCGGACAGACCGCGGACCCGCATGCTTGAGACAGCAGACTGAAAACGGGAGCTCCGGGAGCGCACGCGGAGCGGCTGGCGGGCCACCTGCACGGGGGAGCAGGCGGACTCGCGGACGGCACCCGCAAGACAGCAGACTGAGAACGGGAGCTCTGGGAGCGCGCGCGGGGCGGCTGGCGGCTGGCGGGCCACCTGCACTGGGGAGCAGGCGGACCACGGACCCGCACCCTGGAAACAGCAGACTGAGTCCGTGAGCCGGGAGCGGGCGCGACCAAGCATCTCATGGAGCTCCGGAGCTCCGGTGTGCTCACTGGATCGAGGCTGAGACCGGGAGCTCCGGGAGCGTGCGCAGGGCGCTGGCTACTGGCGGCTGGCGGGGTTGGAAACACAAAGGACAGAGACGCGCCGGCCCTGGAAGTGAGGGCTGGGACGCCGGGTGTGGGGCGCACAGCCCGGGATGCTGCAGGGTTGAGCAGCACCAACAGAAACAGAGTTAAAGTGGCCAGAACATCAGTGGAGAACGATCCGCGATCCCTCTGTTCTGAGACAGAGGCTGAATTTCAGCCGCTGCTGCTCTCTCAGAAGAGGCATAGCAAACCGCCAGGGAAAGCCGCCAGAGAACAAAAGCCCGGAAATACCGGCTCACAGGGTGCCCATCCCCATCCCCCCTCGCAAGGGACACAGAGACTCTACCCAAACAGGGTTTTCTGAGTACCTGCAGGCAGGCCCCTCCCCCAGAAGGCAGGCTGAAAAATCAAGAAGCCCACAACCCGGAGCGCCTGAGTGGCGCAGTCACCAAGCACCTGTCTTCGGATTAGGGTGTGATCACAACGCTCCGTAAGGAGTCCTTCATCGGGCTTCTCCACCGGGAACCTGCTTCTTCCTCTCCCACTCCTCTGCTTGGGTTCCCTTTCTTGCTGACTGTCTCTCTCTCTCTCAAATAAATAAATAAACTCTTTAAGGAAGAAGCCCACATCCCTAAGATCTCTATAAAACAAGGGCGCACGGCCTGGGTCCCAGTCAACACTTGGGCTCTGGACAACCCTGCAATCTCTCTTCATCAGAATGACGAGAAGGAGAAGTCCCCCCCAGCAAAGAAAAGATAATGAGTCTGTGGCCTCTGCCACAGAATTGGCCTCGGCCACAGAATTAATACATATGGATGTATCCCAATTATCAGAAATGGAATTCAGAGCAACAATGGTCAAGATGATGAGTAAACTTGAAAAAAGCATCAGAGAAAGCGTTGCTGAGAATATAGAATCCCTAAGGGCAGAAATGAGAGCGAATCTGACAGAAATTAAAAA
>NC_048225.1:58581988-58615466 GCF_002007445.2 Ailuropoda melanoleuca
GTCCTTCAACAGATGACTGGATTAAGAAGCTGTGGTCCATATATAATGGAATATTACTCAGCTATCAGAAAGAACGAATTCTCAACATTTGCTGCAACATGGACGGTACTGGAGGAGATAATGCTAAGTGAAATAAGTCAAGCAGAGAAAGACAATTATCATATGGTTTCTCTCATCTATGGAACATAAGAACTAGGATGATCGGTAGGGGAAGAAAGGGATAAACAAAGGGGGGTAATCAGAAGGGGGAATGAAACACGAGAGACTATGGACTATGAGAAGCAAACTGAAGACTTCAGAGGGGAGGGGGTGGGGGAACGGGATAGGCTGGTGATGGGTAGTAAGGAGGGCACGTATTACATGGTGCACTGCTTGTTATACGCAACTAATGAAGCATCGAACTTTGCATCGGAATCCGGGGATGTAGTGTACGGTGACTAACATAATATAATAATAACATAACATAACATAACATAAAATAATAAATAAAATAAAATAAAATAAAATAAAATAAAATAAATGAAAATAAATGAAAAGAAAAGAAAAAAAGAGAAGAAAAGAAGAGAAAAGAAAAAGAAAAAAGAAAATCCCCGTGAGGTGCTGCAGTTCATTGGCAGTATAAAGGTGAGCAATCTCCTCAGAGTAGATCTTTCCCCATAAGACAAATGATACAAGTTTGTGGACAGAGAGAAGAGAAAGTTGGTAAAATTATTTTTTATTTATTTTAAGGTCAGAATATAGACCAGCAATGGTGGAATTTTGGCTCCAAAGTGACATGTGAATAAGTTTGGGAAATTCCCCTGACCTAATCACATGGCATTATGGCAGACTTTGGAGAAAAGCCTAACATAGACCAATAAACTTAGAAGCCTCTTCTAGGGTTCCTAGACCCAATTCTAACATGGAGATGGAGGGGAGAGGGTTCCCCCCACACACCCAGCCACATGTCTGAGAGTTCAACCCAGTTCTGACACTATCTACTGGGAAAAAGCATCAGATTCCACAGGTTAAGGGTTCAGTCCTACAAGACTCCTTCACCCCCTGCTTCAGATGCCTAGTTGCAAGTCCTTGACTGTCTGACCTGTGCTCTTGACCAACCAGATACAGACTGGAGGTTCCAATGACCCCTCCTTGGGTTTCAGACACCAGTCACAAGTCCAGGCTGTTACCTGTACTTCTGACTCGCTATAAATCAGAGGTTTCCAGGACCTCTGCCTCAAGTTCCATTAATTTGCTAGGGCAGCTCACAGAGCTCAGAGAAATATTTTACTTACTAGATCACCAGTTTTTTACAAAAAGATATGTCAGGAATAGCCAGGGGATGAGAGGCAGTGGGCAAGGTGGCAATGTGTGTGTTAAGTGATGTGGACAACAAAGGCAAAAATTAATTAATTAATTAATTGAACTTCCTTATAACTTACAGCCCATTGACAAGTACTTGGGACAGGCAGGGTGACCTTCCTCCAGGAACTTAGCCGCCTTGATGTTAATACTTTGCTAGAGGCAAAGGCAACTTTAGCTTGACATTAGCCCAGATCTCCAGGATCCTGTAAGTCTTCTATAACATATAAAAATCCCTTTGGAAACTTCCTTTCTCTACTTCTGTATGTTAGCAATCTTCTGTATGTTAGCAATCTTCTTCCAAGCATATGGCCCACTGATATACATCTGAAGGTTCTCATGACTGAAGTTTTACTAAACAGTAGTAAATGACCTTTTCCTAACAACAGCTAGCCCCTCAAGGTCCTGGAAACCTTGCTTCCAAATTCCTTAGAGATATATGCTATTCCCCAATCCCCTCCCAACTTGGAAATATATAATCAGCCACTCCTTACAACCAAGTGCACCTCTTTCTGCCCACAGGTCCTGCCCCCATGCTATAATAAAACCACCTTTTTTGTACCGAAGACATTTCAAGAATTTTTTCCTGACCACTCCTGAACCCCAGCATTTCACATCATTAGGGCACATAGCTTCCTTGTCCTCTCCAGGTCAACATGTGTTCACCACCTGGGAAGAGAGCTGAACCCACTCCTTTTTTTTTTTTGAAAGAGAGAAAGGGGGAGAGAGAAAGAGCAAGAAGGGAGGAGGGTCAGAGAGAGAGGGAGAGGCAGACTCTCCACTGAGCAGGGAGCCCGACATGGGGCTTGATCCCAGGATCCTGAGATCACAACCTGCCTGAACCAAAGGCAGATGCCTAATCGACTGAGCCACCCAGGTGCCCCATGAACCCAGACCTTTTTTTGAGGGATTTCATTACATAGTCATGACAAAGTCATTGGTCATTTCCTGACTCAGCCTCCAGCCCCTCTCCCCTCTGGAGCTGAAAGTTCTAACCCTCTAATGACAAGGTTGGTCCTCCAGGCAAACAGCACCAATCCTTAAATTAAATAAGGGCTTTCCAAAAGTGACCTCATTAACATAACAAAAGAGACTTTTATCTCCCTTATTACAGGAAATTTCAAGGGTTTTAGGGGCTGTGAGCTGGGAACCCTGGATGAAAACCAAATACACAGGAAAATACGTAGGTCATTCAGATGACTAAAATATATATTCCTTACAGGGGCGCCTGGGTGGCTCAGTCGTTAAGCGTCTGCCTTCAGCTCAGGGCGTAATCCCAGCGTTCTGGGATCGAGCCCCACATCGGGCTCCTCTGCTGGGAGCCTGCTTCTTCCTCTCCCACCCCCTGCTTGTGTTCCCTCTCTCGCTGGCTGTCTCTCTCTCTCTCTATATTATATATATATTCCTTACAAATCACAAAATCACAGAGCCCAAGACTGAAAAACTTGGGCCATTAAAATTCAAGGAATTATCTTTCTTTTAACAGAGTGAGTTAACAGGCCTTTGTTGTATCTATAGCCAAGGCAGAATTGGACCATGTGCTTTTACCTGTCTGTAACAGTGATCTTAGTAGAGGCTGCTTTTAGGCAAATAGGGTTGAGCAATGGAATGTAGAAAGGGCCACAGTGACCACCTGGCTGAATACAGTCTCATCAGGCCACCCCCCTCAAAATATCCATAGACCTTAACTGACCAATGAGCTATTTACAATCAAGCACACAGTTACCAAAAAGGGGAGAATTTCATACATCTCCATACCTCCTCATCTAACCCCTTTAAAAACAGCCCCCATCCACTGTCTCCTTGCAGACAGCCCCTTCTCTGCTGTCCTGTCCACTGCTCCCCTACAGTGTATTCAATAAACTTCTATCTCCTTTGTTTTGCCTCAGCTGAATCTTTCACCACCTTGCCACTAGCTTCCTCCCAATCATCACCCAACATTTGGGGGCCCCAATCCAATAGGCACAGACACCCCATTTAGACAATACAATCTTGCTGAGGGACAGAAGCAGAAAAATGTTCACCTTTAGACTAGAAGGCTGACCTAGAGCCTGCATAGTCCTGATAGGGATTAATTATGCACTAGTTGCTACATTCTTAAAGGGTCTCATGACTGCATATATTCACAATAGTTAATGATAAGCACTAGAGAAATCTGTGGAAGTAGTTTTACAAGTAGAAATTCAAAGAAACATTTGTGATCTAATACACCCTGCATGTCCTCTCCCTCCTAAGCATTAAGCATATAACCACCAGCTTCATACAGCAAAAAGCACAGCTCTTTCTGCCCAAAGGTCTTGTCCCTGAGCTACTCAAATAAACCTACTAGTTTGTACCAAAGTCTCAAGAATTCTTTCTTGACCCTTCACTCAACTACACCACAACAATCCCATATACAAAGGACAGAAGCATTGACTGCTGATAACTGTAGTGCACTACTGGATGGGTCAAATTGCCTGTTATTCTTTCCACAGTGTTTGGACTAAGTCCCTGAGATCCTTTGACATTTCAGGGAGAAAAAAATAAGTCCCAAGAGAAAAATACTAGAATTTCTTCTATTCTGGCCATCCAAGAGATTGGATTTCCACTTCCACTAATAGCTAAGAGGATAATTCGGACAAAGACTCCTGGTGAGAACAAGTAGGAATGATAGAACGATAGACAAACATCTTTAAATGGATAGAGAGAGATTAGAAAACTAACAAATTAGTAAAAATTACGTGAGACTTCCTTTAGGTTCCAATTTATAAAGAAAATTTAGAAGTGTTACTCCCAGTCTTACATCAAGAAGAAGATGGAAAACCAAGCACTTTTCCTGGACCCATCAGAGAACTGAGGTCACAAGGCTAACTGACTTCCTGGGGTTAGAGGAATACCCTTCCTCTGGGTGGGATAAGACTCTAATAACATCTCTTACTTTATTATAGAGAATGCTCTGGGATTATTTCACAATGTTAATTTTTCCCTTCCCCCTGCCAGAGCCAGGAGACCCCTTTTGGATCTTTACTGCGAGAATCTTCTGGGATTGCTGGATTTAAAGTGCGGGACCTGCCTAAAACTACAACCCCCAAATATTTCTCATTCTCATGCTAGATCACACTTATACTAAGGATTTGTCAAAATTACCTTTGAAGTACCTACCAGTCTATGCCTTCAGTACCTTCTGCTCCAACTAGCCAGATTCTCTGTATTCACCTGTGTCTCCAAATTAGGGGGTGGCAGTTGCCCTGTAATGTCACTTCTTTGACGGGTCTATGAAAAGTCAATGAATTTCCTTTTTTTCAGCCTTTTTTATTTTAAGGACAGGGGCGATGATTCAAAGCTTTTTACATGTCAGAAGTTCTCATATTAGATTATAACTAAAGTACAAAATAAGTATCCATGAGTTCATACTCATAAGTGATCTAATAAATAAATACATAGGGGAGAATATAGCTCTCATGCAGAAAATTTCTAAATAATTTATGTAGCCTCACCACCCTCAAGTAGGTGAAGCATAATTCCTCACTTCTGAAGTGCACAGTGACTTCTTTCCAAAAGTCTGCATTGGCTTTAAGTAGGAAAAGGTGGGGGGGGGGGAATCAACCACCAAGACATGTATTTTGGATGCCCAGGTTTTAGATTTTTATATCTTCTTCCTCAGTACACTCTGTCAATTAACTAAATGTTAACAGTTTCTCACTAGACCTTTTTTTTTTTCTTTTTCACATTAACTGCTCAGATTAAAACACTCCATACTCTGGAGAGTGAGTAAAGAGTAAACAGAAACCAGGAGTCATGACTATGAACTGGCCAGCAGAAGGGCACAAAACGTCAAAAAGGGAGAACATGCTTCCTTACTGTTAGTAAAAAGCTGTCAATTAGGATTCTGTTTAGCTGTATATAAAGGATAACAGAGTATAGTGGTTAGCCACATTGGGAGTTTATCTCATGACATACACGTGCACATGCATGCACACACACACACAAAGAATCAGACAATTCAGAGATAGTACGACAGCTTTACTGTGCCATCAAGTGACAAGGCTCTTTCTACTTTCTTCTCTGCCATTCTGAACTATGCTACTGTACTGACATTCAACTACATGTTCCAGAGAAGAAGGAAGAAATTTAAAAGGAAATGTCACTTGAGTCTGACTGGTCAAAAATGAGTCTGATGTTCATCTCTAGTTGCAAGAAAGACTCAAAAGTCAAGTCTTTTAGATTCCCAGTCTCTATGATAGTGGAAAGTTATGCAAAGGTGGGTTAGAATGGGTGCTGAATAAACTAACTCCCAGTAAAAACATAATACACACCACATTCTTTTCAAGCAATATTTTCAAAAATTGATAAAGTATTGGGCCATGAAGAAAGTCTCAAAAATTCCTAAGAGTGAATAAGTTCCAAAGATCTCTGAATCAATATGACAAACTCAACATTTACTACAGCTTCCTACTCCCACTCCAAAACCTAGCAATCACTAAAACATATGCCATAATATATCAATTAATAACATCAACTAATAACACAAAACAAATGGAGAGCCACTGATGAAACACACACACACACACACACACACAAAATGGGAAACTCCAAAGATGAAAGGCAATTGTGATGGAATTATGGAAAAATGAACGTCCAAAATGTGCATGGTAGATTCAGACTGAGAAATGCCTGACTAAGAGAAGCAGGGGACCATGAGAAAAACAACTCGGTGATGAATGGGTAGCTCAGTAGAGGTAGCTAGGCAGGTCTCTCCTGCTGCACATATACGCCTGAACCAAGAAATAGGCCAAAAGTCAAGAAACAGTGGTGGGGGTTCCAGAACATTGGAGATTGGGTGACAAAACATAACAGTGACCCACATGGCTATAAATGACAATGCCCCAGGAAGCATGAGGAATAAGCTCAAGTATAAATCAAGATATTAGCATACCTCTTATTTCTCTTAAAACAGTTTCCATGAAACAAATACAGCAACATCCCAAGATTGCCTACTAGAAAGAAAACCAACCAACCAGAGATGAAAATATCTTGGTCTAAATTTTACAAAGGTTTCTTCCTGACTATAAGCCCCTGGTCTCCCTTTTCTTTGGGCATTTGCTGCAGAAAACTTGTAATTGTAAATTCTTTCTTTGCCCCTTTGCAGTGTATATAAGTCTTCTCTTAGCCTTTTGCCAGTTTTGCAACTTACTAAATGTCTTTGTCAAGAACCTGGGAACTATCTCCTAAAATGTAAACACTGAAAGAGATAGCATCCCATCTCCCAGACCCCGTAAAGGGTAGCAGCCTAATTTCTAAGGGCACCAATTAGCAAACACAGATGGCCTAATCAGACAAAAACATTAGCAATTTCAGGAATAATTCAATGTACTTGACACATCCCATTGATCAACCTCCCTGAAGTCCTCCAGTACATTTCCACTTGCTCACCCCAGGGCTTAAACCCATTCCACCTGACGCCTTACCCCAGCTCAACCCTGCCTTTGGTGTTAGTGGAACTGGGTATCCAGACTTGATCTGTGCTCTCTTCCCCATTGCGGGCATTAGTATAAGAGTAAAATCAACTTCCACTTGCTCATCTTGTCCAGTGCAATTTTATTTTAACACCAAATACAACCAGATATTTGAGCAATCTCAACACAAAAGAGTGGCATTAAGTCAATAAGCAAAACTCACACCTAAAGAGATAGGATAAATTCAACATCATCAATCAAAAACGCTCCTCTCAAGGTAAATTTCTCTAAGCCAACTTTCTACTTCAGGATTCCAAGGACCCATGCCTTCACATCTAGAGGTGGTGACGAGCGCTGTTACTAACCCTAGGTAAGTACACTATCACTTAGGATCTTACTAGTGACATCCTTATACTAGTCCCTTTGTAAGCAAAGTCTTCTCAAGTTATTTTAATTCAATTAATTTGAATTATTCTATTCAAATTGTTCTAATTTGAGAAATAATTAGTGCTGACAAGAATGTGGAGAAAAGGGAACACTTGTGCACTGTTGGTGGGAATGTAGATTGGTACAGCCACTATCAAAAACAGTATGGAGGTTTCTCAAAAAACTAAAAATAGAACTACTATATAATTCATCAATTCCATTTCTTGGTATTTACCCAAAGAAAATGAAAACACTAATTCAAAAGCATTTATGCACTACCACATTCACTTCAGCATTATTTGCAATAGCAAAGATATGGACACAACTTAAATGTCCATCAAAGGATGAATGGATAAAGAAGATGCAACACACACACACACACACACACACACACTGAAATACTATTCAGCCATAAAAACGGAAATCTTGCAATTTATGACGTGATGGACTTTGAGGGCATTATGCTGAGTGAAATTAAGTCAGAGAAAGACAAATACTATATGATCTCACTTATATGTAGGATTAAAAAACAAAACAGGGGCGCCTGGGTGGCACAGCGGTTAAGCGTCTGCCTTCAGCTCAGGGCGTGATCCCGGTGTTACGGGATCGAGCCCCACGTCAGGCTCCTCTGCTATGAGCCTGCTTCTTCCTCTCCCACTCCCCCTGCTTGTGTTCCCTCTCTCGCTGGCTGTCTCTATCTCTGTCAAATAAATAAATAAAATCTTAAAACAAACAAACAAACAAACAAACAAGCTCACTGATACAGAGAACAGGCAGAGCAATAGTTGCCAGAGGCAGGAGCGGGGTGGCAAAATGTACGGGAAGGGAGTCAAAGTTACAAACTTTGTTACAAAATAAGTAAGTTCTGAGGATGTGACAGACGGTCTGGTGACTAGTTAATAATACTGTACTGAATATTTGAAAGTTCCTAAGAGAGAGTAACTCTTGAAAGTCATCACAAGAACAAAAAATTGTAAGTATGTATAGTGATGGATGGTAACTGGATTTATTTTGGTGATTATTTCCCAATATATACAAATGTGGAATCATTATGCTGTACACCTGAAACTAATATAATGTTATATGTCAATTATACCTCAATTAAAAAGTTTTTTTAAATTACTCTAATTTGAATGGGCCATCTGTTCCCTATTAGTACTCTATCTACTGCAATGCTCATTCAATTAGGCAATATGGAAGTCGTTAGCAAAACCAGTTTCAATATAGCAATAGGACAGATTTTAGATGGTCACAGATTAAAAAGGTGAGGAAGTGAGAGCAATACACAAAGATGACTTACAAGAGGCTGAGTCAGTGGAAGATAGATACTGGGGATACAGAGTGTGACTGGGAAGTGCCATGGAAAGACCCAGGCACAAGTATGTGCAGTAGAGATATTTTGTGAAGTTCTCAGTCCTTGGAATCTTCAAATACTGAGGTGGAAGATTCAAGAGAGTGGAAGCCTGTTGACACAAGACAAGGGGAATACAGTCCCTTCTGCTAGATCACTTGGTTTGAATGTACAAACATGCTCCAACACCAGTGACACATTATGAAACAACTGGAGCGTAACTGGATTTCACCTTTGCCTTCATGCAATCCAAACACAGAAACTGCATTAAGCTGAGAGTGAGCGTCCTAGGATACACAACACACACACACACACACACACACACACACACACACACTCCTAACACCCACCAGCTACCTACCCTCAATCACAACTTTCTGTTTGAGTTCAGACACAGCTCTTTTTATCACTTCAACATAGCTCACAAGCTGCAGCCCTTCCACCCACGTCCACAAGGAAACTTCAAGTCCTTCTCAAAGTCAAGTGTTGTCTTCATTGCAGTATTTGTATTTCCTTAACCATTTCACATGTGTCAAACTCTGCTAGTTTTATCCTAGTTTTCTATCTTTTTTATGTGTCACTGATAACGTTTTCGAGTACTATGCTCCTGACTCCACTTTTCCATAAATCCTGTGGTTTCTCATGTGGAGTTTTACATAGCACAGTGATTTTGAAGAACTCCTGAGTCCCATTCCAACAGAACTGACTGCTTGCTAGAGTGAGTAGGGAGGAAACCGAGCCTAGACAAGAAGGACAAACACGCTTTCTTCTGACAATTCAACCTGGCAGAGCTGTCCGCCTGCTGGGTCCATGTCCTGGGACTAGGTTTGTTCCCAGAGCGACCAAGACAGGCCTCCAAAGTCACTGGGGACCCTTCTGCTGGAGTGAGACAACCTGCCCAAGGGGCAGTTGGGTGGCACTGAGGAGTGCCATAGGGTGGGCCTGGGGATGGAGGTCGGGGGGTCAGACCAAGACCAGGTGATTTCAGAGCTATGATTCACATCCAAAACCCCAGGAGTGGTAGGAAAAGGATACAGCAGCTCTGAGCAACAAAAGGCCCAGCATAGGCATCACCAGCCAGGAGAGGGGAAGCAGCCCAGGAGGAAGAACCAGCCTGGGCCATCTTCATGGCCCCTCCTGCAATAGTAAATAAAGCAGCCACTGTCATGGACACTGGGAGGGGAATCAATGGAGGCAGTCCCCCTCTGAGAATTCTGTGTCTGCTTATGAATCTGGCTCACTGTCCCTGAATTTCTCAACCTGCCTTTCTTAACTTTCCATAGATCTCTTCACCTGGGAAGTGGTTAAGAGCTTTAATCTGGGAAGGAGGGCAAAGAGTTGTGGCTGAGCTCTGACATGGCCCTACTGCAGACAGTGGGGCTCTCCAGCCAGCTGAACGTGCAAAGAAAACCCCTTGGCTGCCACAGTGTCAGGCACGCAGGAGGCACTCAGTAAAACTTTGGTGAGTAAATGACCAAGCTAAGTGAATCTTGAATAATGTATTATAAGGCAAAGATTCCCAAAATAAAAGGGTATTATGAATCATGAGTCTCAATTCTTCAATGATTTGGAACTTTTGCAGCATACAAAATACATTCTTAATTGGTTTTATTTGTAGAACACAAAAGCCAACACCATTGTCAATGTAAAATATTTTATTAAATCAACCAATGGGGGAAAACGAGATTGACTGCTAGCACTATTTTATGTTGTTCTGATTAAAACAAAGCAGAAAAACATAAATGAGAGCTATATTTGGAAAAGAGAGCTCAAAAGTATCATTTTGATAACATGAAGGAGGTCTTACTAGAAAATCAAAGAGAAAAAAATGAACTAAAAATTATTTATAATGGACAATAAAATAGTGAAGCTAATCCAAAGCAAAATACAGAAATCGGCAAGCTTCCTATGTATTAGCAACAATTAATTAGAAAATAGACTCTAGAGGGGCGCCTGGGTAGCTCAGTCAGTTGAGTGTCTGACTCTTGATTTCAGCGCAGGTCATGATTTCATGGGTTGTGGGATCAAGCACCACAACAGGCTACCCACACAGTGGGGAGTCCGCTTGAGATTCTCCTTCTTCCCCTATCCCTCCCCCCACTCGCTTACTCTCTCTCTCTCTCAAATCAATAAATAAATGCATAAATACATTAACAAAAAGAAAAAAAAGAAAAACTCTAGGAAAAAATTCCACTAATAAAACTTCAAATATAGGGTTTTTTTTTAATTTGAAACATTGAGGCATATAAATAATAGCTTTTAGTCACAGATGTAAATGAAAATTTAAGTAAAGTAAGAAACAAAATTGCTGAATAAATAGGAAAAAAACTTTAATTAAAAATAGAACTACCATATGATCTATCAATTCCACTTTGGGTATTTATCCAAGAAAATAAAAACGCTAATTCAAATATATATATATACACACCCACGTTTATTTCAGCATTATTTACAAAAGCCGAGATATGGAATGTGTTAATTTTTATGAATTAGTTTTTGTATTTCATAGGATCCAAATTAAATTTGGATATTTTTCAAATCAACAAAAGAGTTTAAGGTATTGCTGGCAGTCTAAACATAAGAGTTTTAAAATTTTAAATGTAAAATATTAAGTGGAAAAAAGATCTACTATATGTCAAATTGACACGGAGAACAAAGGCAAAAGAAAAAAATTAAATTTTCTTACAACTTACAGACCACTGGAAAGTCCTTGAGATGGGCAGAGTAACCTTTGTCTAGGAACTCAACTGCCTTGATGTTAATACTTTGCCAAGGGCAAAAGGCAATCTTAGCTTAACATTCTCCCAACCTCCTGGATCCTGTAAGACTACTATTACATATAAAAATTCCTTTGGGCTTTGGTCTTTGGGCTGAGAGGAAGCAAAGGTGCAAGTGTCTTCGGTCATCCGGAATCCAGGTTCATCAGACACCAGCCCCTCTACCATGCCACCCAAATTCAACCCCAATGAAATCGAAGTCATACTCCTGAGGCGCACCAGTGGCAAAGTTAGTACCATGTCTGCCCGGGGCCCTGAAGATTGGCCATCTGGGTCCGTCTCCAAACAAAGTTGGTGATGACATCACCAAGGCAACTGGCTATTGGAAGGGTCTGAGGATGGCAGTGAATCTGACCATTCAGAACAGATAGGCCCAGATTGAAGCAATACCTTCTGCCTCTGTCCTAATTATCAAAACCCTCAAGCCATCGCCAAGAGACAGAACGCAGCAGAAAAACTTAAGCACTGTGGAAAATCACTTTGGATGAGATTGCCAATACTGCCTGAGAGGTACAGCACTGATTTTTAGCTGGAAAACTCTCTGGAACCATTAAAGAGATCATGGGGACTGCCCGGTCTGTGGGCTGCAATGTTGATGGCCGCCACCCTCATGAGATCAGAGATAGCATCAATAGTGGTGCAGTGGAATGCCCAGCTAGTTAAGAACTACAAAGGAAATATTTCAATAAAGGATCATTTGAGAACCAGAAAAAAATTTTCCTTTGGAAACTTCATTTGTACCCCCCAAGTATAGGTTAGCAATCACCCTCGAAGCATATGGCCCACTGATATACGTCTGAAGGGTCTCATAACTAAAGTTTTGTTAGACAGTAATAAATTACCTTTTCCTAACAATAGCTAGCCCTAACCCCCTCCCAACTTGAAAGTCTATAATGTGCCACCCCTCACAACTTCAATGAAGCTCTTTCTGCCCATGGGTCCTGTCCCCGTGCTTTAATAAAACAACCCTTTTGCACCAAAGACATCTCAAAAATTCTTGATGGTTCGCTCCAAACCCCAGCATTTCACATCAAAATCTCTTATAAATCCAGAGAAGTTTTGCTCACTGTGATAACACCACAATGCACAGACAGAAAAATGGAACAGACCTAGTGCATATAAAACTTACTGCACACAAAAGGAGGCATCAGTAGTCAATGGGAAAAGAAACTAAAACTATTGCTTTACCATTTGAAGAAAAATAAAATAATACAAATATATTCTTCCCACTGTAGATCAAAAGCTATTCAAGATAAATGAGTTAATTTTTTGTAATGAACCATTAAAAACAGGAAAAAAATAATGAAAATAATAATCAAAATTCTGAACTGAAGATGATTTTCTAACTCATTCAAGGTATACTGACTATTTTCCCTTGCTGCTAAAATAACTTGAAAATGTTCTATAGCCATGAAAGATTTGAATAAAAATAAAGACCTCACAAATGGGAAGGTACCGTTATGAAAAGTTAATATGGTGAACACTGATTTCACTTAAGTATAATTATCTAGATATTCAAATGTCAACATATCTACAGAAATAATGGCAATTAAATCCAGTACATGTTAAAATTCATTTAAGGAAATACATGGTATTATATATTTTTAAAATAATGCTATTGAAAAAGTCCTACTAAAATCTGGAAGTGGTAGGAAAGTTCTTATTGATTTAATCATCTTACATATCTCAGTATTAAAAAATCAATAAACTGAGGTATCTGGGTGGCACAGCGGTTAAGCGTCTGCCTTCGGCTCAGGGCGTGATCCCGGGGTTATGGGATGGAGCCCCACATCAAGCTCCTCCACTATGAGCCTGCTTCTTCCTCTCCCACTCCCCCTGCTGTGTTCCCTCTCTCTCTGGCTGTCTCTATCTCTGTCAAATAAATAAATAAAATCTTTAAAAAAATCAATAAACTGAAAAATATAGGTTTTAATATGTTTTCAATTTAACTTTTATAATCAAAAAGGGGAAAAAGGTTATACCTTAAAAGAACCATTTTTATTAAGCCATCAGCCACAGTTTAACGAAATTTGCATAGCAGCTAAATACAGAATACTAAGGTTGTAGCACCAGCACATTTATCATTTAAGACTGTAACCTCCAATAAATCACTAAACTTCTGTGAACTTCAATTTCCTCAAATTTGAAAAAGGTGTCTTTCAAAGGCGTTTTTGTGAAAATCTAAACCCTATCCAAAACAAAACTATTATAATTCCTGTTTTGATTTCTTGTTCTTCTTTGGAAGACCTCCAAGAAGGGCTATATCTATTCTGTCCTTAGTGTTTACCTCCTGAGAAATCAGAATATTCATGACTGTGTCTCCTGCTTTGTCTATATCCTCTTGCTCCACATAGAAAAACGCCACTAAGTGACAAGAAGCCTGTAACTGATTCCCTTCTGACTATTTCTTCTGTAGTCTTCCTTTTACGGCTTATTTTGGCCATCTCAGTTACTCTCTTCTGAACATTTTCCAGAGACAAGAGACATGGTGTAATATCCTGATGAAAAGGACTATGAGTAAATCTTATATCTTTAAATTAAATCTGAATCTCAGCTGAACACTTAACCAAGCTTCCTTCTTCTTTCCCTCTATCTACAGGCAGACACTACCAATTCAGAAGATCCAAGATATGGATATCTCCCAGAATGCACCCAACAGCTCAAGATTTCAAGTGTCTAAGTTCATCCTGATGGGGCTCCCAGGCATTCATGAATGGCAGCACTGGCTCTCCCTGCCCCTGGCTCTGATATACCTATTAGCTCTTGGTGCCAACATTCTCATTGTGATCACTGTTCGCCATGAGCATAACTTGCATCAGCCCATGTATCAATTCCTTAGTATCCTGGCCATAGTGGACATTGGCTTGGCTACTACCATCATGCCCAAGATTCTGGCCATCTTCTGGTTTGATGTCAAGGCCATTAGCCTCCCTGAGTGCTTTACTCAAATTTATGCTGTTCACTGTTTTATTAGCATGGAGTCAGGCATCTTCCTCTGCATGGCTGTCGATAGATATGTAGCCATCTGCCACCCACTTCAATACTCCTCCATAGTTACTGAGGCTTTTGTGGTAAAAGCCACAATGTTCATGGTGCTTAGGAATGTACTGTTGACCATCCCAGTGCCTATACTGGCTGCCCAGAGACACTACTGCTCCAGGAATGAAATTGAGCACTGCATGTGCTCCAACCCAGGGGTCACTGGCTTGGCCTGTGATGATATTACCATTAATAGGTTTTATCAGTTGGCTTTGGCATGGGTCCTTGGCGGAAGTGACATGGTTCTAGTCTTTATTTCCTATGTTCTGATCTTTCGCTCCGTGCTGAGGCTGAACTCTACTGAGGCAATTGTCAAGGCTCTGAGCACCTGCAGTTCCCATCTCATCCTCATCTTCTTCTTCTACACAACCATTGTGGTCGTGTCTATAGCCCATCTGGCAGGAAAAGCAGTTCCCATCTTCCCTGTTCTTCTAAATGTGCTCAACATTGTCATCCCCCCTGCCCTCAACCCTATGGTGTATGCTCTTAGGGCCCAGGAGCTCAGAGTAGGCTTCCAGAGGGTATTTGGGTTAGATAAGAATGTATCCTAAAAATGACACAAACTTAAAGAATGTGATATGTCACATTACAAAAGAGCACAGGTTTTGAAAACCAACAGACCCAGGTTGCCGTCCTATTTCCCTGTGTCATTATGAAATATAATTTTTTACCTAACATATGAACAAAAATTCACACTGTCTAGAAATAAAAAGTTGTAAACAAACAAATATGAGAGGTAGTTCCTGCCTAAGTGGAACCATACACATTGTTTTTAATGGGAGCAATTCACATTTAAAAGTTACAAGAGTGGAAATAACTCAAACATGCATCAGCTGATGAATGGATAAATAAAATGAGGTATATCCATATCTTGGATTATCCAACAATAAAAAGTAAAAAAGAAGTAAAAAAAAAAAAAGGAAGTACTGACACATGCTACAATGTGGGTGAATCTTTAAAACATTATGTTAATTGAAAGAAGCCAGACATAACAGGTCATATATTGTATAATTTTATTTATAGTAATTGTGTGTAATAGGCAAATCCATAGAGATAGAAAGTAGACTAGTGTTTGTCAGGGGCTGGGGATGTTGGGTGTGGGAAAATGGCAATGATTGCTAATGAATAACATTTCTTCTGTGGTGATGAAAGCGTTCTGGAATTATATAATGGTGATAGTTGCACAGTTCTATGAATATACTAAAAACCATTGAATTGTATACTTCAAAAGGGTAAAACGACAGTATGTGCAATAAGTTTCTATTCTTCTAAATGTTGCCAGATGTTTGTCTAACATTGAAGGCAGCAGATTTTCTTTCTTCTAGAGATCAGTACAATAAAAATTAATTGTATATGGCAAGAATGTAACATAAATTATTTTGTGATTTGACAAAGCCTGACCTCTCTCACTGTATGTGGAGGGGCCAAGAAAGCTTTCTGGAAGAAAAGTAATGAGATCACCTACCCCCATAACAACTTCATTATGGGTTTTAATATAATATGACTTTTCCCAAAGACTGGATGATGATCCCAACAGACTCTAGACCTTCTCTGCGTCAAAGATCATAGAAAATCCCAAAAGGGGAAATCTCACCATAAGCAAAGAGAGTGAGAGAGAGAGAGTGCTGGGAGGCAGTAGAACTGATGTCCTGGGACCAGTGTCAAAATCCAGATGGACAAAGGAGAGTTGCCAGATTTAGCAAATAAAAATACAAAATGTCAGTTAAATTTTAATTTCAGATAAATGGCAAATAATTTTTTAGTAAATGTAAGTATCATGCAATATTTGGTATCTATTCATAGTTACAAAATTATTCTTTGCTTTTCTGAAATTCAAACTTAACTTGGTGACCTATATTTTATCTGGAATTCCAGATAAAATAGATAGTAGATTGCTCACAGGTCCCCACATGGCTGAGGGTGGGATTCTTTCTGACTTAGTCTCTCCATCTCTGTGGGAAGACTTTGGGAAGAGTATTGGTCCTCAGACTGAGCAAGTAAGTGCTAGCTAAAGGGCTGTCAACTTGGGAGTCTGACTATGGAGTGTGCCTGGCCAAACATAATACTGAGGAAATGTAGTCATCTTACCACAAAAGAATTTTTAGGCCATACAAAATGGTATGGCAGTGAGGAGAGGTCATAAATCTTCTTCCCAGGAAACAACTATAAAATTAGAAAGAATTATCAGAAATACTCATATCATGGTTCTGGACACCAACCAGTGGAAAAACCACAAACTGAGAGGCCCTTATTGAACAATGGCTGAATATTGAGCAAGACTGTTGCTCTTGCCTGGGTGGCTCCCATCTAACCTCCTCCAACCCCAGCCTGGTCAGTACAACAGTCTCACCAGGGAAAGACTGGGTATAAAATCAGTAGCTCCACTGCCGGAAGGGGCTGACTTGATTTGAAAGGAAGAATGGAAAACACATATCCAGTGCTGAATGGGAAAGCCCTGTAGTCATCCTAGACAGAGGATGACGTCCTGGTTGGAGTTAGCAGCAGACTGGAAGACTGGCCAGAGGTTGGCAGGGAGATACTAGAAATGAGAAAAGCTTAGAGGGTTTGATAAGCTCTTCACACATGCCCAGCTGACTGGAAGGTTGTACAGACATTCAAGGGAGAACCAAGAGAGCCTAAACTCCCCACACATCCTAAACTGTACAGAAGCTGAGTACACATGCAAAAGACACTTGCGGAAATGGATGGAAAATTAAAGTGGGGGCAACTTGAAAACTGCCTGAACTTTGAACGTGTCTCCCAGAGGAGACAACTATTACTAGCTCAAGGTATTTTTTTTAAGATTTTATTTATTTATTTGACAGAGAGAGACAGCGAGAGAGGGAACACAAGCAGGGGGAGTGGGAGAGGGAGAAGCAGGCTTCCCGCCAAGCAGGGACCCCATTGCAGGGCTTGATCTCAGAACCCTAGGATCATGACCTGAGCCGAAGGCAGACGCTTAATGACTGAGCCACCCAGGCGCCCCTGGCTCAAGGTATTTAGACACAACATCTGATAAATCACTGGTGGCCCACTAAGCTATGCAGACACAGGGAAACCCATTAAATTCCAGGCTTTATAGTAAAATTTTAAGTTTTAAAAATATCTGAGCAGAGAAGTCAGGTGAGCACTGTGAGAGAGACGGGTTTCACAGATGCCAGGAAAAGCTACTCAAAACAAACAAAACAGCAACAACACTGGGGCGAGGGGGAATCAGAAAAAACAAAAACAAAAACCTTATTTAAAATGCCTAGTTTTAAAAAGTTGTTTTTTTAAGTAGGAGACATGTAGAGAAAGAAGAAAGTATGACCCATGGTGGGTGGGGGGGAGCAGTCATCAAAACTGACTCTCAGCAGACCTAGTATTGTGTTTCTCAAAGACAGGCTTCAGGGCAGCTATTATAAATATGTTCAAAGAATTAAAGGGAACCACCCTTAAAGAATTAAAGAAAAATATGAGGACAGTGACTCTACAAGCAGAGAATCTTGATAAAGAGATAGAAAGTATACATATTAATCCATGGAATTCCTGGAGTTGAAAAGTATGATAACTGGGTAGGGGTGGGGGTGGGGGGAACTAACCAGAGAGGCTCAACAGCAGATCTGAGATGGCAGGAAAAAAACAAAAACAAAAACCAGTGAACTTGAAAATAAATCAAGGGAAAGTATACAATCTGAACTACAAAGAGAAAAAAAATGATTAAAAAAAATGAACAGAGACTCAGAGACCTGTGATACAACAAAAATACCAACATATGCGTAATGCAGTTCCCAGAAGGAGGAGAGAGAGCAAGAATGGGGCAGAAAAACGCACTGAAGAAATATTGGTCAAAAACAATTTATGTTGGGCACCTGTGTGGCTCAGTTGGTTAAGCGTCTGCCTCTGGCTCATGTCATGACTCCAGGGTCCTGGGATGGAGCCCAGAATCGGGCTCTGTGCTCAGCGGGGAGCCTGCTTCTCCCTCTCTCTCTGCCTCTCTCCCGGCTTATGCTCTCTCTCTCTCTCAAGTAAATAAATAAAATCTTTTTTAAAAATTTATGAAAAAACAATAATCTACATATCAACATCAGAGTCCCAACTATGATAAAAAGAAAGTGATCTGCATCTGCACACGTAAGAGTCAACCTTCTAAAGACAAAGAGAAAAATCCTGAAAGCAGCAAGAGAAAAATAACTCATCACAAACAAACACAACGTCCAATTAATGATGACTCCTGGAGGCCAGAAGAGAATAAAATGACATATCCCAAGTTCTGAAAGTTCCTGATGTCAACCAAGAATCCTATATCCAGCAAAATTACCCCTCAAAAACAAAGCCAAAATAAAAACTATCATAGACAGAAAAAAAAGGCTGAGAAAATTCACTGCCAGCAGACTTGCCTTCTAGGAAATACTAAAGAAAATCATGGCGGAAAGGAAGTAACACCAGAGATATGTTGAATCCACAGGAGGAAATGAAAAAAAAATAAAAATGTTAAAGATGTAGGTAAATATAACGACTGTATAAATATGTGTTTTTTTTCTCTCAAAAGTTCTTTAAAAGACATAAGACTATATAGACCAATAATAATAACACTGTGTTGGTGGGTTTGTAACACATAAAGATATAATATTTATATCACAGTGAGAACAAAGAAGGAGGGGGTAATGTAGATTTATTAGAACAAAGTTCTTGTGTTTTATCAGAATCAAGTTTTTATTCATGTAAATTGTGATAAAAAAAAAAGGTGCATCCATTAAGCAATATCTTAAAAAATAACTAAAACGTGGTTTAAGAATCAAAGGATTAAAATGGTATACTAAAAATATTTATTTCCTGCAAAATAGGTAAAAATGGTAGTAGAAGAGTAATAGAGGAAGAAAAATCAGAGGAACCTGAGACACACAGAAAACAAAAAGCAAGATGGCATATATAAATCCAAACATATAAACAATAACATCAAATGTGCAGGGACCGAACACTACAATCGAAAGTACTCTGAAAGTACAAAGAGTTTGAAATTTACAAAGTAAAAATATAAGCTATACAAACAGAAGTCGTAAGTGCTGGACTGACTATATTAAAGTCAGATAAAATAGACTTTAAAACAAATATTTCTAGAATCATTTAATAATGCTAGAAGGACCAATAACTTAGAAAGAGACATCATCTATAAATATTTGGCACCTACCAATACAGCCCCAAAATGTATGAAGCAAAATCTTACATAATTGAGAGAAGAAACAGCTCAACAACAGTTAGGGATTTTAATATGCCACCATCAATAATTGATAGAATAACTATATGGAATATCAGCAAGAATACAGAAGACTTGAACAACACTATAGACCAACTTGATTATAATTGATATTTATATAACACTTCACCCAATGACAGCAGAATATACATCTTTTCAAGTACACTTAAATATCCTCCAGGATACACCATACACTACATGATAAAACCAGGCTCAACAAATGTTTATTGTTGGGCTGACCGAGAAAAGGGGCCAAGACACCCAAGATGGCCGACTCTCCCGCCAAGATTTAAACCAACACCCAAGATGGCCGACTCTCCCGCCAAGATAACCGACTCTCCCGCCAAGATTTAAACCAAAACCTAGGCGGGAAACCGAAACCCGTCCTACCGACTTTCCCCACCCCCAGCAGTACCCAATAAAACCCTGCCACAACTCTCCAAGACAGACTTTCCCCACCCCCAGCAGTACCCAATAAAAACCCTCGCTGCCCTGCCCTGGGTGCGACTTCCCCAACTCCCCTCTCCGGAGTCGTGGAACCTCACCCGAGGGTGCACACAATAAAGTTCCTCCTAAAGGACACCCTCGCTGCCCTGCTCTGGGCGAGACTTCCCCGACTCAACGCTCTTTCCCGAGTCGTGGAACCTCACCCGAAGCTGCTGGCAATAAAGCTCATCCTCTGGACCACGTTTGCCTTTGCGGTCTTGATTTCATTGGCGAAGAGAAAAAAAAACCTAACATTTGGTGCCAAAACCCGGGAGCAAGAGAAACTTTACATTTATATATATTTATATATATATATATATATATACACACNAGAGGAAGCACAGCAGGGGGAGGGGCAGGCAGAGGAAGAGAGAAGCAGGCCCCTGGCCTACAAGAAGCCCAATGTGGAGCTTGACTGACTGAGCCACCCAGGCACGCCCCCATACAAAATGTTTTCTGATCCCAACATAAATTAGAAATTCAAAACAAAAAAAATCTGAAAATCCCCAGATTTTTAGAAATAAAATTACACATTTCTAAGTAAACTATAGGATATACATGATATAGATATAGATGGAATCATAAAATATTTTAAATTAAATGAAAATTTAAATGCAATGTATGAAAATGTATGGAATGTATCTGAAGCATTCATAAATGGAAAACTATAGCTTTATTCTTTTTCTTGAAAACTGTGCTTTAAATACCTATATTTAAAAAGAAGAAAAATCTCAAATGTGTAATCTGAGCTTCTATTTTAAGGAATTAGGAGATGGGGCACCTCCCATCCCCTCCCCAGCTCCCTCCTCCTCCCCCCCATTAGTGCTCTCCCACTCTCTCATAAATAAATGAAATCTTTAAAAAAAGAAAGAAAGAAATTAGGAGAGGAATTAAAACCAAAGCAAGCAGATGAAATAATCAAAACAGAACAGAAATCAATGAAATAGAAAATTTAAGAAGACTAAAATAAAATAAATAAAACCAGTAATCCATCCTAAATATTTAAAGAAAATAATCCATAAGACAATCTGAATTTTATTTAGAAAAATATGCATTGCATTACTCAAAAAATAAAATGCATTCCATAAAAAGCTCGTCTACGAGACTTTATAGTTACAGGGGTGCCTGGGTGGGTCAGTCGGTTGAGCACCCGACTCGGTTTCTGCTCAGGTCCTGATCTCATGAATCATGGGATTAAACCCCAAGTCAGGCTCCAACCTCAGTGGAGTCTGCTTGGATATTCTGTCCCTCTGCCTTCCCCTCCCCTAACTCTCTCTCTCATCAATAAATACATCTTTTTTTAAAAAGACAGGGGAAATTCTCATGAAATAATATTAATTTAAAAAGAAAACTATAAACTATCTTCAATAAGATATCTCTCTCTCCTCTCTTCTCTCTCTCTCTTTCTCCCGTATTTACTATTTTATATGCTTTGGTGAAAGAATGAGATTTTGGGGTGCCTGTTTGGCTCTGTTGGTAGAGCATGTGACTCTTGATCTTGAGGTTGTGCGTTCGAGCCCCATGTTGGGTGTAGAGTTTACTTAAGAAAAAAAGGATAAAAAAAAAAAAAGAATGACAGAGACTTTTTGACTGAGGGTGAGATGCTGGTGATGAAATAGTAAACAAGGAAGACATGACTTGCCCCCATACTGTTTACAGTCTGAAAGGGAATATACAGTAAATACATAAATACACGTAAATACAGAAGTCTCTAAAAATCAAGAGATATAGATCCTTTGCCTTTCTGCCTCTGATCTGCCACATAACTGTAGATGACAATTAGCTTTCAGGAACTGCTTTTCTGAAAAATGTCCTCCCTAATCATATAGTTGACAAGGAGGCGCCCCTCCTTCCTCACAACACTTTGGTCTACAAGTAGGCACCTGACTTCAACTGAGCCAAAGAGATCCTTCTCCCAAATTTTTACACAGTCACTCTCCAGTGGACAAAATTTTTAAATATAATTCTCAGAAACTGTGTTTCCAGGCTATAGAGAGAACCAACCTATAGTATGATACATAACTACCACACAGAGAAAATAGAGATGATAGTTGGACAGGGCTAGTTCCAGCCCTTCCTATGGTTTAGTATCTTTGTCCTTCCTACAGTCTAGTTTTTAAATCTTTCCTTCAAGCTCATAGGTTCCTATTTTGCTTACAACCTGTGTTCTGTTTTGGTCAACTGCAATCCAAAAGACAGAACAGTGTCCTTTGTGACTTACTTAACTTCCCTATTTTTTTCTCATTTGTACATTGGGAATAGTCCCTGTTCCCTATGGAACAGGATATTGATAAAATTAAAAGATAAGGGAAGACAATGTGCCTTGAATGTGAAATCCACATAGAGGCATTTAAAGTTATTTTGCAATAAAACTCAAAACCTGGACAAATGATTCCACATAGTCTTTGAGTGGAGACTAGATGACTGTTTTCTGTTTTTACCTCTCTAATGAAATTGTAAACAAAACAGTATATCTAGCACGGGACTCTGCACCCCACAGCTGCCTAACAAAAATTTGTGTGTCATAGGACAGTAGTAAATGTAATCTTTCCCTGCATCTCAAAAAAAAAAAAAATGTTCTGGACCATTTACTGAGGGGAGCCTTCAGGAAGCTTATGGGTGAATCCACACTTGGGCATCAGCTCCTTAGAGGACAGATTTTGGATGGATGTGGGAGCAGTGGTGGGAACATGAGGGGATCAGCCAGAGTGGTTCAATGAAGGGCAGGACATGGAGGCTGGAAACCCACAACAGAGCCACAAGTAATTGGCCTTTACATTGGGATGGGTAAACATGAGAGGCAGCAGTAAGAAGAGAAGCTGCAACCTTTTCCAGCAAGTCAGGGTGATTCTTCCACCAATGATCAGCAATTTCAGACTCCAGAGTGTAGGGAGAAGAGACAGTCACAGAAGAAGCCTCGAGATTAACGCAATCTGCCCATCTGGCAGAAGCATAAGAATTATAGCAATGCCCTATACAGAGTATTTGGCAGCTTAAAAATTGCCACAAACACAATCTCATTTAATCTTCATAACATTGTTAGTTAGATATGTTTCTTGATATTCAAAAATTCCAAGAATCAGACTAATTCAGTGACTGTATTAATAATATAACTTCAAATTTTCACATATTTAACACAATGAAACATTATTTGCTATTCATACAGAAAAGGAAAAGAGGATGATATTGCAGGTTGAATGAAACAACTAATGGCTCTCCTCCCAGTGTTATTTTCCCTAGCTTTATTCAGATATAATTGACATGTAACATTGTGTAAGCGTGAGGTGTACAATGTGTTGATTTGATATACTTTAATATTACAAAATGATTGCCACCATAGTGTTAGCTAACACATCCATCGCATCACATAATTATCATTTCTTTTTAGTGGTGAGAACATTTAAGATCTACTCTATTAGCAACTTTCAAGTATATAATACAGTATTATGAGCTGTAATTACCATGTTGTGCGTTAGATCCCCAGAACTTACTTTCTTATAACTAGAAGTTTGTATCCTTTGACCAACATCTCCCCATTAACCAGCCTCCATGCCTCGTAATCATTATTGTACTGTATCTATGAGTTTGGCTTTTTTGGATTCCACAGATAAATG
Source organism: Ailuropoda melanoleuca (assembly GCF_002007445.2). NCBI lineage: Eukaryota > Metazoa > Chordata > Mammalia > Carnivora > Ursidae > Ailuropoda > Ailuropoda melanoleuca. The sequence continues at coordinate 58,605,694 of NC_048225.1, forward strand.
ATGTCATACAGTATTTGTCTTTCTCTGTCTGACTTCTCTCGGTGATGCTTTACCCTTCTGCCTGCCTCTTTCATTTATGAGGGCCCTTGTGATGACATTGGCCCCACCCACATACTTCAGAAAATATCTGCTGGTTAGCAACCTTAATCCCTCTTGCCACATATCCTAATATAATCGCTTCTAAACAGTAAGAAATGGCTTTCTAAAGCTTCAAGCAAAATTTCAGTAAATTAAATTGCCTGAAGATAAAGATCATGTTATGAGTGTGCTCTCCAATAAACATCTCAGATAAATAAAGCAGCTGAGGGCAAAGGTCAAATTAAAGGTAGTACCTTCCCACAAAAGGCATCAGAACCCCAAATTAGCCTCCATTTGGTTCAGAGACATACATGGAAGTGATAAAGGGAAAAATAGAGAAAATTGGAGAATTATGTCTTAATAAGATTTGGGGTATGTTTAGTGGCACATAAGTGGAACCAAATAGATAAGAAACATAGTAGGTTTTTAATCAACATATATTGCCCAAAAAACCAAGAGCTCCGCTGAGAAATCCCTTGACTTTTTAAGAGTTAACCTAACTCTTGGGACCCAACATTTCAGCACCAGAAAATGGACTTAGAAAACTCGTTGTCCCCAAGAAGGACATATTCCCCAATTCCCATTTTAGATATGACCTAAGAAGATAATAGAAAAGAAAGAAGCTTCCAGAGAGATGTTTCCATGGATCACAGTGAGGAATGGACACAAGAGTTTCCGTTAGAGAGACTATCAAGAAACTTCTCCCACCCACCAAACCTCCCAAAAAAGAGAAACTTCTCCCCAACCCAGGGCACGGATCCTTCCCAGTGTCTACCCAACAGCAGCTTCAAAACTGGTAGGAGTTACTGACCATTGTGTGCCTCATATTCATCATCTTTCCAAATGGGAGAAGTTATTGCTGTTAAATGTCCCTGTGACACTATCATATATTTAGTAAGGAGGTGAGGAGTAAGCAGGTAAATTTCCTTTTAAATCATAGGCCTCTACGCCAAGAAGAGCCCCAAACAAATCTGATGGAGAAGTTCTTGTGTATCACCTGAAGATCCTACACTTAAGGGGGGCTAAGTGCCTGGATAGGACTTTGGGGTTTCTCCAGTGGAGATGATTTGAATGTGGTCTAACATGGGGGGAAGAGAACACAGAAATATTAAGTGATCAAAGGCATGGATGGTTCAAGTGCACAGACAATGCGCATCCACCGCAAACCCATGAGCTCCCCTACATTTCCCACCTTCCCCTTGCAGCTGAGTTGTGGCCTTGTTAAAACAACATACTCATCAAGGAAAATGTGAGCAAAAATGACAAACCACTTCAAGACCAAGGCAATTAATAATTGGAGTGCCTCACCTTTCCCTCTCTTCCCCTGCATTTGCAACTTAGAGAAATGCACGTTGATATGACAACACTTCACAAGACAGAGGGATCCAGGATTCCTGACTACCTGATGGAAAATAGATTCTGTTGATACACACTATACTTTAAATTAGAGAGGAATGAACTTTGTTTTGTTAATTAACTGAAATGAACCATAGCTTAAACTATCCTAATACAGGCATGTTTATTTTGAGATGCCTACAAGACATATAACTGGAGATGTCAAGAAACGGTTGAATATATGAATCTGGATTTCAAAGAAAAAGTCAAGGCTGGAGATACCAATTTGGAAATTATTCCAATTTAGAAATGAAATTTAAAGCCATACGACTGTCTCTGATTCGGGGGGAAAGTATGGATATAGAAGACATAGAATCATAGATATTGGCTTACTTCCTCTTTTTAACATCTGAGTATTTGTGTGCTGTATCATATTCTCTATTATCAGTGTGGACCCCATAACTTGTTCTTCGTTCATGTGTCCAACTCAGACAACTAACTCTCTAAGGGCAATGCCTGTGTCTGTGTCACTCAATTCATTTCCTGCATGAGTTAAGAAATTTCTTTGAAGAAGGGGGGGGTAATCAGAAGGGGGAATGAAGCATGAGAGACTATGGACTCTGAAAAACAAACTGAGGGCTTCAGAGGGGAGGGGGGTGGGGGAATGGGATAGGCTGGCGATGGGTAGTAAGGAGGGCACGTATTTCATGGTGCACTGCATGTTATACGCAACTAATGAATCATCGAACTTTACATCAAAAACCAGGGATGTACTGTATGGTGAATAAGATAATATAATAAAAACATTATTATGAAAAAAAGGAATTTCTTTAATATAATAATGGTGATAATTCTTTACATATAAAACATAATCAATACCAACCTTAGTCTTTTCAACATTTTAATTTTTTAAAGCATTCTTTTTTATCTATTACCTAAACTGATTCACACAGCAAACTTGTGGTTATGATGGCAATAATTTGGAGATGATGATGTCTATCATAAAGTCTTGGGAGGTAAGAAAGGCAGAGCAGCCTCTGGAAATACTGGAAATCTCACATACATCAAATCTAAAAGTTCTTCCTTGGGTAACAAACTTCAAGTTAGAAATTATAGCTAACATTGAGAGCCTACTAAGTACTGAGCAATGTACAAAGTAGTTTATAAATTTTAATCCGTACAAAACTCTTACAGCATAGGTACAATTGATTCTGTGTTATAGGTTAGGACTGAATTTCCAAATGGTGGGAACCTAACCATGGTCAAAAATCAGGAAGTAAATGAACTAGGATTTGAATCCAGATACGCTTTATTCCAAAGCCTATGTACTTTCTGCTTCAGTACACTAAAGTGCCTGAACTTGAGAACTTGGTTGCTAAGTTCTTTCTTCTCCTGCTGGTAAAAGAAAACTATGAAAGAAACACAAACTTTCTCAAGACTTCCTCACAACAGATCACATGTGAGCCATACTATCCCTGATTTGCTTGGTTTTTGCTCCATAGATGATGAGAGTAAGCATGGGGGGAATTGACACATAGAGAGAAGGATGTGGACATGGTGGGGGATATTTTTGCCAAATCGGTGGGTTAAGAAAGTAAAAAAGGATGGGATGAAAAAGAGAATGACTCCAATGTGGGAACCACATGTATTGAGAGCCTTGTGCTGGGCATCCTAGGAAGGAAGTCTAAACACAGCTAGGAGAATCGAAGTGTAGGAAATACCAATGAGTGCAACGCCTACCAAAACAGATGCCATTGGCATGGAGAAGCCATACCAGATAGTGACAGTGATGTCACCACAGGCCAATCTGGCCACCCCAGTGTGCTCACAGTATGAGTGGGGGGTGATATTAGTTCAACAGTATGGCAGCCTCTTTAGCAGGGATATGATAGGGAAAATAGTCCCAATGCTTCGTCCCCAGATTGCCAGTCATTTTTTCAATTGCCATAGGAGTTAAGATGGCTGTGTACCTCAAGGGAGTACAAATGGCCACATAGTGGTCAAATGCCATAGCCAACAGGATACGTGACTCAGCCACAAAGGCAACATGGATGAAAAACATCTGAGTGATGCAGGCATCAAAGGCAATCTCCCCAGCGTGAAACCAAAAGATACCCAGGGCCTTGGGAATGGTGGTGGTGGACAGCAAGATGTCAGTGCCAGCCAACATGGATAGGAAGATATACATGGGTTCATGGAGGGTTTGTACACTGAAGACAAGGATGAGGGCTCCATTTCCCAATACTGCAGTGATGTACATGAGGCAGAAGGGGAGAGAAAGCCAGGTGTGTCAATTCTCCAGCCCAGGGATGCCAAGTAGGATGAACACAGTGGGGTGGAAGGTGGAGAAGTTAGCACCAAACATGTCTGCTTTGGGAGTCTCTCTATGAAGACTACAGAAACAGAGAGTCAGTGGGCAGAACCAACAATAAGTTTCACTAAAAGCTGAACATTAGATAATTAAATCAATCACTAATTCCTTGACTTAGAGTGTATAATGTTATGCTTTTATTTCCTACATCATTATAAACACAAATATAAATAAAGGTTCCTGGTCACACCTCAGCAATGTCTAGAAGTCATATATACCTTCCTATTCTCACTTACATGTTCCTACTCTGGTTTAAGCATCCTTCACTTGTTCTGGTGCAATGGCATCCTACCTAACTGGGCTCCCCATCTCCCAGCTTCCCATCCTCAACCCCTCCACATCCATCAGCTATTTGCAGCCTGGCTGGTATGCACAAAACAAACAAAAAAACTTATTGGATTTTCACTTATAGCCTTTATATAACGATTTTTTCATTACAAGATAAAACTCAAACTTCTCAAGCATGCAAAGCCTTCCAAAATCCCACTGTTACTCTCTTCTCTAGCTTTAGTCCCTTTAGGCACTCTGACATTAAATTATATGGACATTAAATAGACCATGATCTATTCTCCACACAAAACATGAGTTTTCCAATCTTCATGACTTTTTTCAAGCTTTTCTCTTAATCTGGAACATACTTTTCTACCTTGGATGTTTGTTAAGCCTACTGATCTTCCAATTCACAGCTCAAATATTTATTATCTGAGAAGCCTTCTCCAGGTTCAAATTCTGGGCTTCCAACTTTCTGATTATTGACAAAAGGCAAGTTTTTCACATTTCAGAAATTTAGCCTAAGCAGCGAAAATGAGCTATTCATGTTTATCTTGCAAGGATTAAATCGAATGCTTTCTTTAAACTGCCTAGTATAATGCCTTGCATAAAAATACTAAATAAATGCCAGTTATTATTAGTCAGCAGATCGATACAACTAAATAGAGAGTTCAGAAACTAATATATTTGGAACTTTAAATGTAATAACATACCATTTCAATTTAGTAGGGAAAGGAAAGCCTAGTCAGTTAATGGCATTTGGATATTGAATAATGATATTTTTGTAAAAGAATAAAATTAGTTCCCACCTCACTCACTAAACAAATAGAAATCCTAGATAAATTAAAGATGTATATTTTGAAAATAAAACCAAAAATATTAAATATTAAAGTGAAGGTCTTAGGAGAAAACAGGAAAATATTTTTAAGTTTGGAAAGATCTTTCTGAGTAAGTTAAGAAAATGATATTTCAGGGGCACCTGGGTGGCACAGCTTTTAAGCGTCTGCCTTCGGCTCAGGGCGTGATCCCGGCGTTGTGGGATCGAGCCCCACATCAGGCTCTTCAGCTATGAGCCTGCTTCTTCCTCTCCCACTCCCCCTGCTTGTGTTCCCTCTCTCTCTGGCTGTCCCTATCTCTGTCAAATAAATAAATAAAATCTTTAAAAAAAAAAAAAAGAAAAAAGAAAATGGTATTTCATGGACAGTAATAATTGAATGATGTAATTATGCAAAAATGTAGACAAGAATTAATTCTAGGAGAATAAATAAAAATTCTAGGAGAAAAAATTATAAAACATATAATAGACAAAAGGCTAATATTCTTAAATATTGAAAGTTAGTATAAATGAATGAGGAAAAAACAAAAATATGCAAAGAATCAAAATAGGCAATTCCCTACACCACAAGAAAAATAAATAGCCAATATACACATGAATAGGTGCTCAAAACTTATGGAAATGAAAATCTGTCATATTGAAGTATCATAGTTTTCCTATCAAATTGGAAAACATAAGGAAAAAATTAGCCCCCAGTGCTGGTGACACAGCATGAGAACATACAGATATTTCTATAAGGAAATTCATTGTTATACTATTGCTATAATAAAAGAAATTATGGCAACTTCCATATCCATTAATAGGGGAAAAAATAAATTATGGAATATACAGTACGGTAGAATGTTTTGTTTCCATTTTTAAGAAAAAAGTATTAGTCATGACATATAGTTAAGTGTAAAAGCAAATTGAAAATTAAAATGAATAAGATAATTCTTTTCTTTTCTCTTGTATCAGTTACAACACTTTACGTTATAAGTAACAGAAAATCCCACCTCACTTTGGCCTGAACATATAGGGAAATGTCTTTGCTCCTGAACTGAAAGGTACGTTTCTAACTATCAGGTTTATGGAAAGATTCAAGCAGGGGCCACACTTCCTTGTGACTCTGGTCTGCCCTCCAGGTGTTGAGTCTCCTAAGGCCAGGACTGAGGTGAAATGAGTGAGAACTACCTCAGTACAAAATGTAAGCGTGCACCAAAAATTCAATAAACATAATATTTCAATACAATTTTCAAGTCAAATTTAATGTAAAATATCCATGATGAACAAGATATCAAAATTTTAAATAAAGATAGGATTGACCATGCTGTATGGAACCATATCATCAGAGCCCAAGGCAAAAGGGAAAATAGGAGCACATATATATATGTTTTTATATGCTTTTATGGTTAGTTTTCTCGCTAATTTTATTTTGAAAGCATTATTTATGAGTTTCTCCCACTAAAGCCAGTAGAATTATAATAAATTCTAATCTTATATAAATAGTATATTTAAACTTAGCATTGTGAGTTTTAATATACATACTTTTCAGTTTTTTTTTTTTTACTTTTTTTTAAGATTCATTTATTTATTTGAGAGAGAGAGTGTGTGTGTGTGCTCATGAGTGGGGGGAAGGGCAGAAGAAGAGAATCTTAGAGCAGACTCTCTGCTGAGTGCGGAGCCCAATATGGGGCTTGATCTTAAGACCTGGGCCAAAACCTAGAGATAGACGCTTAACCAACTGAGCCATTCAGGTGACCCCAATGTTCAATATTTTTTAAACCACTTCAATTCTGGAAAAATATTAGTCATTCTCCCAGCCCCGCATAGTAAAAAATGTCTGCAGCAGCTCAAGATGTCAAGATATACACACTGGATAGTATGTAGTTACACTACACTATCCAGAGGAATCGAGAAGATCTCATCTGAATCAATAGTTTATTAAGTTTATTCCAAGAAAACCTAAAATTCCTAGGAAAGAAATATTTATCCCCTTCCCAGAAACTTACTCCAGTTCAAAAGAAATTTCTTCCTCAACATGTGAAAGAAGCTGACAGATGCAGACTCAGGAGTAAAATAGGGCAGTATTTGAACCTCATCCACAGGAATCCCTTGGGCAAGGAGAGAGCTTCTACTCCACTAGGTCTCTAGGGAGCATCTGGTTTAATTAGAAAGAGACAGACCCCAGCAGGCCCAATCTCCAGAGATCACTCACTCAGGAACCAGAGAGGGTGGGCAATCTAACTATGCCCTACCTACAGCAGTCTGTACATACTGCATCTGTTAAAGACTCCGTGTCTCTGGCTAAGATATGGACAGAGCAGATTTGAGTTGCTGCTGGTCAAAACATAGAACACTGAAACCCTGCTACACCTGCTAGACCTCAAGGTACAAAGAAACATGTGGAGATGTAGAAGAAATAGATCAGAAGGAAATAAGTGGTGTGTATGTGTGTGTCCAAATGATTTTCAGTCATAAAGTTAGATAATATTTAACAGCGAAGGGTCCAGAGGTCAAACACTTCACCAACATTTCAAATTAATCAATCCATAAATATACGTAGTGAAGCCTATGCTAGATGTTGGAACTATGAGTCAGACATATTCTCTGCTCTCACAGAACCCAAGCTCTGATGGTTTCATGGAGTAATTAACATTCAGTTGAAACATAAATGTCATTGCTGTGGAGAGCCAGAGGACAGAGAAATCACCTCTGACTTGGGGGGTTGGTGAAGACTTCAAAAAGGAATTGACGTCAATACTCTACCATTTGCCAGCTGAGCGGCCTTCATCATTCATCCTCTCTGAAACTTGGGGGTGCCCCTGTGTATAAAACAGATAGTAAAGGCACTATCTCACAAGGCTGTATAAGGATTAATTAAGCAAATGCAGCAGAGCACTTAACATGGTTCCCAGCATAGATTAATCTAGCTATTGTTCTAAGTTATAATTATTGACACTATTATATACTAATAGATTGCTATATGGTGGCGTGTTTTGAGATAGAAATGGAAAAGTAAGTTAGGACTACATTATTAAGTTAATGCTTGATTTAGAAATTACCCTGTAGTCCTTTGATTTCTAAACTGTGGCTAATGGAACACTGGGTTATTTTAGAGATGTAAATTGATGTGCTATCAGAAAAATGATATGGACATGGAGACGAATATCTATGGTGACATTACTGGAGGATGTACTGCAAACTCTAGCCTTCCCTTGGACAGCCATGTGCATGACCCACAGAGTGTCAGCATTTTTCAGTTATTTGACTGGAACTTTTTAATGAAACATCTGTTATGATATCTGCTGTTTCTGCAGAATATTCTATGGAAAACACTACTATAAGTAATGAAGTTTCCTTGAAAGTATTTGACAGAAGCTCTGCCTTTTAGAATGTTTAACTTCCAGTCAATTTATAATTCAGGTTACAGTGTAAAAGACTGAAAACAATGAAATCTATTAAGAAGCTAATGCATAATCTGAGGTGAAAGATAATAACAGACATAAGTAATTGGTACAGGCGATGTTAAAAAGAAAATTAACAGGGGCGCCTGGGTGGCTCAGTCGTTAAGCATCTGCCTTCGGCTCAGGGCGTGATCCCAGGGTCCTGAGATGGAGCCCCGCATAGGGCTTCCTGCTCTGCTGGGAGCCTGCTTCTTCCTCTCCCACTCCCCCTGCTTGTGTTCCCTCTCTCACTGGCTGTCTGTCTCTCTAATAAGTAAATAAAATCTTAAAAAAAAAAAAAAGAAAGAAAAGAAAATTAACAATACTAAGAGCTTAGCATTAACGAAATATTTCTCAGATACTTACTATGAGCCAAGGATTATATTAAGTACTATACATATGGTTTATTTCATTTCATCTTCTCAACTATTATATACAGTTTATTTCATGTAATCTTCTCAACAACACTATGAGATATTATTGCTATCCCCATTTTACAGGTGAAAAAAAAGGAGGACTAAAAATATTAAATATGTTTCACACATTCACACAGCTAGAAAATAATAGGGATAGGGCTTTAATCCTGATAGGACTACAAATATTATCCACATAATTATTTAGTGGAACAATCGATATTGGTAACAATCATTAACTTCTTGAGGAACACAACAGAGAGGAAGAAGTTGAGAAACTCCCCAGGGTTTCCAGCTCAGTGAAGCTGATGGAATCACCATAATCTAGTTCCTAAGAAAAGGAATGGAACAGGAAGAAAAGCTAGCCTGAATGGGAGCTCTATATCCTGGAGGAGAAATCCAGTTGCTAGGTATATTTATGCATCTAAACTCAAATAAGAGTTCTACGATGGAGAGAGGGATGTTGGACTCATTTGTGTCAATGGTGGTTGAAGAAATGAGTGTATATGATCTCTTCTGAAAAAGCACGAAAGGATAAGGGGCAAGACTTTAAACTCCAAGAGACTACTCCAAAGTTGCTAACCTAGCCAGGAACAATGTGCTATAATTCTTCACACTGAGAAGGGTTGGAGGCCAGGTTAGAAGGGAAAATCAAGAGTGCCCTTTTTCCTCCTACTCTGGTCTATCCCCTGGTGTGTCTGTTACAGCAAAGGTGTAAGAAGTAAGAAGCTCTGCAGTCTACAATTTATTTGCCTCCCTGGTGCCAAACTGCCTTTGTGAGGAGCTGATTTACTCATCACTGGTTTGTGGACTAATTTAGCTGATCATTTGAGTGCATAATAGAAATGCATGTTCTAACATCAGGAGGTAATTGTGTGCTCATTCATTTTTCAAACATTTATTATGTGCCAGGCATTTTATAATGCACTGGAGTACAAATATGAATGACATACACTCTTCTTTTTTTTTTTGTAGGTAAATTTTTTTTAATTTTATTATATTATGTTAATCACCATACAGTACATCCCCAGATTCCGATGTAAAGTTTG
>NC_048225.1:58615566-58703443 GCF_002007445.2 Ailuropoda melanoleuca
GGATACCTTTGATCCCTTTTTGTCTTCCGATTGCTGTTGCAAGGACTTCTAGTACTATGTTGAATAATAGGACACACACTCTTCTGATTTCAAGGAGTTTACAGTCAATTAGGGATACAAATAAATAAATAACCCATTACAATTCACTACAAGCATTTTGAGATTTGTACAAGATGCAATCAATATACAAAGACAGGAGCCCGGATTGCTTGGAAAAGTCAGGGAAGAGTTTGCAGGGAAGGTAGCTCTTTATCTGAAATTTGAAGAATGAACAGTTTTCCAGATGGCTGAAGGGCATGCATGACTGTTTTTCAAAAACACCTGCCATTGTAAAAGTGAGGAGAAGTCTACTTGAATCTGTACAAAGAATCAATGCACATTTGAAGATTAAAAAAAAAAAAACTGGAACCCCTTCAGATGTTAAATATAAAATTATTTTCATCCATGTGTTTATAACCCACTTCATGGTGTGTTCAGTTCTCTGTTTCTGGAGTACGTCTGCTCTACTGAAGATACCAAATGTTCACATCAGAGGCATGTACACTTAGTTATTATCTCTGGGTTGTGGAGAAGGGATACAAGAAGAGAAGAAGATAAAGCAAACAGAGAAACAGGAGAAGGATGCAAAGATGAAGAGACAGAAGAGGAAAAAAAGAAAAGTTGGAGGGGGATGATGACAACGAAGAAGGAAGAGAGAAAGGAAGAGAAGTAAAAGCCCTCTCAGTACAGAAAATCTCTGTATTTCATGCCTAGTTTCCTTGATAAAGCTTGGAGTGCAGATTCATGCAGAGCCATTAGCCCAGAGGGGAAGCACAGCACCAAGTCTTGATGTCAAAGAACCAGTGGGCTACACCCTCCCGGATCTGCTTAGTCTTCACACCATAGACGATAGGGTTGAGCATTGGTGGCACCACTACATAAAGATTGGCCAGCAGGATATGGACATGTCGAGGAATGTTGCGTCCAAAGCGGTGGGTCAATAATGTAAAGAAGGATGGAACATAAAACATGAGGATGACACAGAGGTGGGAGCCACAAGTGCTGAGGGCCTTGTGCCGGGCATCCTGGGAGGGCAAACGAAACACTGCTCGGAGGATCAGTGAGTAAGACACAGCAATGAGGATCACATCCAAGATGACCATGACAATGGGCACTGAGAAACCATACCAGATGTTAATGGTGATGTCAGCACAAGCCAAGCGGGCCACTCCAATATGCTCACAGTAGGAATGGGGGACGATGTTGGTCCGGCAGAAGGGCAGCCGCTTCAATAAGAAGATCACTGGGAAGATGATGCAGAAGCTTCGGGTGACAATGGCCAGAGCAATCCTTCCCACAACACGCCACGTTAGCACTGTTGTATAATGCAAGGGGGCACAGATGGCCACAAAGCGGTCAAAGGCCATGGCTAACAGGATGGCTGACTCCCCCACAAACATCACATGGACAAAGAAAACTTGGGTGACACAGGCATCAAAGGCAATGTCATGGGCATGGAGCCAAAAGATGGCTAGAGCTTTGGGTACAGTAGTGGTAGACAACAGGATGTCTGTGATGGCCAGCATAGAGAGGAAGAAGTACATGGGCTCACGAAGATTACGTTCTGTGATGATGACCACTATAAGGATGGTGTTCCCCAGGACAGCAGTGATATACATGAGGCAGAGGGGCATTGAGAGCCAAATGTGGTAAGCCTCCCACCCAGGGATGCCCCGTAGGACAAAAACTGCAGGATGGAAGATGGTAAAGTTGGTGTGAGTCATGATGCACTTGAGGGTCCTCTCTATAACAACTCAGAAGCTGAAGAGTCTGCTGAAAATGACAGGAACAGAAAGGACCCGTGAGTGTGTGCAGAGATCATAAAAGATAGCATCGGGTTCTATACTGTGGGACTCTTCAGTTAAGTTCTCCCAGAGAATGTTCATTTTTGGGTGTAGGAATGTAGGAAATTCTGACCCATGGTGCCCCATTAGGATGTAGAGCGTCCATGCCAATCGTGCTCTAAGAACTAGCAGAGGCTTCTCCTGCCTCCAGTCACCCTATTCCCAAAGTTTGGCCCCACTACATTTTTCTGACCTCATCCTACCATTCTACACAAGTGGCATTTGCACCCTTACCTGTTTTATACTTATCCCTCCCCCCAAGATTTTACTCCTTCTCTGTTTACTTAAATTTCCCTTCCCTGACTACGGACTCTGGGAAACAAACTGAGGGTTTCAGAGGGGAAGGGAGTAGGGAATTGGACTAGGCCAGTGATGGGTATTAAAGAGGGCACGTACTGCATGGAGCACTGGGTGTTATACGCAAACAATCAATCATGGAACACTACATCAAAAACTAATGATGTACTGTATGGTGACTAACACAACATAATAAAAAAATTTTTTTAATTTCCCTTCCCTTCCACTTCTACTTACACAAATTTTAACCTTAAAATACCTCCTTAAAATATACCAACTTGTAGTGACCTATGTTTATAACAACGAATCTCCTTCCTGAGGACCTATTAGCTTAATTATATTCTACCTTGATTATATTTAATCACATTAAATTTATCTGGCTATTACTTTGAACATTTCATATGATACTAACCTAATATCTTGGCATTTGTGGCTTCCTGTTCATGAAAATGGAGCACCAAACAGATATCCAGAAGAAGCCTAAGGTTGTATTTCTCCACTCTGGCCCAAATTCAAATCTTCCCTACAGGCAGCAAGGAATGGAGCAACCAATGAAATTGAGAGGGACCATATTCATTGCCTGCTCCTTGTGACTTCTCATGCTCCTCCCCAAATGGTTCCATAATGGTGTGTCTAGTCTATATCTCCCTATCCTTAAGAAACACCCCCCCCACAGAAAGGAAAACTATTTTGAGTACAAGGAATCAATACACTTCCCTGCGGTTCCATTAATATAGCCCTCCTCCTGCCCACTTGTTTCTTACCCTCAAAAAGGTTCAGATCTCCCTTCTGCTAAGAAGGGTTAAGCATAAAGTCCTCTCTCCTTAGCTTTTCCCAACTCTCAGGTAAGATTGGTTTCCTGCTGAAGCTCTGGACGACCTGTTAGCTATTAGGACTAGAGAAAGTATGATTAAAACTCTGGAAAGGAACACGGATAAAAGGGACAATAGAAAGAATAAGGAGAGAATCAAGAGTATAAAGTTACCAAATAAATACTGGATGGATCTACTACTGATAATCAGAGGGCCCCATGGAGGAAGGCATCCAAAGGAATGAAAGCACCAATTTATGAGTCTATCCCCCTGCCCCTATGCAGATGCACTTGCTCAGAGCATGATGGGCTGCGTGGAGCGAACAATGGGACTACAGGTGGGTACAGAAAATGGAACAGGGCCAGATCCAGAGAAGCATGGTCCCCAGGTGAGCTAATAATATGACATCTTTCAAGGCAGTATATTTTAAATATTCATTCAACTTCTATTTAGAGGAGAGACTGAGCTTTCCTGGGATAAGCACAGAGAAAGGCCATTGATAGCATTGCTCTGCCTCTATTCTAAAGCACTGGACCCAAATTTATATAACAAAAGCCCCACCAGAAAACAAATTCTTTTTCCTTAGAAGAAAATTTACTGAAAATTTTCCCCATCACTTCTCCCAACCCCATTAGTTATTCATACATCTCTTCTCAATAAAAGATACCTGATATAAGTCCTCATAAAAACAACTCTGGCTCTCTACTATAATTCTAATGATGTTTTAAAACCTCAACAGTGAGACTGCAAAGGCAGGGCAGAGAGAAGGGCAACGAGACCTGGATGGCTGTTACCGAGGTTCCAGAAAGGTTACTGTGTGTGAAGAAGGACTTTCATTTCATTCAATGGCTTCTGAGGGCCCCATCTCAGCCCTGCTGAGGGTTCTCAGCAGGAGGGTTCTAGGCTCATTTAGGAAGAGGGATGAGAAGAGAGGAAAGTCACAGGCACTAAGAGGCACATCCAAAATCTCACTGAAAGTACCTCCCAAAATCCTAAGAGAATATCTAGATGAGTGAGAAAAAAAGATTCAGAATGGTAGAGAAGGGGCAGGGAGTCATACTGAGCGGGAAGGAACAGGTGTAGTAGGTGAGGACACCAAGTTCTAGAGCCAGACTTCCTGGGTTAATTTCCCAATTCTTCCCTGACTAGCTTCAGGGCAAGTCACTTTACTCTGGCACACCTCCATTTTTTCACTTGTAACATGTGGGTAACAATGAACTGCATGAGATAATCAGGAGGATTAAGTGAGTTAGTTCAGATAAAGTGCTCCAAAGACTAGGTGATTAGTCTTGTTATTATTATTGGTAAGTCTCTTTGGCTATCATCCCATTGTTTTTTTCAATAGGCAAAACACATTAACAAATATTAAGCAACATTAAAGTCCTATTCTTCATCCAAATATGACCAAAGGAAATTCCTTTCCCGGGAAAAAGAAGAGTGAAAGGGATGGGGAAAGTGGCCAATGAGAAAAAAACAGCCTGAGAACAGACCTCTCAGTAGGACCTGGTGTCACAGAACCAAGACCCGAGGGCTGGGTGGTGCACAAGCAGGTCCTCCACTGACAGACTTAGCTCAGGTCACAGCTATCTGGCAGGCTTCCCTTGAGAGCTTTGAAAAACACCCATCTGTCTCAGCAGAAACAGAGACTGTCTCCATCATTTATAGAATGCTGGGGGCAGGGCAGAGTGATGGGAGTCAGAGCTTCAGCTCTAGAATCAAGGAGACACAGGAGCGAGCATTGGGGGAAGAGCCAGTCCAGGCTAAGGTGAAATGCATTTCTTCCCTGAAGCTCCTGAGCTGACTTTGCTGTCTCCTTTTCCTTCCAGGGTCTTCTTTCCTTCCTGCGAGTCCCAGCCAACTCTATTTTTTGGTTATGCCCCTTCTCTCTTTAGGGGGTTATATAAAAGCCTTTTATGTCTTCATGCAGTCTAACACTGGAAGACTCTCCTGACATCAGAGGGTTGCACATCACAAATCGCATTGGATACAATTGTTAGATAACTACATAGGAGTTGAGTCCATTACTTTTTTGCCTAGTTGTATTATGTAGATATTTATTTAAACAAGTAGTAACTTTATTTTGCCATTTTCTTTGTACATAGGCTTCAGATCTCAAGTGTTTTTCACCACTTTTAGGTTCTTTAAAAGGTACAGGCTCTCCACACGGAAGCCACATCCCTAATGGATAAAACAGCTTGTCCCTCACCCTAGGTTATAAGGGTGGCCCCTGTTTGCAGCACAATATATTGGAAAGATTAGTTATAAGATGTGTCACAAGGAATTCTTTTCAATACATAAGGTGAATGTTTATCTTTTTAATAAATTGGAGCAAATGCAGATTTATATACCTAATAACCTCACTCTTGCTCACATGCACTTAAAGCCAGCATGTAAAATCTTTTCATTACCTAAAGCCAGTGTTATCTATACTGCAGAGGTACTGATATACCCTTAATTCACTGACATGATGACTCATGTTTTTTAATAAATAAACATCTCAAGAAAAATTTCCACCTACCCATTTGTTTCACTCCCAATAAGCATTGTGAAGATTTTGTAAAAATCTGAGTAAGCATATGGTGGTGTACCATGTGTAAATATCATCCACCATATTCGTATGTTGTGATGACAAAATCATAGAGAACCCAGCTCCAAGGCACAATTTCTTGTCCCAATCTCTATACCTGTTCTGCAAAGTACAGGATGGGAGACAGAATGAGGACTTTCCTGGCTTATCCAGATTACCAAGAACAGTTTCCTCAATAGTCCTCCTCAGTTTGGGACTAAGAGTTCACAGCACTAAGCACAGAGTCTGGCACATCATGGGTACTTAGGAAATATTTGAACAAATGAACCATGGCAGTAGCAAGTTAATCTTTCACCCGTAGCTTTGCCTGTTTCACCAACGTACTGATCAAAATCTGAGCCATTTTCATGATTAGCCCCCACTGATAAACTCTGTTTTGGCACAGTCTGATTCTAACTGCTCTATGAACTGCCCTAAAACATTTATCAGGGGCACCTGAGTGGCTCAGTGGATACAGCATATGACCTGACCTCAGGGTTGTGAGTTTCAGCCCTAAATTGGGTGCGGAGCCTATTCAAAAAAAAATTTTTTTTTTAATCAAGAAATCTCTTCCCCCACATTCTCCAGTACTTTCCCTTGCCCCATTCTGCATTCCCATTCCTAACCAGTGCCACCTCCTAGTCCAACTGACATCTCCCCCTGTGCCCACCCTCCCCACCCTGTGGTCGGCCATGCTGCAATCCCTCTCTTCTGTCTCATTCCCACCTCTCTACTTCCTCTCTCCCAGCTCTAGTCTCTGTCCTTCACAGATTCTCCTAAATACACAAACACTCACACTCACCACTCCTGCCAATCCCTCCCCCTGCCACCCTCAATGCTCTTAAACTCACCTACTATATCACAGTATCAGCTGAAGGACTGAGAAAATGGTAGAGCAGAGCATTGCTCGTTCTGAGAGAAGAGGAATGAGAAGAAAAGAGAAAGCTGGAGACTGATCATGTTGGCATGAGGGGGTGTCACTGTTCCCCTCTGTTCAGGGTGCTTATATTTGGACTGAGAAGACACATGCTTCCTTCTTCTGGAGGCAGGTGTCAGAGTCACCCCTGGGATCATTAAACATGGGGTCAATGAACTAAAGGAGAAAAGAAAACTCTTCCCCCAATGCCAACAGGGAGCACAAACTCTAGGGATAATTAGTGACTCCAGACAACACACGCAGAAAGTATTTGAAGACACAGCATAAGAGCAGTGACAGAAATCCCAGCAATAACATAATAACAGTTAAATGAGCCCTTACTACAGCCCTGTCACTGTGTTAGGGCTAAATATAAATTATCTCATTTAATTCTCAGAGCAATCTAATACGATAAGGACCATTATAACCATTTGGCAGATAAAAAGGTAGAGGTTGAGAGAGACCAAGTAGCTGGTAAGAAGAGAAAACAAAAGCCCCCAGGTGAGCACGTCGAATGTTCAGACTCAGTCCAGAAACTCTAAGAGAGCTAAGAGAGAAAATTTTGAAGCAACCCTGCAAGATCAATCACTCAAGGTAAGTTCAAGAAAAAAGATAATAAATTAAAGACTGATCAAAATGTTTATACCATTAAAAGCAAAATTTATTTTGTGTGAGCACTTAATTAAAGTTGGGAGGAGAATAATCCTTCCCAACTCATCTTGTAACTTTTGGAGCAAAAAGTTGCTAGGGACCCCATAAAGAATAAAGAAAATGACATCAACCTAGCAATCCCACTTTCAGGTATTTACCAAGAGAAATAAATCATAAATTCACAAAAGCCTTGTACACAAATGTTCATGGCAGCTTTATTCATAGTAGCCAAAAACTAGAAACAGCCTAAATGCCCACCAACAGAAGACTCGATAAACAAATTGTGATATATTTACAAAATGGAACCCTGTTCAGCAATTAAAATGAACAAACTTCTAAAACATGCATCAACACAAATTAAACTCAAGATCATTATGTTGAGGGAAAGAAGCCAGACCCAAAGGCTGCGTACTGCATGATTCCATTTATAGGAGGTTCTGTAACAGACAACAACTCATCTGTGGCGACATAAATCAGAATGACTTCCTCTGGGCTGGGAGGAAGCACAGGGAGTTTCTTTGATGAAAATCCTCTACATATGGAGACGTCTGAGTTTCATGTGTGTCCATATTTGTCAAAAGAAGGATTTTTTGAAGCATCAGAAACAATGAACAATGAAAAGAGCAGAAATATAGGTAAATTCTTCTTCTCATGAGTTTTTCATTTCACATACAAGTTAAAAGAAAAATAAAAATACCAGCTGATACTCAAGATAATGATATTTAAAAGTGGGAAGAGCAAAGGGACATCTAAATGGAACTGGTTTTCACACTTTACTAAAAGTGGTGAAAAGTTGATACCAGTGGACTATGAGTCATATATGTATGTTTCAATGAAACAACCACAAAGAAAACTGTACAAAACCATACACTCAAAACCCTATAAATAAATCAAGAAGGAATCCTAAGAAGGTTCAAATAACCCACAGAAAGGCAAAGAAACGGAAGCAAAAGAGACACTGAAGAAACAAACAGAAAGCAGTAAGATGGCACACTTAAGCCCTTCGCATATTAACAATTACCTTAATTATAAATGGTTTCAGTATACCAATTAAAAAACAGAGACTGAATTTAAAAAAAAAAACACAACTCAACTAGATGCTGAAAATAAAAGGATAGAAAAATATCATGTAAACATCAAAAAAAGTAGTAGTAGTTATATTAATATCAGATAAACTGGACTTCAAAGCAAAGAAAATTAATAGTAACAGAGATACATTACATAGTGATAAAAGGATCAATTCACCAGGAAGATACAATGATCCTAACTACATACACACCAAACAACAGAGCCTCAAAACACATGAAGCAATGAAAGAACTCAATGAAAAAATAGACAACTCACCATATAATTTAGAACTTCAACAGCACTCTCAGTGTTAAAAGTTCTATCTCAGCAACTGATAGAACTACTAGATAGAATATCAACAAGGAGAAGGGAAACTGACCAACACAATCGGCCGACAGGATCTGATTGAAATGTATAGAACACTCCACCCAACAACAAGAGAACATACATTTTTTTTTCAAGCACCCCTGGACATTTATCAAGACAGACCTTAGCCTAAGCCATAAAACAAACCTCAACAAAATTTTTTGAATCGGATCTCTAATATATTGAGTCCGATGTCTAATATTTATCATTTCAGAGATGTATACAATTATACATATATAGTTAGGACAAATGCTTGAAAAAAGTGTACAGTCTGGTCTTTATATAAGCGTGGAAATATGTATACGAACATTTTAACAATGAGTAAGTTCTTTAAAAGATGATATTAGGAGTGCTTTTTATTTTTCTTTTTTGCTTATTCCTACATTCTAACTTTTCTACAAGAGTACGAGTTGCATTATAAAAATTTTGCAGTTTATGTTTTAGAAACATATGTATAATCAACTGAACTTTAGTGTTAATCCAGGCTATTTTTTTGAAGTTCTCTTTAATGTGTGTGGTGAACCATTTGTTAAGTCAAAGAATGTGTGATAGCATAGTAATATTAACTACTGACTTGTCCACATTATTGGAGTTGCTTCCATCACTCAGTTGGTTAAACATCTGCCTTCTGCTCAAGTCATGATCCCGGAGTGCTGGGATCAAGTCCGGCATCGAGGTCCCTGATCAGAGGGGAGTCTGCTTCTCCCTCTCCTTCTGCCACTCCCACTTGTGCTGTCTCTCTCTCTCAAATAAATAAATAAATAAATAAATAAATAAATAAAGTCTTCAAAATAAAATAAAGCAATGCTATTAAAATGGGTACTTTACCCACTTAATATTATTATTTATTGTGGAAACTAGAAAATGTTCCCTAGGTCACAAACATGAAAAATATTAAGGATAAAGGTTATAAAATATACTACATTTTGGAGGACTCAATTTTATTTTTTAAGGAATAATGGAACTTGTTGCAGTTCCATTAATATTTTTTTAATTAACTACCACATAACGGCAACATTATCACATTCAAATACCAAAAAGAAGCATTCTTAAATCATTGGAATTTATTGGTTTACATAAGAAAAAGCCAGGGAGATAAAACACTATAAATTAGTAATGATTGTGTTTTCTTTTGTTGAGATTATGGTGGCTCTATTTTCACCTTATTAAAATTTAGTATACTTCTAGGCATTCCCTAAAAAACTTAAAATACACATTTCTAAAATAATGTAAAAAAATTATTAAAAAGTGATGTTTAGGGGCACCAGGGTGGCTCAGTCAGTTAAGCACCCCACTCTCTGCTTTAGCTCAAGTCATTTCTCAGGTCCCCGTGTTGGGCTCCATACTCAGTGGGGAGTCTGCTTGGGATTCTCTTTCCTCTCCCTCTGCCCCTCCCACTTGTGCTTTCTCTCTGTCTCAAATAAATAAATAAATCTTAAAAAAAAAAAAGTGTGATGTTCAATTTTGTATGGCAGTGTGACTGGGCTAAGAGATGATCAGAGAGTTTGTAAAACATTATTTCTGAGAGCACCTGGGTGGCTCGGTAGGTTAATCAGCTGCCTCTTGATTTCAGCTTTGGTCATGATCTCGTGGGTCATGAGATGGAGTCCCAAGTAGGGCTCCAAGCTCAGTGCAAAGTCTGCTTGAACCTCTCCCTCTACTCCTCTCCCTGATTGTGCACTCTCTCCCTCTCTCAAATGAATGAATGACTGACTGAATGAATCAATCAATAAATAAAATCTTTTTAAAAACAAAACATTATTTCTGGCTTGTCTGTGAAGGTAAACCTGGAAGACATTCAAGATAAATATCAGACAAAGGATGAAAACTGTGCAAGAGAGGCATTAAAGAATACGACATACTCCCTGAATAAGGATATATTCATCATGACCAAGGAATATTGTAAGCTTGAGTAGAGGCAGAAAATAAAGCCAGATTAAATTAGACAAATTGGGGTCACAACTCTGTCGAATTAAAAGAATTGAAATCACATAGATTAAGTTCTCTGACCATAATGGGATCAAACTGAAAGGCAATAATAGAGAGAACAGAAAAATCTCTAAGCAGTTGAAATTAAACAACACACTTCAAAGTAAACCATGGGTCAAAGTGGAAGTCATCAAGAAATTTTTTAAAAACATAGAACTGAATGGAACTGAAAACATAAAATATTAAAATTTGTGGAATATTACTAAAGCAGGGTTGAGGGGCTATTTTCTGCATTTTTATTCAGATATAATTGGCATATGTCTACTCTCTTGGCAACATTCAAATATACAACAAAGTAGTGTAAACTATAGTCACCATGCTGTACATTACATCCCCAGGGCTTATTTATTTTAGAACTGGAAATTTGTCACTTTTAACCACCTTTAACCATTTCACCCATCCCCTGCTTCACACCTCTGGCAACCACCAGTCTATTCTCTGTATCTATGAGCTCAACTTTATGGTTTGGTTTTGTTTTCAGAGTCGACATATTAGTGAGATCATAAGGTATCCGCCTTTCTCTGTCTGACTTATTTCACTTAGCATAATGCCCTCAAGGCCCATCCATGTTATCACAAATGGTAGGGTTTCCTTCTTTTTTACACTGAATATTATTCCAGTGTGTGTGTGCATTACATTTTCAATCCAATCATCCACCAAGGGATGAGAGGGACTCCTATAACATCAAATGCCTACGTTAAAAAAAAAAAAAAGGAAAGATCTCAAATCAAGAATCTAAGTTTCTATCTCAAGAAAGTAGAGGAGGAAAAGGAAAATTAACCCAAAGCAAACAGAATGAAGAAAATAACTAAGTTTAGAGCATAAATTAATTAAGTGGAAAATGAGAAAAATAGAGAAAAACCAATGAAATTAAAAACTGTTTCTTCAAAAACAATTAAAAGAATTAATAAATCTCTAGCAAAATTGACAAAGATAAAAATTGAAAAGATACAAATCACCAGTATCAGGAATGAAATGGAGAATATGTCACTATAAATTCTATTATTACTACAGATAATAAGGAAATATTATGAACAACTTTATGCTCATAAAACTGAGAGTTTCAGAGGGGAGGGGGGTGGGAGGATGGGCTAGGCCGGTGATGGGTATTAAGGAGGGCACGTATTGCATGGTGCACTGGGTGTTATACGCAACTAATGAATCATGGAACTTTACATCAAAAATCA
The DNA here is from genome assembly GCF_002007445.2 of Ailuropoda melanoleuca. NCBI lineage: Eukaryota > Metazoa > Chordata > Mammalia > Carnivora > Ursidae > Ailuropoda > Ailuropoda melanoleuca. Next base: position 58,627,302 of record NC_048225.1, read on the forward strand.
GGGATGGGGGCGCCTGGGTGGCACAGCGGTTAAGCGTCTGCCTTCGGCTCAGGGCGTGATCCTGGAGTTACGGGATCGAGCCCCACATCAGGTTCTTCCTCTATGAGCCTGCTTCTTCCTCTCCCACTCCCCCTGCTTGTGTTCCCTCTCTCGCTGGCTCTGGCTGCCTCTATCTCTGTCGAATAAATAGCTTTAAAAAAAAAAAAAAACTTAAAAAACAAAAAAACCAGGGATGTACTGTATGTTGACTAACATAATATAATAAAAAAAATTATTATTAAAAAAAACTAATGATGTACTGTATGGTGACTAACATAACATAATAAAAAATTTTTTAAAATAAATAAAATAAATTTGACCATTTAGAAGAAACTGACCCATTCCTCTATAACTCTTTTTAAAATCGAATTTTCTTAATTTTTTTTTAAATTTTAGTTAGCTAACATGCGACGCTATATTGGTTTCAGGAGTAGAATTCAGTGATTCATCACTTACATACAACACCCAGTGCTCAACACGACAAGTGCCCTCCTTATATCCATCATCCACCTAGCCCGGGAGGTGGGGAAAAAAAGAAAAGAAGAGAGAGAAACAAACCATAAGAGACTCTTAAGGATAGAGAAAATTTGTTTTTTAATTAAAAATATTTTGAAAAAGAAATCTTCATGCCCAGATGGTTTCACTGCAAAGTTATACCAACTTTAAAGAAGAATTAACACCAATGTTTACACAATCCTTCCCAGAAAATGAAAAAACAGAAGACACTTCCCAACTCATTATAAGGCCGGTTTTATCCCGAATCAAAGACAAATGAAGACGGTGGAGAAAAGAAGATTACAGACCAGTATCTCTTAAAATTCCTCAACAAAATACCAGCAAATTAAAACCAATAATGTATTTTAAAAATCATACACCACAACCAAGTAACATTTTCTCCCAGGTATACAAGGTTAGTTCAACATTCAATGATCATTCAACATCATTCATCAAATCAACAGGCTAAAGAAGAAAAATCAAATAATCATATCAACTGAAGCAGGAAAAAGAATTTGGCAAAACTCAATATCCATCATGATAAAACTTTCAGCAACTTAGGAATGAATAGAGCTGAACAGCCTCAAATAAATAAATAATATCTACAAAAACTGACAACTAACATCATATCAATACTAAAAGACTGAATGCTTTCCCTGTAGGTCAGAAACATGGCAAAGATAGCCATTCTCACCAATTTTATTAACATCATACTTGAAGTTCCAGCCACTGTAATAAGACCAAAATAATAATAGCAATAACAATAATAATAATCCAGATGGGAAAAAAAGAAATAAAACTGTCCCTATTTGCAGATGGCATTACTGTATACATACAAAATCCCAAGGAATCTGCAAAAATATGTATACTCCTAGAATGAGTAAGTGAATTCAACAAAGTTTTAAACTACAATATCAACACACAAAAACCAACCACATTTCTATATGCCAACAAAAAACATGTGAAAGCCAAAATTAAAGATACAATACCATTGAGATGCTAGAACAGTAGATTTCAACCCTCAAACAGCCATTGAAACACCAATTTTAATAGCCACCCATAGACAAAAGTACCTTTGTGGGAGCCCAGGAATCCACCTGAAAGTTTCCAGCACCCTGTTGGAGCAAAACAAAAGAAAAAGAATAAAGGCATTAGAGGGTAAGAAGAATAGTTTCACTTTAACTACATCATTCCTTCCCCAAGACAGTACAGCTCAGTGCCAAGAGAGACCCCTTCAGTTCACAGTCTCTCCCACAAGAAAAGAGAGAGTTGAAGTCAACACCCAGTTTCCCCAGCCTTGTAAGGACATTGCCCAAGAGGCCCACTTCTGCCTTGCCCCATCCAGAACATAAGGAGATCAGCGTGGATGAATAGTCTGGGGACAGCTATGAGCACAGGAAAGGGAAAGGGGCTCTTAACCACAAATGCAACAATCTCAGCCAAAATTCCTACTAACTGGCTTGCAGTCTCCACCAACAGCCCATCCATGAACCCTGAAGGACACTTCACCTGTGGACTCCCCGAAAGTAGCTAGCTAGTGTGTGCCTCAGCATTTCACGAGTCCCCCCATAGCCAGCACCCTGCACTCCTCTGCAGATCGTATGTATGAGCCTCCACAGACGGCATACAGATATCAGCAGTCAACTAGATTCTCCTGGCATGGAAGAAGGTGCACAATACTTCAGGCTATCACCCTAAGAAAAATAAATGGGAGACTCTTAGCACCCAGCCTGGCTTGGCAGGATCAAGAGAAGACACACAATCCTAAGGATTTCTTCTCAAGAGAGAACAAGAAAAACAGAGCAGACACATCCTTAGGAAAGGTCTTAAAGACCCTCAGAATCTCTGACCAGTCCGACTGGTGAAGATCTTTCTCTCCTGAAGCTAGTCAGCAAAGACTGGAGGAGGTGATTGCTTCTTCAAATATGAAGATAGAAACTCAAGGCTTAGGACAAATTGAATGAAAACACAACAAAGCAAAATTTATGGGATGCAGCAAGAACAGTTCTAGGAGGGAATTTTATAGCAATAAACCCCTACATCAAAAAAAAAAAACTCAACCTAAATTTATACCTCAAAGAACTAGAAAAAGAACTAAGTCCAAAATTAGCAGAAAAAATAATGATTAGAGCAAAAATTAACAAAAAAAGACCAGAAAAACTATTTAAAAAGATCAACAGAACTAAGAGTTTATTTTTTGAAAAGATGAACAAAACTGACAAACCCTCAGGTACATTAAGAAAAAAAGACAGAGGACTCAATAATGAAATCAGAAATGAAAAATGAACCTACAAAATAAGGAGGAGCTATTACAACTGATGCCACAGAAATACAAAGGGTAATAAATAATTATATGTCAACAAATTGGATAACCTACAAGAAATGGATAAATTCCTAGAAACATTCAACCTACCAAGACTGAATCATGAAGAAATAGAAAATTTGAACAGACCAATGATGAGTAAGGAGGTTGAATCAGTAATCAAAATCTTCCCAACAAAGAAAAGCCCAGGATCAGAAAGCTTTACTGGTGAATTCTACCAAACATTTATAGAATACCAATCCTCAAACTCTTCCAAAAAATTGAAGAGAAGGAAACACTTCCAAACTCATTTACAAGCCCAACATTATTCTGATACCAAAACCACATAAGGACATTATAAGAAAAAAGAGGAACAGGCCAATATCCTTGATGAAGATAGGTACCAAAACTCCTCAACAAAATACTAGCAAACTGAATTCAACAGCACATTAAAAGAATGATACACTACGATGAAGTGGGATCTATTCTTGGGATGCAAGGATGCTTCAACATACACAAATCAATAAATGTGCTACACCACATGAACAGAATGAAGGATAAAAATCATGATCATCTCAATAGATGCAGATGCAGAAAAAGCATTTGACAAAATTCAACATGATTTTTTAAAAACTCTCAATAAACTACATATAGATGGAATGTATCTCAACATAATAAAGGCCATGTACGTTAGGCACAGGTAATATCATTCAACAGTGAAAAGCTGAAAGTTTTTCCTCTAAGATCAAGAAAAAGACAAGGTGCACACTTTGACAACTTCTAATCAACATAGTACTAGAAATCCTCACCAGAACAATCAGGCAGGAAAAAGAATAAAAGTCTTCCAAAACAGAAAGGAAAAGGTAAAATTGTCTGTTAGCAGATGACATGATATTATAGATAGAAAATTCTAAAAACGCCACACACACACACAAAAAAAAAAAACTGATAAAAATAATAAATAGATTCCGTAAAGTTTCAGGATACAAAATCAACATACGAAATCCAGCTGCATTTCTATATGCTAACAGTGAACATCCAGAAAAGAAATTAAGAAAAAAGTACTATTTACAGTTGCATCAAAAAGAATTAACTACTTAATAATAAATTTAACTAAGGAGGTAAAAGACCTATACACTAAAACCCATTAAACACTGATAAAAAAAAAAAAACGGAAGAAGACACAAATAAATGGAAAGATAACCCATCTTCATGGATTGGAACAATTAATTTTTTTAAGATTTTATTTATTTATTCAACAGAGATAGAGACAGCCAGTGAGAGAGGGAACACAAGCAGGGGGAGTGGGAGAGGAAGAAGCAGGCTCATAGCGGAGGAGCCTGATGTGGGGCTCGATTCCATAACGTCGGGATCACGCCGAGGCAAAGGCAGACGCTTAACCGCTGTGCCACCCAGGCGCCCCACAATTAATATTTTAAAATATCCATACTACACAAAGCAATCTACAGAGTCAGTGCAATCCCAATCAAAATTCCAATGGAATTTTCACAGAAGTAGAAAAAGCAATTCTAAAATTCATATGGAACCATAAAAAAACTATAAAGAGCCAAAGCAATCTTGAGCAAGAACAATGCTGGAGGCATTGCAATTGTTTCAAATTATATTATAAAGCTATAGTAATCAAACAGTATGGTACTGATATAAAAACAAACACATATACCAATGGAACAGAATAGAGACCCTAGAAATAAACCCATACATATACAGTCAACTATCTTCCACAAAGATGCCAAGAATCCAAATTGAGAAAAGAACTTCAATGACTGGTATTGGGAAAACTGGATATCCAGATGCAAAAGAATGAACTTGGACCTTTATCTTACATAATACACAAAATCAACTCAATGTGGATTAAAGATTTAAATGTAAGACTCGAAACCACAAGTTCCTAGAAGAAAGTATAGGGAAAAATCTCCTTGATATTGGTCTTAGCAATGATTTTTTGGATATGACACCAAAAACACAGTCAACAAATGCAAAAATTAATAAATTGGATTACATCAAATTAAAGGGTTTCTGTACAGCAAAGGAAACCATCAAAACAATGAAAAAGCAATCTATGCAATGGGAGAAAATATTTGCAAACCATATAGCTGATGAAAGGTTAGTATTCAAAATATATAAGGAACTCATACAGTCAATAGCAAGAAAAGAATCAACTTAAGTAACAAAGGGGCAATGGACTTGAATAGACATGTCTCTAAAGAAGACACACACAGAGGCACCTGGGTGACTCACTCAGTTGAGCATCTGCCTTCAGCTCAGGTCATAATCTCCAGGTCCTTGGATGGAGCCCCGAAACGGGCTCCCTGCTCAGCAGGGCATCTATTTCTCCCTCTCCCTCTGCCCCTCCCCCCCCACGCTCCTGATTTCTCTCTCTCTCTCTCTCTCTCTCTCTCTCTCAAATAAATAGAAAATAAAATCTTTAAAAAAGAAAAGAAGACACACATATACACACAAAGCACAAAAGAAGACACACAAACAGCCAACAGGTGTGTGAAAACATTTTCAACATCACTAATCAACCGAGAAATGCAAATCAAAACCACAATGAGATATTGCTTCACACCTGTTAAGATGGATAGCATTTTAAAAAGCAACAGATAACTAGTGTAGGCAACAATGTGAAGAGAACCATGGTACACTGTTGGTCGGCATATAAATTGTTATACCCATTATGAAAACTATATGGAGGCTCCAAATAAAATTTAAAAAAGAACCATGTGATCCAGCAATCCCACTTCTAGATACTTATCCAAAGAAATTAAAACCAGGATCTTGAAGAGATGGCTATACTCCCATATTTGTTATAACATTATTCACAATAGCCAAGATGTGGAATAACCTAAATGTTCATCAGTGGATGAATTGATAAAGAAAATGTAGTATAAACATACAATGGAATGTTATTCAACCTTAAAAAGGAAGGAAATCCTGCCATTTGCAACCACATGAATGGACATCATGCTATGTGAAATAAGCCAGATACAGAAAGACAAACACTGTGTGCTCTCACTTATATGTGGAATCTAGAGTAGTCAAACTCATAGATTCAGAGTATAAAACGGTGGTTGCAAATGGCTGGGGTGGGGGAAATGGGGAGGTGATGGCCAAAGGATACAAAGTTTCAGTCATGCAGATAAATAATTTCTATATATCCACCATTCAGCATAGTGCCTATAGCTAACCATCCTGTCCTATCTACCTAAAATTTGCTAAGAGTGTAGATATTCTGTTAAGTGTTTTTACACACACACACAAATAATAATAAAGGGGACAAGAGAACACTATGGGAGGAAATTGATATGCCTATGACCTTGATGGTGGTGATGGTTTCATGGGTGTATACTTACACCCAAACTCATCAAGTTGTATACATTAAATGTGCACCACTTTTAAATGTCAACTATACCTAAAAAAACTGGTTTAAAAAATACAATTTACAATCATTCCCAAGAAAACGAAATACTTAGGTAAACTTAGAGCATGCATACGATCCATGCAGAATATTACAAAATGTTTGTTCAAAAGAAAAAGAAGACGTAAATAAATGGAAAGACATACTGTGTTCATGGATTGGAAGATAGAATACATTAAAGCTGACAATTCTCCCTAAACTGGTCTATAAATTTTAATGAAATTCCTATCAAAATCTTATTCAGGATTTCTTTGTAGACATAAACAACTTATTCCAAAATTTATATGGAAAGATACAGAATCTAGAATAGTTAAAACAGTCTTGACAAAAAGGAGAAATAAAGTAGGAAAAATTACTCTAGCCATTATTAAGGCCTACTGTAGTATAGTAGTAGTCAAACAGGGTAGTATTGGCGAGGAACAGACACACAGATCGATAGATCAGAAGAGTGAACCAGAAACAGACCCACACAAATATGCCCAACTGAGTGAAAAAGCAGTTCAGTGGAGCAGCCTTTTCACCAAATGATACTGGAGCAATTATATATCCATATGCAAAAAAAAAAAAATTATTCCACCTAAATTTCACCCCTTATACAAAATTTAACTCAAAATGGATCACAGGTAAGTAAAAAACATAAAACTGTAAGAACTTTCAGGGAAAAAACATGGGAGAAAATCTTAGGGATCTAGGTCTAGGCAGAGTTCCCAGAGTTGACATCAAATCTCAGTCCATAAAAGGGGAAAAAATAAGTTGGACTTTGTCAAAATTTAAAATTTGCTCTGCAAAAGACCATGTGAAAAAAGATGGAAAGACAATACAGACTGGGAGAAAAATATTTGCAACCACGTGTTTAACAAAAGACTGCTATCTAGAATATGAAGAACTCTCAAAACTCAACAGTAAAAATAACAATCCAATTCAAAATTGGCAAAAGACAGGAAGAGATATTTCACTAAAAAGGATATACAGATGGCACATAAGCACAAAAAAACATGTCTAACATCAATAGCCATGAAGGAAATACAAATTAAGACCATGATGAGATACTCAAATACCCACCTCTTAGAACAGCTAAAAATACAAAATAGTGACAACACCAAATGCTGACCAAAACGAGAAAAACTGAATCACTCATACATTGTTGGTAGGAATATAAATGGGACATCCTCTCTGGAAAACAGTCTGGCAGTTCCTTATAGAACTAGAAATACAACTACCATAGGACCCAGAAATTGAACTCTTGTGCATTTATCCCAGACAAATAAAAATTTATATTTACACAAAAACTCATACATGATTGTTCATAGAAACTTTATCAGTAATAGCCAAAAACTGAAACATCCCACATGTCCTTCAACGATTGGTTCAACAAACTTTGGTATATCCACACCATGCAATATCATTCAAGCAATAAACAGGAATGGAGTACTGATTCATACAACAATCTCAAGGGAATTATGCTGAGTCAAAAAAGCAATCCCAAAAGGTTATATACTGTATGATGCCATTTATATAACATTGTTTAGATGACAAAGCATAGAAATAGAGAAGAGGTAATCAGTTGCTAGGAGTTATAGGAAGGGATGTAGGAAGGAGGGTAGGAAGTAGGTGTGATTGTAAAAGGGCAAAAAAAGGGATCTTAGAGGTAATGAAACTATAATGCATCTTGACTATATTGATGTCAACTTCCTTGTTGTGATATTGCATTATAATTTTGCAATTTGTTACTACTGAGTGAAACTGAATCAATGTTACACAGGATTTCTCAGTATAGTTTCTTACAACTGCATATGAATGCGTAATTATCTCAAAATCAAAAATGTGTGTATATGTTCATATACAGCTATTTAAAAAGAATACATTAGTGCTATATCTATTGACCTGAAAAATATACAATATATTACTATTAATAGTAATATATAATAATATATATTATATATGATATATAATATACTAATAGTAATATAGTAATATATTAATAATATATACTATAATAATGTACATTAATATATTAGTATACTATATAGTATATAGTATATATAATAATATATATAGTATACTATATACTATATACTATATAATACTAATAATATATTAGTATATATACATATATAGTGTATATATATATCCTAATATATTATATAGTATTATACTAATTATACTAATATATTATTAGTATATTACCATTAGTAGCACCTAAGGGTAGTAGTTGATAAAAGTAAATGCTCCAATAAATATTTGTCAAAATGAACAAAAGGAAATTTCATAAAATATACTATTTGATCTCAAAATTACAAAAATTAAAAACTAAAAATCTAAGTGTCTGTATAAGTACATATGAACTTGGAGGAAAGTATAAAAGTATGCAAGTATGCAAGATGTTAACAAAAATTACTTAGGAGTAGAGCAGGGGTTGGAAAGAGGACAAGATGAAGAGAGATTATTAAATCTTTTCTTTATATGTCTTTATAACTCTGGTTATAGTAAGCACCTGTGAAATTTGAGGATTTAGGAAAGAGACAATTTTGAAAAGACATTTTAAAAATATTTTTAGAGTTTTGGAAAAACGCAAACAACCCAATACAATTAAAGTCAAAGAATATGAATGTATGAATGTAGGATGCTTTTAGCACACGGATATTCAGTTTGCAGTTTGCAAAATGAGGCAAAGGCAGCTCTTATCTGCAGGAAGTTGTGGCAAGACCCCAAGGTGAGAAGAAAGCCAGAGGTCAGTGGTGACAGACCAAGCACAAGAAGCACTGAGAACGAGGAAGAGAACTCTGTGACAACATATTCCCCAGACTCAAGAGACAATCCATACCCAGGCTCCCTAGACCCCCAGACGATTGTATGGCATTGCTCCCTCTACACAGAAAGGGAGAGGGATGGGCTAAGAACACAAACACAAAGTGACTCTCAAATACAGAAAGTGGCACTAGCATGGTTCATGGTGCAGAGCAGGCAGATTTGAGTGGTGTGAACACTGAGATAGAACTGACATTTGCAATGAATCCTCAGGCCAGGTCAGTGACACACTTAGAGTGTAGCGACTTCTATGGGGGGTTATACATGCTTTCAGTGCACAAGGGAAGGAAGACAAGAAGGAATGCTGGCCAGGGAGTTAGGGAACGTTGAGTGTTGTCTTTAGGGAAGCTGGAGGGCACAGCTGCAGGTCTTTGGGAAAGAACTATGTGGCATAAAATTCACAATGGAACTACAGAGGAGGGGCAGAAATAGCATCATGCACAGAAGCTGTAATGAAGAGAAAGAAGGCACTGATTTGGGTAGATGCAAGAATATTCAAGTAAACTTAGAGGTTAGGAGAAAAGCTATCTTACATACCTACAGATTTTAGGCAAAGCAAGGTGGCTGATCCTTTGACCTAAACTGGTGCATTGGTCTAGGGAAGGAAGGAGAAATGCAGCCTAAGGAAGAAATGAAATTACCTATGATAATAAAATGGAAGCCAACCTGACTTAGTTTTATGAAGCCAACGTAACGCTGATACTGTGTAGTCATTAAAAGAATCCATTTTGGACTCACACTGACCTGGATTCAAATCCAAACTCGTTTGAAGTTTTGTGATCAGAAGCCAACTATCCGCATATCAGTTAGCTTATTTGCAAAGTGGAAATAATGATAGTACCTACCTCAAAGGGATTATATTGAGTGAGATGATACATGTATAGTGCTCAGTCCAGTGTCTGACTCACGGTAAGTGTTCAATAAGTCACAACTTGGGAGATAATACCAAAAGTTGGCAAGAGCGTAGAACAACTAGAAGTCTTGTACAATGTTTTTGGGAGTCCGAAATGGTACAACTATTTTGGAAAAGCATTTGTTAGTTTCTTATAAAGTTAAACATACACTTACCGCATGATATACCAATACCAAAGTATTTACCCAAGAGAAATGAAAATATTTCTACACAAAGATTTGTATGTGAATGTTCACTAAAGCTTTATTAATAATAGTTAAAAAATGAAGACAACTGAAATGTCCGTCAGAGGAATAATGGATAAATAATTGTGGAATATTCATACAATGGAAAACTATTCACCTAAAAAAGGAATGAGCTAATGATACCTGCAACAAAATGGATGACTCCCAAAAACATGTTTAGTTACAGAAACCATACAAAAAAATAGTACATACTACATAATTCCATTTATATAAAATTCTAGGAAAAGTAACACTAAATTATAAGAACAGAAAATATACCATTAGCTACCTGAGCCTGGGACTGGGTATAAGGAATTAACTGCAAAGAGTAGCAAGGGAACATTTTGGGATGATAAAAATGTTATATTTCTTGATTGGGATGGTGCTTATATGAGTGTAAACATTTGTCTAAACTCACCAAATTATACACTTAATACGGGTGCATTTACCCCAATAAACAGATTGTTAAAACTATAAGAAACCAAGAATAAATTTTCAAAAGATGTGCACTATCATCACGGAGAAATCTTTAAATTTTATTGAAGAAGACTTGAATAAATGATAAGATATAACATATTATGAATGGAAAGATTCCATATTGGAAAGATATTAATGGTCCTAAATTAATTTATAAACTAAATTCATTCCCAACTAAGATCCCATAGGATTTTTCATGGAACTTAGCAAAGTTATTCTAATAATCATGTAAAAGAATAAAGGCACAAAAATAGCCAAGATGTTTCTGGAAACACACACAGAGAAGAATAAGAAAGAGTGACTTGTCTGCCAGTTACAAAGATAATTATAGTAATTAATATTGGTGAGGAATTAGCAAATAACATTAATGTAATAAAGACATAGCCTAGATCAAATCTATTATATATAGGAATTTAGTATATAATAATTGTATATCATTGCAGAAAAGTACTGAAAGAACCAAGTTTCCTTTTAAGAAAAACAAATAAATCTAGATTCTGGTCTCATGTCATACACACAAAAATAAATTTCAGATGGATTAAAAGAATAAACATAAAAATATCTAAACACGATAAAGTGTATAATAATATCTTTACAATCTCAGGGTAGCAAAGAACTTATTAAATAATACACAAAAGTACATGCCATGTATGTGCTTTTTATTAAAATTCAAATTTTCTGTAAGACAAGTGACACCATAAACAAAATTAAAAGATAGTTAACAGACCAGAAGGTTGTATTTCCAATGTAAAACAAAGGATTAGTATCTAGAATATACAGAGAAAGTGTACCAAAAAAAATATATGGGGGGAAGACAACTGAACAGAAAAATGGGCAAGCAATGATCGGACAATTTACAGAAGAAGAAACATAAATGACCAATAAATATATTAAAATATAAATTAAAATAATGAGCTAATATTTCTAATTAACCAGATTCACAAAAAGGTAAGAGCCTGATAATATAAAGTGTTGTCAAGGATGTTAAAAAACAGGATCTTTCATAAACTGCTAGTGGGAATACAAGTTGGAGCAACTATTTTGAAGAACAATTTGACAATATCTGCTAAAGATGAAAATATGCATATCTCATGACCCAGAAATTCCACTTCTAGATGTATAGTCTAGAGAAATTCTTATACATGTGAAAAAGGACGCATGTACAAAAATATTAAATATCAGTATACATAGCAAAATAGCCAGAAACAATAAGTCCACCAATAAATAAATAAATAAGATTTGGCATAATGATATGCTATAAAACCATGTGGAAATGTAAAGGAATGATAAAGATCTGTATATCTGCATAAACAGAACTCAAAACAGAATTTCCTGTATACAATAAGAGATAATTTATGTTAATGTTTAAAAGCACCAGCTAGCAAAATCATTAAAAACTGAATTAGAAAGATACACCAAATTCATGATAATTACAGTCTCTAAGGTGAGAATGAAACACTATAGGAAATAAAAGCAACTTTAATTTTATCTTTAACTTTTGTTGCCTTGATTAAAAAGGAACTGAAAGCAAGTGGGATTAAATGGTAATAATGATCAGTTCTGGATGTCTTGATAACATGTACATTTGTTATTCTTTGTACTATATATATATATTACCCATTTCTCAAATACAAGTATGACAAAAAAAAGTAAACATAATGAAGTATATTGGAAACAGGGGTATCAGTTGTGAGACTGCTGCAATATTAGGTTGTGGGGTATAGAGTGGGACATACACCAGTGGGGATGAAAGGCAACAGATACACGAGCTCTTAAGGAAGTGGGCCTTGGTGGCTATGTGAATGTAATGATAAGAGAGGCCGTTTCCCCATTCATAGTACTGTGTTTGGCATGTAATGAGTTCTTAATAATGTTTGCTGGATTCTGTGGATGACATTAGTACTTTCCCGGGTTGTAAGAGTTTCAACCATGCAATGTGAGCTTAGAGGAAGGGAGGTAAAGGTGGGAAAAAATAAAGGCACTACCTATTACCTCAGTACAGAACTTTAGGGAATTAATTTTTTGAAAGATGGCCCCAAAAAACACAGTCAGTTCCAAAGTCCCCTTCTAAATGCTAGAGAACCTTTAGAGGGAACTACTTATCTTCTGCAAGGAAAGACTTCGGAAGACTATCCCACCACTGGTCTCCTCAGCCAATATTGGTCAAGACATTTAGCCAAAAAATGCCTCTTCCATGCCTCACATTGAAGGAAAAGAATGACTGGACAAGTTAAGTCATGGGGTGGGGGTTGTTCAGCATCATAACCCAATTCTTCTGTCTTACAGTGTCACCTGGGAGACAAGCACAGGAACTGTGACCTCAGCATGCAAGAGAACACTGGAGTCACCACTATCTGTGGTCAAAGATAGAGTCAATCCGAAGGACTGACCCACTGCAGAGGAAGGGAAAATGGATAAAGACAGCAGACAATATTATAGGAGAATTGATAAAAACTAGATCTGAGCTATTCCATACCCCTATCAGAACCTGACTTCTACCAGATCTTATTATAATAGGGAGAACAGTTCCCCTCACAAGTTTACAACCTCAGTGCCAAAATATCCACTATATCCTAGGTATTGGGGTGTCCCAGTACCCCCAGGGCTTTATGGATTATTAAAGCTGTTTTCATGGAAGCACTGGATGGAGGAGAGAAGTGAAGCTAGAAGACCTAGAAAACAGAGCGGTGTGGTGGTTTCATGTCATCCACATCTCCACAGGATAATGGAGAGCCACCTGATCTTACCTTGGGCTTATGGAGTCTCTCCATCCCTCCAGAAACTGAAGGAAAGTGAAGCTTGGGCTATTGTGGTACTAGTGGTCAGAGAGGGGTCTCATACTCACCTGGGAATTGAGACTTGGCCAACTGAGAGTTTGCCTTAAGAGGTTTCTTGAAGAGGATCTAGTGTTGAGTGGCACCACAAGGACCCAAGATTTTCTGATCTGTAATCTATTGTATAAATGAGTAATTTACTGCTACATGTTGTTGCTCACAGGCCATTATAAGCAGAAAATCAGAACAGGCCTACATGGACACAAGCTGATCTGTGGAAACCCTATTCTATAGCAAATGTCGGTGGTAGCTACATTAGTCAAAGAAGTGAGAAATTCAGGGTCAATTCCCAAACAGAGCCCTCTTATCCTATTTCCCATGCCAGTCAAGAAGCAGCTGAGAGGTTCAATGAGCTCCCCTCCTCCTCCCTCTCTACCTTCACCCCCCTACAGGGCTGGCATACAACCCCACAAGGTCACAGGTGTAATGTCAGATCCTCTCTTCCAATGGCCAATGACTCAGGGAAAGACCAGCCAGGTGACCCCAAATGTGTTCAGAAAGCTTCTGTAATGTTGGACTGGGGCCTAGGAGACCAACAAAGGAACTTTTCTAGAGATTAAGTCAATGATATTTCCCAATACATTCTGAATTAAGAGATAGTGAGCAACACAGAATACAGAAGATTTGCAGGAACTTAATGACTTTAATTGTGTTGGGCTTAAAGGATCTGCGATTTATCTTATGAACAATCTTTCCTACAGTTGGTGCCCAGGACAGGCACATGTCAGCCAAAAGTCCCATTAGTGTTCTCTTGAGGCTGTGTGAATGTAATGGCACTCAAGGGCATTTTTTCCCAATCATCCCCTTCACGACTCTCCACCCACTGCCCCCAGCTCCCAAGTGCTCCTCTCCTTCTTCAGCAATCCCAGGACAACCTGAACTTCTCTTACCAGGTACAGACACTTTTGGCCCAAATATCCTAGAAAACTCCTATTCAGCAGAAATGTTTAAAGCAGTGGCTAAGAGCAAGAATGCTAGGGCCAGATCCAGTTAGTATCTAACTGCTATTTGCTAACTGTGTGACCTTAGACAAGTTTGTGCCTTAGTTCTTTATCTGTAAAATGGGGGATATCGTTGTACTTACTGCAAACACATGTAGTAGGAATAGGACTTAGAGCAATACCTGCACATAGGAAACTCCATAGGACTGTAGCCATTACTACAATTCAGAAAATTCCCTGACTCTGAATTGGAAGAGGGAAAGGCTCCTTTCTCTGTACTCCCACCATATCGGTACTAACTTGAATTAATGCAATTACTTACGTAGCCTTCCAGTAACTGTTTGCATCACTGTGTCTACTAGACAGTGAGCTCCTTGAGGGCAGCAGGGTCTTGTTATTGCCATTTGTATCCACACCATATGATACAGGGCCAGGTACAATAGAGATTCAATCAGATCACTACAAAGTTGGTTTCGAAAAGCAAATTTGTTCCAACCAATTGACACATTGGGGAACTGAGTATAACGTGAATTTCATGTTCTCTTATGTGTGATTCCCTCTGCCAAGAACTAGGTGAATGCACAAAACTGCATTCAGAACTGCTGAACACAGCAGCAAATGAAAATTCAACATGCATACCCCTGAAACATCTATCACCACTTAGGTTATGAACCACGTCATCCATATCTGGTGTTACAATATCCCACCCAATTTCAGGTTACAGTAGTCCCCTGCTATCTGCAGGTTATACATTCCAAGACCCCAGTGGATGACTGAAACCTTGGATAGAACTGAACCCTGAATATACAGGCATACTACAGAGATCCTGCCAATTCGGTTCCGGACCACTGCAATAATGCAACTATAGCAATAAAGCAAATCAAATGAATTTTTGTTTCCCAGGGCATATAAAGGTTATGTTTACACAATACTGTAGCCTATTAAGCGTGCAATAGCATTATGTCTAAAAAAAAAAAACCATTCGAGTACCTTAATTTAAAAACTTTTTTTGCTGGGGCGCCTGGGTGGCTCAGTCAGGTAAGCATCTGACTCGATTTTGGCTGAGGTCACAATCTCGGGGTCACGAGATCAAGCCCGCATGTGAGGCTCTGTGCCCAGCAGGGAGTCTGCTTGAGATTCTCTCCCTCTCCCTCCGTCCCCCAGCTCAAGCTCTCTCTCTCTAAAATAAACAAATAAATAAATCTTTGAAAACCTTATTGCTAAAAAATGCTAACCATCATCTGAGCTTTCGGTGAGTTGTAATCACTGATCACAGAGCACCATAACAAATAGAATGAAAAAGTTTGAAATACCGCGAGATTTACCCAAGTGCGACACGGACGCGAAGCCAACACGTGCTGTTGGGAAAAGGGCACTGGTGGGCCTGCTAAAAGCAGGGTTGCCACAAATCTTCAATTTGTAAAGAACACTTTATCTGTGAAGCGCAATCCGGTGACACGCCATCAAATGAGGCATGTCTGTACTGTGTCTTCCTGTATGTACATGCCTAGGATACAGTGTAATTCATAAATTAGGCATAGCAAGAGGCTAACAGTGACTGATAAGAAGAACAACTGTGTAATAAAAGTTATGTGAATGTGGTCTCTCTCAAAATATCTTACTGCTTTGTACTCACCCTTCTTCCTGTGATGATGGGAGAGGATAAAATGCCTACGTGAGGGACGCGAAGTGAGGGGAATGACGCAGCATTGTGACGTAGCGTTAGGCTACAATTGACCTTCTGATGATTCGTCAAAGAGGATCATCTGCTTCTCGACAGTGGTTGAGAGCAGCGGGCAATTGAAACTGCAGAAGCGAAACCACAGACAAGGGGGCTGCCGTCGTCTCCCCTTCTACCTCTTCTCAATTATTCACCAGCTGCCGCTAGCGCTTCCACAAGGAAAACTCCAGGTCTTTTTCAAGGTAATGTGTCGTATTTATTGGTGTATTTATGCACTTTCTAACCAGTTAACATGTTTTATTAGGGTCCTATCCTTTTTTTAAACGTGTCACTGATGAAGTTTTTGAACGTCGTACCCTACTGCCACCTTTCCCGCAAGCCCCGTGTTTTATTACATTACCTTGCATAGTGTGGTGAATTTTAGGATATGTGTCGTTAGAGCAGAATCATACCCAGTGGGCTCATGGTTGATGGTGAATAACTTTCTTTCTCACCGGCATGGATACCTAAGGCTCCTGAAACTGTAGGAGCCGCTGTTAGCCAGCAAATGCTGTTTGGGCCAGCAGTAGTGTCACACAATTAAAAGCAATAAGCATTTATTCATAGACAACTACATGCCAGGTACTGTGATGAGCAGTGGAGATGCTGGCTAATAAGCACTGCTGGAGGGGGGAGGGTGAGAGAAAGAGAGGGAGGGAGGGAGGGAGAGAGAAGTAATTACAATAGAGGGGGACCGATGCTATTCAAGAGTATAGCAGGGTCTTCTCTCCAGACTTCAGGGAGTCAGCAAAGACCTCCCAGAGGAAGTGTTCCTCTTTCCCAGATCTCTCCACTCCCATAAATCAGTCTCTTTCCTTGTCCACATCTCTGCCTCCTTCCCGTACTTCTGAGTTACCATACCATCACACCAGGCAAGGAGGCAGCACAGGGAAGAGTTAATGTGGCACAGGTGGGAGGGGCAAGGGCCCTGAGGGAAGCAGGTGGAACAGCCTTATAAAGGGCCCCATAGGCACTGGTCAAGGTGAAGAGAAGCTGCCAGCACAGTGCTCAGGATCTTTCTCCAGTCAAGTCTTCTGCTGGTGCTTTCCTCCTTGTTCATTTATTCGTTTAATGTTTATTAATCTTCTGCCGTAAGCTAGGTTCTGGGTGGAATCTGTTCTACTCACCCTGCCTCCTCCAACATCAGAGATGCTTCTTCCACGTATGGCTGCTACTGTGGGTTGTGTACCATTTCCTCCCCCTCTGGCAACTCCACTCCCTCTGGCACCCCAGGAATAAGACTTTAGTGGGACCCCTTTCTGGATCATGAAGAAGGGAGACGGGGAAGTTCCCTTTTTTGCTACCATCTCTCTCTGTTCCTTCCCAGGCCCAACTTCAACTCTCCAGCCAGCGTTCAAGTTCACTCCTGCAGCATCAAGTGAAGAATAATGTAAGCAGCCCAAACACCCAGCAGGTTTTCTCCTGTCACATCAGGCTTCCAGCTTCACTGCAGATTCAATCTTCTTCCTCCTGTTTCTCCTTTTCTCTCTACTCGTCTTCTCCAAAGGTTGATGCCCAGAATGTTAAAGCTGGACAACGCTACCATCATTGTGTCCACCCCCAGTGTGGAGCTGAGGAAGCTGAGGCCCAGGAGCTCTGCCTAAGGATATACAGTCAAGAACAGTGCAGCCTGGGGCGTGATCCCCCTCCAGCTCTGGCTTTCTCCCCACCTTACAGACACTGAGACAGACTCTACTTTGGATCCTGAGGAAGAAAACCATTCATTTCAGCCTCAATTCTCAGGTGACCTCCAGCTATAGCAGCCACTGCAACAGGGAGGCCTTCCTTTCTCAGTAACAGTGTCTCCCCACTTCTCTCCCTTACAACACCCATGGGCTGTCAGGCACAAAGGATTCTCCCACCCAAGCTGGGGTAGTGACCTTGATTATCCACCCAAAACCCCAACCAAAGGTTACAACCCTGTGATCCCCCAACCCAGCACTACCCCTACACATACCCCATGGATGGGTCTGTGCCACTGTGACACCCTCCAAAATCTCTCCTTCTGTCTCTCCCCTATCAGGAGTCATGCCCCCATGAACCCTAAAGCTTTGCCCCCTACAGGATGGCAGGAGGTCCACATCCCAACTTCACCTTCCCATGCCCGACCTTCTTCATACTGACTGGCATTCCAGGGCTAGCTGGTGCCCAGGCGTGGCTGACACTGGTCTTTGGGCCCATGTATCTGCTGGCCCTGCTGGGCAATGGAACACTGCTGGCATTGGTGCAGATCGATTCCACACTGCAGCAGCCCATGTTTCTACTCCTGGCCACACTGGCAGCCACAGACCTGGGCTTAGCTACCTCTATAGCCCCGGGGTTGCTTGCTGTGCTGTGGCTTGGGCCCCGGCCTGTGCCATATGGTGCCTGCCTGGCCCAGATGTTCTTTGTTCATGCACTGACTGCTGTGGAATCTGGTGTGCTGTTGGCCATGGCCTGTGATCGTGCTGTGGCAGTCGGGCGTCCGCTGCATTACCCTCTCCTAGTCACCAAAGCCCGTGTAGGCTATACAGCACTGGCACTGGCACTGAAGGCTGTGGCTATTGTTGTGCCTTTCCCTCTGCTGGTGGCGCGATTTGAGCACTTCCGAGCCAAAACCATCAACCATGCCTATTGTGCACACATGGCAGTGGTAGAGCTGGTGGTGGGCAACACACGGGCCAACAATTTGTACGGGCTGGCCCTTTCACTGGCTGTGTCAGGTATAGATATCCTGGGCATCACTGCCTCTTACGGGCTCATTGCCCATGCTGTACTGCGGCTGCCCACCCGGGAGGCCCGGGCCAAGGCTTTTGGCACATGTAGCTCCCACATCTGTGTCCTTCTGGCCTTCTATATACCTGGTCTCTTCTCCTACCTCACACACCGCTTTGGTCGTCACACCGTCCCAAAGCCTGTGCACATTCTTCTCTCGAACATCTATTTGCTGCTGCCACCTGCTCTCAACCCACTCATCTATGGGGTCCGCACCAAGCAAATCAGGGACCAGTTCCTGGAAACCTTCACATTCAGAAAAAGCCAGTTCTAATGGGCAGAAAACAATGGAGCCTGCTGGTGGAGGTGAGGGGACATAGAGAAGAGAGTGTAGGGCCTCGAGGTGTAGATTATGTCATCTTTGTCCCACTGTCTACACATGACTGTGATAACCACTCAACAAATATTTGCTGTGAAGTCTGAACTATGTATTATCACTAACATCTGTAGGCTTTGGCCTATCCACGTATCTTGCTTGGGAGGCAGGAGGCAGGGGGCTACATGTTACCATGCAGGAAAATAAGATCAGGAATTACCATGGCTCATAATACACAAGATTTAACTTAAAGAAAACTCTCCTCCCCACCCCCTTCCATCATATTAACCTAAGTCTCCCCATGTTTCCACACAAAAGCTCCTCTACAGATGCTAGAGGAGGTCTAAGAAGAGTGACCCTGGGGGCACCTGGGTGGCACAGCGGTTAAGCGTCTGCCTTCGGCTCAGGGCGTGATCCCGGCGTTATGGGATCGAGCCCCACGTCAGGCTCCTCCGCTGTGAGCCTGCTTCTTCCTCTCCCACTCCCCCTGCTTGTGTTCCCTCTCTCGCTGGCTGTCTCTATCTCTGTTGAATAAATAAATAAAAATTTTAAAAAAAAAAAAAAAAAAAAAAAAGAGTGGCCCTGCCTCAGGAGGCAAGTGTTTGGGTACTTGTCTGGGATCACAGCCCTCTCCACTTCTGGAGCCAGATCCTATTTTCAGCCTGTCCTTAGGGAAAGAGTTACAGGCTTATTCCCCACATTCTGAGAATCTGGATAATGTGCCCAGACTGGGGTACCAAATTTGGCCAGCACACTGATCTTTGCCATTCCCAGCCAAAAAATCCTCTTGGTCCCATGTGTAATTACCATTTCCCCTACCCCCATTCTCCTGTCAATATCTCAAGAATTAATTGCTAGAACTTCTCTTCCTGGGCGTACAGCCGTAGGGGTCAGAGGTCCAACTGAAAGAAATTTTGATATCCCAGGAAATCATAACCACTTCACCTGCTTGCCTGAGGTCCAGTCACTCTGGTCTCTTACCAATTTGTTCTTTTCTGCATCCTCAGCCAAGAACGTTGAATTCCCAAATAAAATCCACATCAGCACCCCCATTTGTCCCGGTCAGCATCACCAGAAGCACGTTACGTTGGTGCAATAGGATTAAATAGGAATATTTCACACTGCTGTGGCTAGCAGAGAATAGAGATATTACACAGGAAGTGTCGTGGTGTTGCCCAACAGGGGACTGACTTCCAGCTATTGCGCAAAAGATCTTTCACCCCAGCATGGAGCCAAGAATAAACATAATCTCAGGCAAAAGGCAGGGATTCACCATTATAAGGTCAGAGAAAGCTGCAGGCTGCACAGGCAGACCCAAGCTCTCTGGAAAAACTATCACAACCGCAGGTACTGGAGCCAGCCATGAAGACCTAAAGGCAAGTGCAGTACTGACCACTCAGCACAGATAGCCGGACCAAGCACCATGGGATTCCACACAGCAGAGGACGCTGCAGATCTGAAAAAGCAGGTGATATCCTCTCCAGGGCCACATGGGGTCTTACCAGGTCCTCATTAACAAGGAGGCGAAGAGACAGTGCAGAAGCTCTGATGCTTTTTGTTGTCACACTGAGGAGATCTGTTGTCCTCGAGGGTGGACTCACTCATTCTCAAGCTAATCTTTTTCATGAGGTTCTGAGCTTAAAAGCTCCACAGGCAATGATTTTGTGGATAATTGTGACAAAATCCTAATCCTAATTGGTCATGAGTCTTTAAGATGTCTATATCCTCTTAGGTATTCCTCTTCAATAAATCTATCCTGACAAAATAATTAGAGAAGTAAACAAAGATGTATGCATAAGATATTTATTACAACATTATTATAAAGAAATGTGTATGTGACGTCCGGTGTCACACATACACACACGCACATTTTTTGCCTTTCCCCTCTGATACATGAAAAGGGAAATCCTATGCAGTCAATGTTCATAAGCAATGAATTCTGTCACCTTCCCACTACAGGAAACCTCTTGTCTAAGGCACCTTCATTCCCTGGTTGTGCACAGCTCCCCAAGGCAGCTGATTCAAATTGTGCATTGTTCATTGCAAGAACCTTCTTTCTTCAAGCCAAAAACCCACCCCCTTGGACATTAGTATTTTGTTTTGGATTGAGATCACACACCTACCATGTGATGTGTTTAGAAGACTACCAGCACTCCCTTACTCCTCACAACAACCTGAGAGTAATCCCATAATCCCTTATCCACAATTCCAAAATTAAAAAAAAAAAAATCTCTGCAGAAACAAGTTTTTTTTTTTTTTAATAACTTTGGTCCAAAACCTGACCTGAAACATCACGAGGGTATTTATAGCATTTATTTACCTCACTTGGTGTGAATAATCATACATAGAGCTTCAGAAATATTGATGTGTTTGATTACAGGGCACTGCCCTAAACCTCACTGGGGTACTCCTTTATATATGATAAAGGCACTATATTCCCTTTCTAAAATTCTGACATCTAAAACACATCTATCCCTAAAAGTTTCAAATAAGGGATTAGAGACTTGCCTACTTATCCCTGTAGCCTGAGAGAAGTGAAGAGACTGGTTAGGGCTCTTTATCCCTCCAAAGGCTCTGCTATCAGCACTACTCTATACCACCCTGGAGGTTCTTACAGAGAACCCCATGTTCCCTAAATTACCAGCCCCTGCCTGTTTGTTCCTCTCATGCTCTCCAGTCCAGTCACCACTCAGATAGTTGCAGATGATCTGTGCCCAGAGAAACCCCAGAATGTGCCACACTGGAGACAACCCCATGAGCAGGCTATGGCCCGAACAGCCCAGCCCTTAGGCTCATCAACCCCATCCAGAACTCAGTTGTCATTTGTTTTCCTTCAGCAACTTTCAGTCTCAGCCTCTACGAGCCAAAGGGAAAGAGTGTCTCATGTAATGTCAGACTAGGGCAGTGTGGAATGCAGGGATCTTGAAGAATCACAATCATCAGCAAGAGAGATGAAGATACGGCTTCTGGCTAAGGAGTTCATCTAGACCCAATTCCCCCCTCTTAGCCCCCTCAGTGAAAATCTGAAAGAGAGCCTCTTCACATTTCACCAACAGCCCATCATCCCTGTCCCTACCCTATTCACCCCCTTCTCATTCTGGAATCCCCTTAGGATATGGATGTACATCACCCTCTGCCTGTGTTTATCAGTAACTCTCGTCTCTGTACCTCTGCATTTCTGCCTCCTTGCACTGTCTCTTTTGCCCCACGTCTGTGTCCCTTGTCCTGGTGTATGTGTCTCTCCTCCACTGCTGTCTACCTCCCTCAGGATTCCTTTCTGGAGGGAACAGAGGTGCCAACTGTACTACACCAGATGACCTCTCCTGGGGTAGGGCTAGGAGGGCACTGGAGGAAGAAATCTTTTGCCTGCCCTGACAAGAAGCTTGGGGTTTCTGGTTTGGTCTATTGCAGGGTTTCTCTTATCTTACCCGCTTCCTTTTCACTACACGACTTTGCACATCCACTGAGCAAGTGCCCTCCCACCATACACTCAGGAGAACAGAAGAGATACGGCAATTTCTTCCTTCACCAAAAAGAACTACCATTCAAATATTAATTTAAAAGCTGGAATCAGGCCGACTCAGATTTGAATCCCAGATCCTCCATTAACTCACTGTATCCCTTGCACTAATCTACTTAACCTCTCTGAGCCTGTTAATTCACTTCTAAAATAAGGAAATAATAGTACCTACTTCAAGAGGTTGCTAGAAGGATTAACCAGGATAATGGATTCGAATTGTTTGGCACAGCCACTAACATACTTCAACAAATATTTGATATCAATTCCTCTCCTCCATGCCCACTGTCAAATCTTTGTGTAAACACCTAGCACCCACACAAGGTTAGCTCTGTCTAGAGAAACCTACCCTCCCCTGAGGCCAGTTACAACATGTAGGACCATTCCCTGTGCCTCATACTCATACCACTTCAGCCAGCTCAGACAATGGCCAACTTCATGGCACAGTCCTACATGCTGGGCCAGGATAGGAAAGGATGCTCCCCATACAGAAGTGGTCTTCCTAGGCATGCAGGAGACTCTCCAGAGGGACTCAAGAGAAGACTCTTTGGACAGATAAGAGGCAGAGTGGGACAGTAGCTACTAGAAAGGCTCTCCAGAGTGTTTCTTCTCCAAGAGAAACCACTCTTCTCCAGCAAACACCAGGTTGAGATCTCTGGACAGAGACACAAGGGGAAATCACACACAGACTGGGGCTGAAGTAGGAGAGTGGCAGCTAGACACAGATCAGCCTGGGACAGGGAGTGGCACATGAAAAAAATTTTCCTCAAATTTACCTGGGTAATTCTGGCTTCCTGAAATTCCTCTCCAGTTACTAAGGCAACATTATCCCAATTAGATTCTTATCCTCCACATTGTCACCACTCATATGGCACCCTCCTACACACACACCTGGTTTTTACTGCAACTGTAACCCACTCATTAATAATGGGTTTCAAGCTAGGCTGCACATCAGGATTGCCTGAGGAGCTTTTAGAAATCCTGATGCCTAGGCACACTCCAGACCAATTACATCTGAATCCCTAGGGGCAGGATCCAGGTATCTATAGTTTTTAAAGCTCCTAGGTAATTCCAAAGTATGACCAAGGTTGAGTACTACTCCTTGGTTCTCAGTCTAAATCCTGATTTATACTTCTCCCCTGTCCTTCAGGACCCCTATCTAACCTCACAAAGAAGACATCTGCCGCTGATAACACAGCAAACTGCTTCAGAAGGCTGAAGGGGCAAGCCTGATTCTGCTTCTTTAAAGAACTCAGAACAAGAAATACAGACACACGCACACATGCGCTTACGCAAGCACACACAGACACATACAAATGCGCCCATACACACCTGCACTCTTCTCCCCTAAGGAGCAGAATGGATAAGTGACTAGAGGGTATGGACTCAGGCTGTGGATATAGTGAAGCTAGTAAAGTGACTGCCCTCTCCCCTCCCAAGGCCCCATTATCTACAGGACCTCTATGACCTCACACTATAGTAGGTCAAAGCCTAAGGCCTGGGGCCTCACCTCCCTGGGCAGCTTGGGGTTCCTGCAGCAGCCACTGCCCTGCCTAACCCCTCCCATACCCCACCATGTTGGTTGGTACCCCCCACCTGCTGACACTGGATGAAGCTGATGCCACCTGGACCCTCATCAAGGATAAAGTAAGAGGGCTAAAAAGAAAGTAACAAAGAGTGACCGAGATGGGTCTGAACAACTTATGAGTAGGAAGGGGTGGGAAGCCTGAAGACAATTAACAATATCTACTCAGTGCTTTCTCACATGCCAGATACCGCACTAAGTGCTTTGCATACACTGTCTAATTTCACCCCAGTTGGAAAAACAGTAAGAGGTTCCTTAAAAGGCAATAGGAATCGATGAGAACAGAAACAAGTGCTAAGTCAGGGTAGGACTTAGGAGGTCAGGAAGGCTTCCCAGAGAGAGTGACATTCTAGCTAGGCAAGTAGAAATTATTCTCATGTAGAGGGAAAAGGAATTCCTGACTCATAAATGGTGCTTAATAAACACCTAAATGAGTTAATGAGCAGGTGGGAGGGTGGGCAGGTAAGTGAAAGGTGTCCTAATTAAAGACAGAGCATATGCAAAAGCCAGGAGAGGAAAAAGAAAAATGCATATTTGTGAACTGCAAATAGTCCTCTAGAGCAGAGTTCAAATGAACAGTAGTGAAAATGAGGTCAAAGAGGTACAGGGGCCGATCACGAAGGGCCTTTTAAACTTTCTAAAGGGACTCAACCTCTTCATAGATACCTCCTCCACCTTTAACTTCCACAGAATGGGAGAGTTGGGTTTTGAGCAAAATATGTAGATTTTCAGGAGCAGGCAGATGTCAGCTGTATCTGAGTTGCAGGTACCCAACAAATCCCACCAAATCTAGATGGCTACAATTTCTGAATTTGGAGAATTTGGGGATCAGGTTCCAGTTATGTAATCTGAAGGACAGTGAATTTCAAGCACTCGTAGAAGGCAGCCCACCAAGTTTAAAACCACCATCTTAAAGTAGTGCCTATCAGACTCAAAGCAGCCTTAATAGTATGCGGCTCCCATTTGAAATGGAGCAGTGGCTCACCACAAAGGTCAGCTTCCCAGGGAAATAGAAACAGGAGAGTTGAGGCCCTCCCAAGTATCAAAGTACTGGGCTTCAGCAGTGTAAAGGTTGGTCTGGACAAGATCAAGCATTTCATTTGGATGAAAGTAAATGGATCACCAACTAGCAGAAAGCTACACTATCAGCAACAGGAAAATTCCCTATTTAAATGGAAAATTGTCAGGAAAGGCGAGGCAGAGTTTCAGGATAAATCACTGGTGGTATGAGGCAAATTGAAGGAGCAGGACACCTTTGAGTGACCTGGTTTCCTCCCTCCAGACTAAGAGTTTACTGAGCACTTCGTAGAACATACAGCTAACCAGGATGTGGCTCGAGAGCTCCTCATTCAGAATGCAACAGCCAGGGCACATCCAGGAAGACAGCCTTCCACCCTCGCTTTCCCAGGCTGCCCCTGGGAGATCTAAATTTGCAGGCCTCTATGTTCCACAGAACTCTCACCCAGAAATAAAACTGCATTGGGAACAACAGGCAGTGGTCTCAAATGGTGACTCTACCAAGAATAGTCACCCTAGCATAGAAATCTTATTTTCCCTGTTTTAGGATAACTACTGGGGGCCTCAAGGGTAAGAAAGAAGGCCTAATAACCACCCCTGCCCCCAAGGCAAATTCATGTCTATATTCTGGGATAAAGCCTCCAGCTAAATCAGGGATTCACCTTTTAGCAGACACTTGGACCATAAGAACCAGGTATTTGTCAAAATCCTATTAGAGAGATACCTCCTGGGGACATTCCTATTTGACTTATTTTTATAGGAACCTAGAGACCAAAGGAGCAGCTAGGGTAGGATTCTGAAGTTATACTTGGTGACTATGCTTTCTTTGTCATGGGACAAAGCATTCTATACAAAAATGCCAACCCACCAGTGCTCTGCTGTCACCTCTGGGAATGGACCTTCTCAGAGCCTTGTTCTTCAGCTTGATGCCCCTACCAGAAAGAAAGTATTCCATGTCTCAATGAAGCACAGGAGAGGAATGATGGGAAATTCTTCCATGCACATTAAGAAAGAGCAGCATTTATTTCCTTGGCTAGGTGACAAAAGACAGTAATCTTCAAGCTACTTCAGCTTGTTTTAAGTGCAGACACAACTCAATCAGGTAGCTACCCTCCTCTTATGCTATGGGGCAGCACTTCCAAAAGAGCTCTATGTAGCCAAAAAACAGACTGACCTTAAGGGATCATTGATGAATTCTACCAGAAGACCAGCACAGTGGGCAATGCCAGCAGTGGGGAAACAGACATTTGGGAACTGAGGGCTGAGGAAGGGGAGTAGAACAGAGCATTTTCAGAATAGGTCTCAAACAGGAAAGGGACACAAAGAGGGAATTTTATGTACTCCCTAGGAGAACACAGAGCCAGAAGTCTCGGCCAGCAGTATCTTTGATGAGTCGAGATCATACCTATGTACAATTACTGGAGAGGATCTTACAAGGTTTCCCAGGTGGTCATGAAGTTAAACTTTCCAGAACTAGATTACCAAACCAAAAAAGCCAAGACAAGGACAAAACCAAGAGGAACCAGAATCCCTAAAAGCATATTGGGACCAGCATTACAAAGATGAGGCCTCAAATCCCTAAAGAACTACTCCCTGTAGCCAGGGTAGAAGATGTTGAAGAATGTTAATTCCAAACCTATCTCTGTGTATTCATTGTAGTGAATGACATCACCCAACTAACCAATCACCTAAGACTAATCTTTCTCAATTCCTTTTCCCACAGTCCTTAACTGACCAAGTTCTACTAATTCTATAACCTAAAGATCTTCCCCCATCATTTTAGTTGAAGGCCTCACCATATTTTGCTTGCAGTAATACAATACTCTTAACTGATCTTTCTCTCTCCTTATTTTGTCTTGCTATTCAAAATTAACTTTCTAAAGCACCTTTTGGATCCTGTCCCTCTCACCCAGAGCCCTTCAAATGGCGTTCTATTGCCCTCAGGATCAAATTCCTGTCACTTAGCACACTTAAGATCTTTCATAGTCTAGTTCCTGTGTGCCTGTCCCTCTTCAGACCCTATGTTTAAGTACTATGAAATTATGTGTTCCTAAATGTGCCCTTCTTAGTTTGTAAGTTCAGGTTTTTATCTGGCTGTATCCTCTCCCTGGATTGACCATCCTCCTATCTAGCTAATTCCTTCAAAACTCAAGTATTACTACCTAGAAACTTCCCCTGATCCTCTTCTATCAAAGACAAAAGTTGTTAAACCACTTCTGGTCTCCTTCACACCTTGCTCTCTATTATTTTACTTAGCTGACTACTGTCTACATCTCTGTCTCCTCCATTAGACTGAGCTAAAATAAGACAAGGTCAAAGTCTCATGCTTTTAATTCCCAGTATCCCGCAGGGTCTGGCACATAGTAGACATTCAAGGTTTTGCTACAGGACAGAACTAGGAAATAAACAGGAAGCATAAAAGCCTGAGCACGTTGTGGAGATATAATTGCACAGTAAACAATGGGAGGGTCAATCTAGAGTAGGCTACCAGGTAACTCCTGACCCTAACTCAGTCCCTGACCTGTAAACTGGCCATCTGCAGGTTATCGAGGAGCGCTTTGGGCCCAATGTAGTGGCAGTACCTTTCCTGTCGGATGCAGCCTGCTATGACCTACTGGGTGTGCTAGTGAAGCAGTCCCGCCCAGCCCACACCCGCCTGGCTTTACCAGGTTGGCAGGGTCGGCGGGCACTACAACCAGTGGGGCCGCTACCAAACCTCCTGGAGCAGGCAGGGTCTGAGGGTGCCTTTGCCCACTGCACTCGGGAATACTCACCAAACGGCCGAGCAGAGATAGCCTATGAAGAAATGCGACTGTTGGATGGGCAGCCCTGCCGGATCCGCCTGCACATGGGTGGCCTACGCAAGAAGGTGGCCTTCCTGCTGCTGCCACCAGGGCAAGTGAGCCTACAGCAAAATCTTCCCTGGCTCCGAAGCACCCACAGCATCTATGTCATCTACCAGGTCTTCTCCTGTTCCTGGCTGCAGCTGGGGCTGTTACCTACAGCCCGAGAGCCCCAGCTGCTCCGGTTACAACGGTCACTGCCTATTGCCTTCTCCTGCCTCAAGTTTTCACTGCAGCCCAAAGGAGTGCTGGGACCACAGAAGCCTCTGACCAAAGATCCACTGCCCCGTGGTGCCAACTGGGTCAGATCCAACCTTGGCATCATGCCACCTCCGGCCCCCACGTCAGTTGCTGCAGATACCCCTGAAGCTGCGGATGTGCCTCCGCCTGTCCCAGCCCCACCTACACCACCTCCTCAGGAAGGGCCAGAGGGCAGACCCACCAGATTCTCCTATAAAGGCCGAAACCCCTTCCGCAGGGGACCCCAGATGTTGTCAGGTATTGCTAAGGGATATGAAGCTGAGGGATGGGATCAGGTAGAGGGGAGAGGGCATGGGGAATATAGGAGTGTGTGCCCAGGAATGTGTGGAGCGCCCCTAACTCCACACTGGATCCCAGTGGGGGAGATGGAGTGAGGGAGCCAGGGGCAATGAGGCGGAAGCATGGTCCTGGTGAGGGGGTGGGCACAGCACAGAGGGCCAGGGAGGGACCAGGGAGGCAGAAAGACCAGGGCATGAGTCAAGTTGTGACTATCCCCAACCCTGGCAGAGAACTGGCTCTTCAGCCCCCGCAGCCCCCCACCAGGAGTCCAGGGTGGGGGCCCCGGGGACCCCGACCGGCACTCCATGTCCCTGCCCCTGCTGCAGGGTCTGTCCTCAGAGTTCGACAGCGACGAATGAAGCTGAAGCAAGAGATGCAGGGGGCAAGACCCCCAAGATCTGGCATAGGGACACTGGTCCCCAATAAACATCAGCTGCTGCTCCCCAAAACCATCCTGGGACCATGCTGCTTCTTTCTTCTGGGGGTTGGAGGACAGTCCCTACTTTTTTCCCTAGGCTCCATGACCCCCTCACTCTTTTAAGGGCATAAGAAGCACCCTGAAACCTCGGCACCAATGTCCTCACCAGAGAGAAAGTACCCCTGACTTCCCCATTTATGTACAACCTTCCTGGGGCCGCAGCCCCAGAAAAAAGGGTGGGAAAGAAGAATGAGCACAGAATAGAGATTTCCCTTTTATACATATTGCAACAAGTTCTCCATAAAACATTCATTGGAAATAAATTAAAAAGTCCTCTTGCCACTGCCTCCAAACATAAAAAGGAGCCTACACCCCGGCCCCAGCCCAGGCCATTCGAGGCCCTGATTGTCCATGGAAGAAAGTTAAGGATTGAGGGGCCCGAAGCCTGAGACAGGAAGGCCAGATCCCTCCTCTGAAGTATCCAACAAGAAAGGTGAGGTGACAGCATGGGCCTGGGAGATGGCAGCCAACTCCTTGAGAAACTCAGGGAAAATGACTGCACAGTAGACCGCATTCTTGACTCGCAGAGCCTCACCTTGGCGCTCAGGGGCCCCACCCCGAGGGGGCAGAACCGGAGTTGAAGCCCCAGGGGAGCCCCCACCTAGGCCAAGTCCTGCGCCGTCTCTCCCAGGCTGAAGAACCAACTGTGCCGCCTGCCGGGCCCTGGTTGGACTGTGTGCATGTCGCAGGAGCAACTCCCCCAAGGACGGCCTCCGGCTCTTCACTGGGAATAAATGGGTATATTGGGGATTGTGAAGGTGCTGGGGTCAGGCACTCTCTCTCCGTCTGAGAGAGATGTCCCCCTCCCTAGGTTCATGGGCGTCTCAACCAGGACTCGAAAACCAAAATGCTACCTGCCCAGCCTCCTTCCCTCTACCCAGCCTCCCCACCCAGTCAACCATTACCCTCAGTCTTCTCAGTCAGTCAACACTTCAGCCACTTCATTCCCAACCAAGACCCCTTCTCCACACCCTCTCACCTTGAGGAACTCTCTTACTACTCCTCCCTTTCCAGTCGCTACTCTACCATCACTAAGCGCCAACCACTTCTACATTCCCTCTGCCTGTCCAAAACACATGACCCACATCCTCTGCTCCTTCCATACCAACAGGGCCATATATGCAGTCACAGTTCAGGGGCTTTACCACTTGTCTCATACTCTACTATCCCTTCCAAAATCTGTTCTCCTCTGCCCCCACTTCGCCTACCATCAGACCCTCTCCTATATCCACCAAAGCCATCCTCCTACTTCACATCAGCTTAGACAACTTCACCTCAGCTTAGACTCAAATGAACCATTTAAAATATTGCCCTCTCTCTGATTTTCTTCCTAGATTACTGGTTCTGGATCTTTGCCCAATATGTAGGGCCTAGACTCTAGGGATCTAGTCTCTAGACCATGCTACAGTTCCCATTCTCTATCTCAAACACTGGCTACAGAAATACGCCACACAGATCTACTAAATATCGCATTCAGAACCCTTCACAACCAGGCTCACATGCCCCCTCCAACCCTTTCTCCAAACTCTTTATACCTTCCCCTGCTTTTGCACCAACACCTATCTGTTCTTCCTGAAACCTTCCAGGATCTTTTCATGCTTCTATAGCCCCCTCTACCTCGATTTTACTCTCCCTGCTGTTTACATCCTTGGCCTAATCTCATTACCTCCATCCCTCTGAGAAACCTCTGCTGATTTGCCATCCACTGACTTCCCATTTCACCACCTTTATCACACTGTATTGTAATAACTTGTGTATAGGTCTTTTATCTCACACAGTAATCTGTGAGCTCAAGGGCTCGGGACTCTCGTTTACCTCCACAGTGAACAAAGTACCAGAGCTATGGAAATAAGACACATTCACAGTGCTGAACCATGAGGAGATCATGCTAAAGAACATCAGCTGGGTTTTTGCAGCTGTATAATAACCATTCTGGTACTGTCTTCCCAACCCACATCTCTCAAGATCCTCCATCTGACCCCTGCTCTCTTGCTCTTAGCATATTATTTTGCCTCCTACTTTGATTAGCAAATAAAGGACTTCAATTCCTGACCTCACCCTCTGCACCTTGCAACTCCATGGATACATACCGCTTCCTCCTTTGATCTATCCTCATTTGCCTCAAAGAGGGGGGAAAAAAAAAACCTTTTCCCATCAAGTTAATCCTGTCCTGGTGCACTGGATCCCACTACATCCACCACCTCTGGGACCTTGCTTTCTCACTTATGACGCTTCTCTAGTCACTCTCTAGACTGATTGTCAGCTCTTACAAAGCAGAAGTCTCATCTTGTACCTTCCTGAGTCCCCTGTACCAGACAATGGCCAGCACATACGGCAAGTACTCAGACACTTGCTGATGGAAGATCTAGATTTAAAGCTGCATGCTCATATTTAACTCTTCCTTCCTCCTTGTACCCCACAATCATTCATCAAGCTCTGCCAATACTTCCTTCCCATTTGTACCTTACCCAATTCTTCCTTTCTGTTTCCTCTATTCTAATTCAAGCCTTGCTGGTCACAGCTACATGGTACTTTTTCCTGGCTCCCATTCACCTAGCACATGAACTAACATGGTTATCCCTCTACTCTCATATCTAAGAACCTCCAATGGGTTCTCACTGCCTCAAAGATCAAAACTTCTACCCAGCCCAACTTCTGAGCACCTACTGCTCAGACCAAATCTTTCTAGCCTTACTACCAATGATTCCACCACCTTCTAAATCCCCTGCTCCAACTCAATAGTTCGTGCAGTCCCCTGGACAAAAGAACAAAGCCATCCCACTCCTTTGCCTACCCAAGTCCTAACTATTCCTCAAGGACCATGCCAAATACCATGCCCTTTCCCGAGCTGTAACAATACCTCAACCTGGAGACTACTCTGTCCCCTTGCCTATCCTCAACTCCTAGAGCAGTTTTTGCTGGTGCTGCTGATTTGGCTCTTAGTGGACATAACTGTATTTTATCCTGACTAGAGCCAGACAACAATCATCAAGACTCACTTTTCTACAACTCCTCAGTTCATGGCACAAGACTTCACCCTTAATAAGAGCTCAATTAACCTGGGCTAATTAGCTGTCTAGGGAAGGTTGGGAGAGGGGTGGAGTGGTGGGGTAGGCCTCACCTAGGGGATCGGAGCGGCGGGGGGCAGGTCCTGCTGTAGGGCCCTCGGCCCAGTCCAACTTGCCACGGGCAATGAGGTACTTCTTGGCTTTGGATAGCAGTGCTGGGAAGTCCTCCTGGGAGGCCGCAAAGCTCTCAATTTTATTCTTCACAGAACCCAGCACCTATGAAGCACAACTTCATGACATTTCTGTGTGGCTCTAGACTGACAGTCCTTTCTAGTCCCACTGGGCCTGTTCCCAGCCCCCCCCAGGGCCACTCCAGCTGCGGGCCTGGCCCACCACGGAGCCTGGACGCACCCATGCATGCATGCATCGCACACCTGCAGCAGGGACTTGACACTGGGCTGGAAGACCATGTTGGTGTTGAGCAGGAAAGAGCGGAGCAGGGGCTGGGGGTGACAGGCCAGCTGGGCCACCAGCCCTGTCAGCAGGAAGTTGACATAGACGGAGTTCTGCAGCATGTTCTCGAGTTTGGCAAAGAGCACAGCCATGAAGGGGCCTGGGAGGGGTGGGTACAAGGATACAAGGCCTGAACACAATGCACATCGCACTCGTTCCTCCCAAAACCAAGAGACTCCCCCCACCACTAGATGAAAATTATTTGTAGGTCAGTCTCTGAGTATGTTTAAACATCCTGTGATCACCTACTCTGGATGAGATGAAATGGCAGACACCAGATGGACCCACAGGAGTCCAGATGCCAGCTTTACACACACTTAAGACGAAGAGCCATATCATAGGCTCTGGAGTCTGACAGACCTGGTTTCAAATTCCAGCTTTATCTTTTACTAATTAAGTTACTGGATGAATCAAAATTCTCCAAGCATTAGTCTCCTACTTGGCAAAATAAAATATACCCACCTCACAAAATTATTAAAAGGATCAAAAAGATACTCTTAAAAGCAGCTAACCCAAGATCTAGCAAATTATAAGTATTCAGTAATAACTATAAGCTACGTAACATCTCTCAATTTTTTAAAAAGCTTCACCCAAGGTGCAAAAAGAAGAAAGAACAAGCAAAAAAGTGATTGGGACCAAAAGAAGAATCAGATTACACACAAGACACACTACACCTGGGTCAGAGGAAAGCAAGAATGAACTGTAGCAAAGACAAAGGTGACTACACAGGCCAACTTCAAGATAGGGGAGAAATCTCTAGAAACCCAAAGAAGAAATCAGCTCTGTTCAGGAACTAGGAACAAAGAAGGTAGAAGAGAATTTATGGAAAAAAAAGTTTAGTTCAAAGCCAGAGAAATCTGATTCAGGGCAGACTCTTTGCTAGGTGAGAGGATAACAGAAAGAATTAGAATGATCACCAGGAGAACTAGCCTCAACTGAGCCAGATCACCAAGCATGAGGGCTCTAGAACCATCACAGTCTGTCTGACCAGGGATCTGTGAGGGAAAGGGATTATACGTAAGAACTGCACCATGAACTAAGACAGGAGAACAATGAAGGGAAAGAGACAGTGAATTCTGAAAAAGATCCTAGAACATTCTCCACTTCAGATGCATGACTAGCCTTAGCTCCACACAACCCCAGCTTAACAGGGTCTCTAAGATACACCATAACTTTGTCCTTCCATTTCTCTCATTTCCTGAGACTCCCTTACAAGAGAAAATTCAAAAAGCTCAGATGAGGGGCGCCTGGGTGGCACAGCGGTTAAGCGTCTGCCTTCGGCTCAGGGCGTGATCCCGGCATTATGGGATCGAGCCCCACATCAGGCTCTTCCTCTATGAGCCTGCTTCTTCCTCTCCCACTCCCCCTGCTTGTGTTCCCTCTCTCGCTGGCTGTCTCTATCTCTGTCGAATAAAGAAATTAAAAAAAAAAGAAAAAAGCTCAGATGAGTTTACAAAGAACAAAAGGGACACAGCTTCAACTAATGTTTCAAGAATGTGGTAAAATCTGCATACCACCTTCTAGTGGTATTGAGCAGGAAGGAGCAAAGCCTAAACAAATGGAAAGCCATTTTCTGTAGTCTGCAAGAGGGAGTTGTCAGGACTCTAGAGCAGGGAGTTGTCAACCCTGGGGCTGTGCAAGGAGGATGGCAGCATATCCCAGGCCCAATTAGGACATGGACTGATCAAGGCATGATACCTTGACTGCAAACAACCAGAAGATGGGTGGATATCTTGGTCAACTTGTATCTGCCGTGCACTCAAGAGATGAAAATCCTAGTAAAAAGCTACCATATGCTGAGGTCTCCCAATGCACCAAAATCACAGTAAGTGGTTTAAATGCATCAGTGATGTGAACGGAAACTAACTCAAGGTATGTCTAGTCCAAAGCACTACACTGCTTCTCAGAGGTGGTTTTTTGCCCCCTAGAGTAAGGGGAGTAAGGACAAGAACCAGGTAAGAGCTGGGATGGTAGAGCTAGCTCTTAAAAACCAAAACCAAACAGGAGTTAGCCCAGCCACTCAGGTCAGGTCTAGCTCCAGGGTCTTTGGAAAGACCAAAAGAACTCAGCTGGGGAGCTCAGGACCACACTTTTGTCATTTGCCCTCAAAGAGGTATTTCACTCTATCTGCTTCAGTCCTTACTACTAACCATAAGACTTAAAGAAAGTCTTACTGGGTAGTCATAGCAACCAACAAGGTACAAGGACAGAGAACAGGAAAAATCTGAAATTGAGTCCTTATCTGAGGAGACTGGGAGAAGAAAGGAGGCCAGGGCAGAGTAGGGGAAGAATACCAGAAGAACTGATCCTGGGCCACAGAAAAGTTGACAGGAGACCCAACACCCAGACAAACATGGAAACAGCATGGAACGACATGGCTTACGGGAGCATCACATACAGGATAGCACGTATGTCCTCCATATATATTGTTCGGATATATTGTGTGACTCACCAGGAAACATCGAGCACAGAACACCCTGATCACAATCCCAGGAAATAGCCAGACTAGGGAAGAGGAGGAACGTGCACATAGGACCCAGACATACAAGGCTCAGACATAAATCAATACTCAAACCAGCACAAGCATGGAAGACGTACAGACAGACACAGAGACATAAGTACAATATGGTATGTATCTGGAAGGGACCCAAGCAAAATGGATGAGCGAGGCAAGTACACAGAAATGACATGGCCAAGAAGTCTCAGATATTAGCACAAACATGTTGAGTACATGCAAAGAGTACACAAAGGAGAAGGCCTAGGCTAAGTAGCTTACCAGTGAAGGGCTGACTTGGCAGCTGGTTGAGAGTCCGCAAAGGGCTGCTGAGGAAGGGGCCAGGGGGCTCAGGGGGACAGGTGAAGCTCTCATAAGCCTCCTCTTCCTCAAGAGGTAGTGGAGGCTCTAACGGGGCTTCTGAGCCAGCCCCCCCATTGCTCAATGCCACCTCCAGTTCCCGGAGCTCCTGCCCAAAGCCCTCTAGTCCTGCAATGCCCTCAGAGGTGCCCTCTGGCAGTTCCCCAGCTCCCTCCTGAGGCACCCGACGAACCTTCTTGGCCCCCTCAGGCCATGGTCCTGGCACCCCATTGATCTGGGGAGGGGGCAGGAGGCCAGGGCCCTCACCTGCACCCCCAGCAAGACCCCCACTCCCCAGCTCTTCCTCCTCCCCTTCCCCCACATTGTCCCT
Source organism: Ailuropoda melanoleuca (assembly GCF_002007445.2). Classification (NCBI taxonomy): domain Eukaryota; kingdom Metazoa; phylum Chordata; class Mammalia; order Carnivora; family Ursidae; genus Ailuropoda; species Ailuropoda melanoleuca. Next base: position 58,663,250 of record NC_048225.1, read on the forward strand.
GTCCTCCTCAGGCAGTAGGCTGCGTTTCTTAGTCCGGGAGCCAACAGGACTGGGCTCAGGAGGGGGCCGCTCGCCATCATAGGGGGCAGACCAGGTACGGCAGGCTCGCACACAGCGGTCCACACCACGGCGTGCCTCACGCAGGTACTCCAGGTAATTGTCTTCCAGCTCACCAGGCTCCTCCACGGGGCTGGGCCTTCGGCCAGGGCTGGAGGCTGGGGATGCAGCAAGCCCTGGTGAGCGAGGGGCTGGAACTGGGGATTCCGAGCCACCCAGACTCTGCTGTCGCAGGAAGAGGGCCAGACGAGATGGTGTGGAGGGCCGGGGCACTGTCACCACAGAAGAGGAGTCAACACTTGGGCTTCCAGGGCCTACAGAGGGAAAAAACATAAGAGGGATCAAAGAGACAGAGGGCTAGGAGGAAGGATAAGACACCTACGGAGACTAATAGAGAAGGCAATGAAGCAACAAAGACATGTGACCTATTCAGGCAGCTGATTCTACACCCTCCTAATTAAGTTTTTTGGCATCCACCACCCCCTCTCACCACCCCCAACACTGAAGAAACAATGGAAAATAGAAACAATACAGGACTGGAATGAAGAAGAGGGGCAGCTTTGCTCAGAAGTGAAACTTCGTTGGTGGAGTTAAGGATCCACCCTGCAAGACCCCTCATCACCCTCCCCAAAGATGGAACGCCAGTCATGGCCCCCTCCCTCCCCCAACCCTAGCCCCACCTTCTTGCTAGGCTCCCCAGAACCCAGGCCATACCCGTGGTGTCCTCCCTTCTCCCTGCCTCTCTGCTAGGCCCACCTCGTGCCCATGAGGCATGCTCTGGACGGGGTGGGCTAGGGGCACGATGCCGACAACAGCGTGGGATTAGGGAGAGAAACTTGTCCGCCGCTCGTCCATATAGGTCCACATCACGTACAGCTGGCTTCTGGCTCAGCATCACATGGTTACATGGGACAAGATACCTGGGAAAGACAGCAAAAAAAGGACACAGGATAGATCAGGAAGGACAGGACCTGGGAGAATATCAAGCCAGCGGAACTACATGACTAAGCCAGGCTCCAAGAGGAAACGCATGAGCAACCCCAATACAACCCATCGCCCATCAGTGCACAAGGCCTGGAGGGTTCAGGTTCAGCCATCCCTCAGCCCTGCCCCCACAGGTACCTGAGAACCAGCTGCAGCAGGACATCCTCACAACTGAGGTTCAGTAGGGTCCTGAAGAGACTCAGAGAGACCATGCAGAGCTGGGGAGGTGGGGGAGGAGGGAGGGAGTCACCATAAGAGCTCTCTACCCTCCAAGATGTTTACCAAATGGGAACCCCCCAGCCCCAGGCCCAACCAACCACTCCGAGAGTAACAATGTGCACAGGGCCTGACACACAATAATTATTCAATTATTATATAAATGCTCGTATGATCTTTATAGGCAAGACTTCACTGTTCAGACAGGAATGAAACATGTCAGATTCTGTATTTCTACAGACCACACACGTCAGCAGACTCTCTGGCTATATACGCCTGTCAGCAGAGCCTCCACCACTACTTAATGGAATGAGTATCCATGAAGAGAGACCCTAAGAAATACTGGCACTGAGTGAATGACTACCAGGAAAGAACAGCAATATGATAACTGAGTAAATCCCCATCAGCAGAGACCATAGCAGCACAGTAACCGAATGCCTACCAACAAGAAGCCAGAGGGAACCTGGAAGAATCCCAGCTGGAGGGTGGGCAGGGCTGTGAAGAGGGAGTCTGAGTCACCTCTCCAACACTGGTGTATCTCTCAGAAGGTAGAAGAAAGAGAAGCTCAAGCACCAGCTGACAGGAAAAGGAAAAAATAGGTGGATCCAGAAGAGAGGAAACCATTTGTTTTAGAAAATAAGAAGGTGGTTCTTCTGTGGCTAGGCGAAGAGCGGGGAAGAGAAGAGACATATGTAAGTACTCCCTCACTCCTCCGAATCCCGGCAGCACTTTCTTTCTACTTCTCTCAATGGCAAGTATACCTGGAGCTCCCTGAAGACCAACTACTGGGTCTTAGGCCAGGGCACCACTGCACAGTTTAGGGGCTCGTCTGTTACTGAACGACTGTGGGAGGATTAAAAGTCTACTGCAGTGGGAAAGAGATGAGATAGCAGTTCACATTTTGGACAGCACAAATGTTCAGATTTACCTTAACTGACCATTTTAACTAGCAAGGTCATATTCACTGAAAGGTTGTGTGGTAAGCAGAAAAATGGCCCCACGAAGATGTCCAGGTCCTAATCTCCAGAACCTGTAAGTCCTTCACCTTACATGACAAAAGGTATTTTGCAGATACGCTTATGGTTATGGAATCTAAGGTGGGGAGAGTAGTCTGTATTATCCAGATGGGCCCAATCAAATCACTTGAGTCCTTAAAAACAGAGAACCTTTTCCAGCTGGGTCAGAAAGGAGGAGGAAAAGAAATCTGAAGCATGAGAGAAACTCGATCCATCACTGATGGCTTTGAGGATGGAAAGGGGCCACAAACCAAGGAATTTAGTTGGCCTCAGAATCTGGGAATGGTCCTCTGCTGACCGCTGGCAAGAAAACGGGAATCTCAGTCCTACAACTGAAAGGAAACAAATTTTACCAACAATCCTACTGAGCAAGTAAACAGATCTACTCCTAGAGCCTCCAGAAAAGAATACAGCGCCACCAAACATTTTGATTTTAGCCTGATGAGATTCACGTAATACGTATAGTGTACAGAACTGCAAGACAATAAATTCGTGTTGTTTTAAGCCACTATGTTTGTGGCAATTTGTTATGACAGCAATAGGAAATTAAAACAGATAGTCAGGTACGTAGATAGACAAGCTAGCATGATTCACTTTAAGCCACAAAAGACAAGCTTGAAGAAGTTCAAGGTCAGGGCAACAGAATTATGCCTAAAAAGGCCAAACAAAGGAAAGGAAAGCAATTGCGTGTTTAACATAGGCATCCCGAAATCAGAAGTGATCTGGCTCCTCCTAAGAAGCAGGAACCAAAAAGAAATAGCCCAAGAACATGAAGGCCCCTGAGACCAGAGGACCAAATACAAGACTAATAGAAGCAAATGCTAAAGACTAAAGACAATGAGAGAGAGTCAAAGTGAGGATAAAATTAAGAAAAAAGCAAGATGGATAGAGCCTGGCACAGGAAAAAAAAATCAACCTCAAGAAGGAAATCAATGGTCCCGAAACACGAACAAGACATGTCATCAGGCCAAACAGATATAAGACCGTGGTTCAACTTTGGCATAATGACAAATAAACCTTTTTGGGTATCTTTATAAAATTAAAGCTTTGACACCTATTCCCTGTTGATTTTTACCAAATACTTAATCCAGGCATGTATCATAATTACTTTTTGGATATTGTAAAGATTCACATGCCCTATGTGTTATACTTTAAGAGAGCTACAGCAGAGCCTAGAATATGTTGTCGCTGTTGCCGTTTTCAAATTCTGAAGTGTGCACCTAGTTCAGAAACACTGGTCTCATCAGAGTCAGTATGGAATATCTCATCCATACCCTTAGTTATTCAGATACCCTTCAGATACCCTTAGTTATTCTATACCCTTCCGTTATTCACAGCTCTTCCGAAACCTCACCTACCACAAGGCTGACTACAGGTATCTCGAGGAATCTCAATTACCTTGAACAGTTTTCCATAATCTTTAGTAATCCAAGAACTTCTATTTTAAACACAAGGACCTAGGGAATTTCAATTATTTGTAATAAGGAAATAAAAATGGTTCCAGAGCCAAATAAATGCCATAAAATCCATGATCAAACAAATGCTTTATTCCCCTATAAAGACTTTGGTTCTTTATTACTTTGAAACTACTTACTCCTATTTCATGCATATTTCTACTGGTTAAAATGCTGGTGATGGGTATTAAGGAGGGCACATATTGCATGGTTCACTGGGTGTTATACGCCAGTAATAAATTATGAAACTTTAAAAAATTAATTAATTTAAAAAAATCCAAACTTCCTACCACGGTCTACAAGGCCATGCATGATCTGAATCTTACCTACCTCTCAACTTTCATCTCATTTTCTTCTCCTCCTTGCTCACTACACCTCCATTCATACTGGTCATTCATTTCCTCAAATACATTCAGCTCACCCCCATCCCACATCCTTTGCATGTTGCACCCTCTGCCCACTCTTCCACTTGTTCTTCAAAAGGCAAACTCCCTCATGACCTTTAGGTCTTAGCTCAATGTCACCTCCTCAGAGAGGTTCTGACCACCCTATTATTTTCTGGTTTCGTTTTTTAGTTTTTTCATAACAATGACCACAATTTTCTATTATTTTATTAATGGGTTTGTGTGTCTCTAAAGGAAGCTCCATGAAGTCAGCAACCATGTCTACCCCGTTTACCATTTATCCTTAGTGCAAGAAAACAGTAAGACATGTAGTGGACACTCAGTATTAACGTTCAGGAAAAGGGAATATTTAAGTAGGTAGGTGGGCGGATGGCTGCCCCGAGTTATAGCAGTTCAAATGCAGCCAATCCAAAGGGGAGAAAAGCTGAGCATACCCGTAGCAGCAGGCTCACCTACCAAAGCAGACACAAAACGTGGAAAGTGATCTTGAGTCACCCACAGCAGGCCACAGCTAAAGAGAACCTCGGGCCAATGCTATAAGTATAGCACGATGGCAAAACCTCTAGTCATAATGAACAGTCAGTTATCCAGAAAAAGTAACTGTGTTCTAGATTCATATATTACAAAAGCAAGGGAGTAGATTAAAGTCTGTACCCAAAATGGTCAAAAAGTTTAATACTGGAAAATAAATGCCACCTAACTTTGAAGTGATTACTGGAGACAAAGGCCAAAGAAGGGCAGGTACACCCTCCCAGAACAAAGGTCAGAGAGAGAAGATGGCTCACCCAGGTAAGCCAGGACAGAGGTAGGGGCCATACCCGGGAGTTGCTGCCAATACGGGCAACGAGGGTGTCAAGGATGGTGTGGGTGTCATGCCGGTGTAACAGCAGAAATCGCAGGAAGGTACGGAGCAAAGCAGGCTCTGAGATACTCCGTAGGAAAAGTTCCAGATAGGCGGTACTGGCGATCATCTCCTCCACAGAGGTCTGGACGAAGGGAAGGGAAAGTTTGGAAATTTAGGGCTTCCCAGAACATATACTGAGTCATTTCCCCTGAGTTCTAAGGAGGAAGCAGGAGCAGACAGGGAAAAAGGGAGGAGTACCCAGCCCACTGCCTCTCACATTGGCCCTGGCATGTAGGTCACCACCCCTCAGCATAATACCCTAATCCGCCTTGCCACCCATAACTCTCACCTTGTGCAGGGCAGGGCCCATGACAGGCACCAGAAACCCATTATGGATATAATCAACTAGCTGCTTCTGCACCAAAGGGTGAGCCACCTGTAGGGGTGCAAGAGAGAGGGAGGAGGAATGTGAGGTAGCCACTGTCTGGAAGGGAGTAGAATGGTACAAGCAGGCACCCTACCACCAAGATGGCGGAATAGCAGAAATCCAGGGACTGTGCCCCCTTCCCCTCATCTCCCCAGAATGACCAAAGACCAGACCTCCTGGGAACCCCAGTCCCACCTGAATGACTGCATTGCAGAATTCTAGGGAACTCATGAACAGCGCAAGGGCTGGCACGCCCAGCCAGTCCTCCCGTCGCAGGCAGTGCCAATCATCCCCTGGAACCTCAATCTTTCGGGGGAGTGAGGAGTACAGGGCACTCAGCCCTGTGGCCAGCACCTGGGGGTCATCCCCAAGGACAGGTTACCAAAAGCTCAGACAATATAAAAAAAGGGGAGCTGGGGAGTTATTAACCCAGAGTTTTGACAGGAGTAGAAGAAAGAGCTATTCCCAAAGCAGATATTTAATTACTAAATGTGCCAGGGCATCACCTGGGAACACTGGCCCATGTAGAGCCTTAGTACCTGTGGTATCCACCTAGGCCCATGTTTCATCCCCACCCCAATTCCAAGTACTGCTTTCAAACCTAGGGAGCTACTACCTAAAGGAGGACCTCATACATAGCCCCTCCACATCTTCTAGACAGCAAGGTGCTGTCAAGTGTCTACACACCATACCCCACCCCCCATCCCAGGAGGTGCTGACCGGGCAGAAGTAAGAGTGATCTGCAATGTAGCGGCCCACAGTGGGACTCCCAGCTGAGAGAGCCATGAGCAGGAGTAGGGCGTCACGAGCCTGCTGGCCCAGTGTGCCCTCTCGATGGACGAAGGGAACGAGGCGAGAAAAGAGGAGAAGACGGGGGGCAGCTCCAGGCTCAGGAGGTGGCTGTAGGAAGAACTCAAGCAGTGAAGGCTCCCGGGCCAGACACACACACAGCTGGCTGAGAAGTAGCACCAGGCCTTCATCCAGTGCTGGGCTACTGGGCACAGGGCGGCCACAGGCATCCAGCAAGGTCAGCAGAGCCTCACGAACTGGACTATGTCGCAAGAGTGGCTGGCGGGCTTCGCTCACTAGCATCTCAAACAGCTTCAGTTGCTCAGCTCGCCGTTCCTCAACCCCATCCCCAAACTCATCCCACTGAAGCTGCCATGCCAACACACGGGTTAGCAGGTCCTCACGCAGAGCGAACTCCAGCAAGGGCCCAGGGGCTGTGGGGGCTGAGGGGACGGCACGATCTTCTACCAGCAGTGTCAACATCTGGTAAGTGTGGTTGCGCACAGCACTGAGATCATCTGCACCCCCAGGAGCTGCCCGAGGGCCTTGCCGCTCCAGGATTCGCACCACCTGGAGAAACAAGACAGAAGACAGCAGGAATCTACGATGATATGATGACTAAGTGGGATTGTGAGAGATCACAGAAGGTTGGAAGGACTCAGGCAGCCAGATCAGGACATTTAGCATAGCATCTCCTACCTGGGACCAGTGATTCTTGAAGACCATGAGGCAGGTCTCAGGGTCAGCCATGACAGGGGTCTGCAGACTGGCCCCCTGAGGTGCACGGTGCCCAGGGCCACGGGAGGCCAGTCTGCTCAGCCAGTTCATCCTCTCCATGAGGCAGGCTGGGCAGGGCCAGTGGCCAGAGGGCCACACTCTGAGAATCTGCCAGCTGGAGGCTTTCTCCACTTGTGTCTCTAGTCTGCTTCATCCGGTCTGCAGGAGCCAGTAGCTGGCCATGGAGCCAAAAGCTACACCAGACTGGAGTAGTAAGCCCAGAGGCAAATCTAATTCAAAGAGAGAGAAAGGAAGAGATCAACAGGAGTTTGCCTCTCTCCACTCCCCAACAGGAAGAACCCAGAGCCACCAATCCACTGAAAATTCCACACACACTGCACACATATAGCACCTTAAATGTAATGTGCTTAAAACACATGTGTTTAGAACTCATTTCTACCACCCCACCTGTTACTTATCCAGCCTTCTCCATCTCAAGAAATGATACCAACATTCACCTACATGCTCAGACCTAAAACTGGGGCATCATCCTTATTTCTTCTTTTCCTTAATTCCAATATCCAGTTCATCAGCAAACCTTATCACCTTTATCCTCAAAGCATGTCTTACTATTGCAAAAGCTTCCTATCTGGTCTCCATGCTTCCAGTGTTGCCTCCCACCACCCTCCCCTGAAAGGTAGTGTAGTTTAGTTTAGTTTAGTTTAGTTGTTTAGTTAGTAGGCTCCATGCCCAGTGTGGAGCCCAACGCAGGGCTTGAACTGACGACCCTGATATCAAGACCTGAGCTGAGATCAAGAGTTGATGCTTAACACCCAGGCGCCACAGAGCAGTATTTGTAAAACCTAAATTATGTTAAATCTCTCCTCTGCTGAGTACCCTCCAATGATTTCCCACCACACTAGTAATAATCCAAATCCCTTACCTTGGTCTCTAGGGCATTATATGATCTAATTTATATTAACTGCCTACCACCCTCCTCCTCACTCATACTTTACTCACACAGGCCTTCCTGAATACTTTCTATTCTCTCTGCCTGGAGTGTTCTTCCGATCTTCACATTGTTCCCATCACTCCATTCTTCTTGAATGCCATCTCCTCAGAGAGGCCTTACTTAATTCTATCTTAAAAGCACATCTTCCCACCTTCACTCTCTAGCTTCCTAATCTTGCTTTCTTCTTAGCAGGTTTCACTACCTAAAGACACCTATTTACTTATTTATTTGTCTAGCTTCCCCACCAGAATGCAAGCTCACTGAGGGCTAGGTTTATCTGTTTTATTTACTGTTCTATCCCCAGTACCTAGAGCAATACCTAGGGACTCAGTAAGTACTTGCTGAATATATAAATGCTTAAGTGAATGAACAGATGAATGAATGAATAAACAAACAAATGAATGAATGATCAAGAAACCCAAATTGAGGTGCCTGGGTGGCTGAGTCGGTTAAGCACCTGCCTTCGGCTCAGGTCATGATCCCAGGAGCCCCACATTGGGTTCCCTGCTCATTGGGGAATCTACTTCTCCCTCTCCCTCTGCACCTCTTTCCCTCTTTCTCTGCACCTCTCTCTTCACATGCGTGCTCTCTCTCACTCAAATAAATAAATAAAATCAAAAAAAAAAAAAAGAAAAAGAAAAGAAAAGAAAGAAAGAAAGAAACCCAATCTTGGGGTGCCTAGCTGGCTCGGTCAGTAGAGCATGCAACTTTTCGTCTAAGGGTTGTGAGCTGGAGGTCCACATTGGGTGTAGAGATTACTTTAAAAAATAAAATCTTAAAAAAAAAAAGAAGAGAAAAAGAAAGAAAGAAACCCAGTCTTGATCTGACTCCAGCCACCTGGGACTACTGAGGAAGAAATTTTTTTCTACCAATCACAGTCCCTTCCTAGAAGCCCACCCAGTAGGAAATAACCCAAAGACCTTATTAACTAGCTGAATATACACATAAGAGGTGAAAATTAGAGCAAACCAAAAGAGGAGAACAATTTTCATTCCAGCAAAGAACACAGGGACAAATTTTCATATACACACATATACCCCACTCCGGCCAGATATATCTAACACTCACTCTTAGCGACATGACATGACGTCCTCACTAAAGAAAGGGGGAAAAATAACCAAAACAGCTGCTGGCCTAGACCATCGCTCCTTCTCCATCACACCCCTCACCCCCTCAGCATTATTATCTCTCCCAAGTACAAAAACTTCAGAGGAAAGGTGTGGTTCAGTTGTCCTTCCTCTTTAAGCTCAACAAAGACTGAAGGAACTCAGAGACCTGGCACCAGCCCCACACTTTGCCCTCGGGTTATGTTAACACCATTCCCTTCCACCCAGATACTCTCTCTGACCATTACTAACTCACAATTAAAGGAAGGTAGCAACCAGGCTTAAGGAAACCTATAGACAAGAGACAGCCCTCTAATAAAGGGCAGGGCCAATCCTAAACAGCAGGCAGGGTTCACTCACTGATTAATAACTCAAGTATATCCATACTGATAAAGTACTGAGTAGTCTGCTAAGTAATCAATGGAAATAGGAAGACAGATAAAAACAGCTGGATGGGGAGAATGAATAAAAACTCCAAAGAATATTATAAACAGAGGTATTCACAAAAGAGTTACAGGGACATGAAAGAAAGCAACTAATTCTGCCTGAGAGATTGTAACAGGATTCCAGAAAAGAGGTGATGTCTGATTTAAGTCTTTAGCAATGAGATACTGGCCACAAAGAGAGCAGAGGGAAAGGCCTTCATATTAAAAACAGTATGTACAAAAATATGGCACTGTGAAAGAACATGACAAATCGGAAAATCAGTTCCAAGTTTGGGTGGCCTAATCACAGAGTACTTAGAGAAGAAAGAAACATTGAGTTGAAGGGTAAATATGGATGAAGGTTATAATTACCACTGAGTATCATGCTAACAAGTTTAGGTTTTATCTATTGACACCCTGGAAACAAGGGAGGTTTTGAGACAAGGGAATGACAAGATCAAATTTGCTTTTAAAAAGATGCCAGATAGGAATCTAAGGTGGAGCAGAGAGAGGCAGATGACAGATGAACTAAGGTGGTAAGAGCAAGATTTGAAAAGATAAATCTGAGATTAACCTTTATCTTAGCATGTCCCAGGTGATAATGAAATTATTTACACCTGTAATGTATCTGCCAATAATAGCAAGGTCCTTCAGAAGGGACCATATCATTCACTCTTCTTTGCAATTACAGTGCCAACACAGTGCGTGGCATTCAAAAAGGCTTGTGGAACTGAATGCTAAATTAAAAATAATTATAGTCAACATATATTGAGCACTTACTACATGCCAGGCTCTACACTACGTAGTAGCTCATTTAAATCCCATAAAAACTCTAGATGTACTAGTATCTCTTTTTCACACATGAAAAAAACAAAACCTACAAAGGTTAAATACACTGTCAAAGTTAGCCAGCTGGTAGTAGCAAATCTGGGATGCAAATGCAGATAATCTGCATCCGCTTAACTTGAAGAAACAAGACCTGACAAATGTATGGAAGATAAGAGAAGACCCTAATATGAAGTACAGGAGATTCAGTAAAAGATAATGCCTTTAATAGGTGAGGAACACATAACAAAGGTGTTTTAGAAAAGAGGATGAATAAGCTAAGCTTTGAGACATGTTACGCTTTGAGACACCTATAGGATATCCATCATGTCCAGAAAGCAAACAGAAATATACTTGAGCTCAAGAGTAAAATCAAGACTAGAGATATATATCCAGGAGTCGACAGCTTATAGGTGGTAGATGAAGCTACAGAGATGGATGAGATCATCCAAAGACAACAGCAGATCTTGAAAGGACCTGAGGGTGACATCCTGGGAAAACCAGAAAGTAGGAAAGTGAAGAAGGAGTGTCTTTGAGGACTGTGAGGGTAGCCAGAAATGGAAGGAAAAACCAAGAAATACTGATAATTTAGAAATCAAGGAAAGGAAGTTTCAAGAAGTGGAGATTGCCATAATTATAGTCTATAGAGAGACTAAGTAGAATGAAGATTAAAAATGATCAGTTTTAGCAATCAAGTTTTAGATAAACTAAGGAAAGTAATTAGTTAAAGAATGACTTCTTAAGAGCCAAAGAAGTGTAAGATGCAATACAGGAAAGTCAGTGACATAGGGAAGGATGAAAACAGGGCAATAGCTTAAAGAAACTAGGAGGGGAGGGTGGTGAGGAGTCAAGAGAAAGAGTTTTTATCCTTTGGTTGTTTTATTTTAGGATGGAGAGCCTCAAGTATGTCTGTCAAGTGAGGAAAAGAAGTATGAAGAAAGTAACATTGTGGATAAATAAGGTGGGGATAACTGACAGAAAAATCAGATGTAGGACTAGTCTGAGAAAAAGAGGTATACCACTTTTTCTGAGAAAGGAGGAAAATAGTAATAAAGGATGGGTGCCAGGGGCGTCTGCCTTCGGCTCAGGGCATGATCCCGGCGTTCTGGGATTGAGCCCCACATCAGGCTCCTCCATTGGAAGCCTGCTTCTTCCTCTCCCACTCCCCCTGCTTGTGTTCCCTCTCTCGCTGGCTGTCTCTATCTCTGTCAAATGAATAAATAAAAAATCTTAAAAAAAAAAAAAAAAAAAGGATGGGTGCCAGTTCAGGTAAATCTGAAATCTGAAACAGGGAAGCTAATATCTACCACCACTCTCCACTCACCTAACCTTCCCTCACTCACCCGCCCAAGAGAGTGGGAGTGGCGAAGAGAAGGAGAAGGTGGTAGAGCCACAGAACGGATGCTCAGTCTTTCACACATGCTTTCCTATAAACCATCAAACAGTCATACACTCTAGTAGCTACCAGCAGCAGGAATGCCCTAAAAACGGTACTATCTGTCTGCCCAAGTCCTTAAGCATGGACTGGGGAAAGCAAAGCCAATAGGTGAGAATACTGGTTAAGAAAAGTCCCCTGCTACTAGGTCTCTCACTGCTAGTAGCCCTGGGAGACTGCATCCTCCCTTGCTGGTTTCCTTAAACTCTGCCCATGCCTTTGTATACATAATCCCTTTTTTAAATTCTTCCCAAACCAAATGTGTGAGATCGGCTTCCTGCAAGGACCCTAAGTACAAGAGAACTGGTTACAGAATGCTTTCTCAATCATACCTCATTTGATGACTGAAAATAAATAGAGGCCCTAAGGTCAACTAAGAGTAACACAGTAGCAGGTAACACAGGAGCTCCAGTTTGAATCTTAGTCCATCATGTTCCAGCTATGTGACCTTAAATAAATCACTTCACACATGGGAGCCTCAGTTTCCTTATCTATAAATTCCTGATGAAATAAGTTTTGTTACTGTTTTAAAAATTAAATGAAATAACCTGTGGAGCACACCAGGCAAATAAATCAGGTGCTCTGTAAATAACATTTCCCTGTCTCCCTTCCCTCTCCTGACCCGATCTGACCAAGCTATCCTCACCTCTGACTGAGAGGATATCTAACCTGCTCTGACACATCCATCCCTACCACCTCGCACTTACACTCTGGTGAGCTGAAGAAGGGCCAAGCATCCAGTCTCAGCAAAGTAAAGCCTTAACATGTCCAAAACTAAACTGCCTTCAGCTCCTAGAACTCAATTGCAAAGATTAACAACCAACTCCTACCTTGCAATATAACTGGGGTGCCCACTTCTGCTTCTCTGCTTGACTAACAAAGGGCACTGCTCACAGACCCAAGGGGAATAGCCTCCAGGACCTTTCTTCATCCTCCCATCACCAAGTCTTCTCAAAGACTTCAAAGAGAAGAGCCACACTGAAATCAGTGTCTCAGAGCACAAAAGCTAACACTTACCCTGGGCCCCCTTCACATACTGCAAAAACACCAAAGAAGACCATAGCTTGGTGTTCCTGTCACCTACTTACGCCTCTCTCATTCCCTGTTAACTGTGCAAAGTTCAAAACAAGGCAAAGAGAATAACAAGAAAAAGAGAATGGAATCACCACGCCATCACTGTGCCCTTTCCTCTCACTGCAAAGTCTAGAAAAAAGAGTAGACCCCTCTTCCCAGATTTATTTTCAGGCTCAGACACAGGGGAAAAGGGGGAAGAAAGAGCTGATCTTTCAGACCCACAAACAGCCAAGGTCAGTCACTCACCTTAGAGCACAAAATACAACCTTACAGGCACATTCAGCAAGGGTGTCCACCAACCTCAGAATAGCAGGCACAAGGCCGGAAGTGGCTCAGCCTTCCTTATGAACCTTTGCCCTGGGAGAGGCAAGAGAGGGAGGGAGCTGAGAGCAGGGATACACCTGCAACACCTACAGCAGACAGAGAGAGCAGAAAATGACCTTTCAAGAACAGGTCAGTAAAGTCCTTAGGTTTCTCTCCCTACAATGGCTCTTCCTAGGCAAGATGACTGATTACTGACATAAGAGGCATGAATGAGCCATTACCCTAAATACTGAAAGTAGAAAGATCTGATTAAAACCTCATAGGAGTATAAAAGCGTAGGGTGGCAGGGGGAGACCTCACAGAAGCCTACTAAACTAGAGCTCAGCAGCTTACACATATCCTCCCTTCTTGTCCATCCCTCAGCCTATATGTATAAGACAAATGGGTTATCAATGTGTAGTTCCAACTCACTCCCTCCCCTCTCCCCAAGAACCTCTGCTTCTTGCAGAGAATCTCACCGGACTCCAGCACAGCCTTTACACATGAACCTCAAGTCACAGCGACTCCCCTTTACAGCAGTGAATTTCCATGTCACACATGGTTCTTTCTCCACCCCTCTTGGGTGACGATGACAAAGAAGATGTCAAAAGAGGAGGAGAGAATGAACTAGATCCTAAAGAACAAGGAAAGTTCACTGGGCAGAGAAGAAAAAGTATTCTTAGTAAGGGAAACAGCTATTACAAAGATCTCAAGGCTCAAAAAAGTAACATGTTTGTTAGGGAACTGTGAACAATTTATTCAAGCTAGAACACAAAGTAGGGAGTGGCAAGAGATGAGGCTGGAGAGGTGAGCTAAGGCCAAATGATGCCATATTAAGGAATTTGGATGTTGTCCTACAGAACACAAAGAGCCAAAAGTTTTTAGGCAGAGGAGCTCCATGATTACATTTGTATTTTTAGAAAGATCACTCTAGGGACAGACTAGAAAAGAGCAAGTCTGAAGGCAGGAGACTGTCGAGGGGTGGGGGGAATCCAGATGAGTGATGAGGAGGAAGGAAACTAAAGCTTTAACAGTTAAGATGTAGCCATGGAGATGAACAGGAAAATAATTTAGAGGGAAACATATTAAGATTTTAGTGAGTGTTTAAATGCAGGGGGTGAAGGAGCAGAAAGAATGAAGAGGACATTGAAGTCCTTGCCTGGACAGAGATAGGACATGTGATATAACAGCACACTCTCAGAGCAAAGACACTGAGTGCTGTTTTAGACATATAAATTTGTAATACCTGTAATACCACATATCTTATGGTAGACCGCCGAATACTTATGACACAGGGAGAGACTATATCCCCACGATATGCTTTTGTATTTCACACTCTCTCTCTAATTAGAGAATTCTAATTTCTTTGAGAATTCCTTGAGACCTCAGAGGACCGTGTCTTATTTATCTTGTTATCTCATAAAATGTAAGCTTCACAAGGACAGATTACACACTGAAAAAGTATGTGCTGAATGAATAAATGAATTAATATATGAATGAATGAACTTGCTCTCCCAGCACTTAACAGAGTGCCTGGTGCATACCACATGTGGAATAAATGGTTACATACAGCACTCCAAACATGTTTCTATCTACATGACCACCCTCATTTGTGCTACTTCTCAGATCTACCACCGGGCTGTATGTCTAAGTCGAAATCCATTTTCCTTACGGAACTACTACTTCAACAGAGTTCAGTATACACCTTACTAAACCCAGTGCTTTCTCCAGAACACCCAAGAATTTGGACAGTCCCTAAGAACCCTCTGATGACTTGACTCATCCTACCACTATCACAATGTGACCCAGGTATTATGTATACCTGTTCCTATGTCATTGCCACAATATCAAACAGAACCACATCTCTATGTCACCCTCAAAGTTTCTTTAATCTCTTTTGGAACCACATTAATTACAAATCATAAAAAATGCTTTTTGCCAGTATAATGTCCTCCGAGTCATCACAACTCTTCCCGTATCTAACGTGCCTTTTAGTCCACATGGCTTTCACTCTCCGCTACAAACCTTCTTTCCCCAAGTCACCCACTCTCAGGAAACCAAAGTTTCGGTTCAGCTTTGCCACTTTATCACTATGTGACCTCTGGTTTATGAATCTGATTCATCATCTATAACATAAGAATTCCTGCCCTTGCCTACTTCACAAAGTATGTAAACCGAGTGAAATGTGAGATTGAATGAATGCTGTTCAAATGCTAGAAGTTATCTAGAATTAGTCTAAACACAGGCTTTCTCAACCACACCATCATCTCTCTAAATTTCTCCATTTCAGGGACCAGTAAAAATAATTTCTAAAAAAACTTAAAAACAGGCTTGTTATTTCTTATTTTGGCAAATAAGACCATTTCTTTAAAACCCACCATCTACTGTCACCATTATTTCATCAGTCAGAAAGCACTTTAACACTAAAAGAATAGCATAATCTCAGAATGAACTTATCTTTATGAAAAATTCATGTTTCATATGTTATCTTTCTCTCCTTCCTCCTTGGATGTATGAAATCTTTATCATGGACTGGCACTATCCTTGGCCCAGTGTTTAGGAATCACTGCTCCAAACCCCGTTATGATACATGTCAGTTCTACAGGGTTCTGCCCATAAGGGTAGGTGGTCAAAGGTTCCACTAGCATGAAAATGGGCCTCCAGAGGGAAGCACTGAAAACATAAAATGGGTCAGAACAGTTGGTCCTGAGGCTGAGACTCCAGAACAGAATGGCAACTTGGGCTTGGGCTGCCCCTAATTCTCAAGAGAACAGTCTGGACAGGAAAGGCCTAAATCTCCCTGAGGTTGGAGAAGGTATCTGAGCTCTGTGGTCGACTGTCACTAGAGAGGAAAATTTAGTGGTGGGAAAGTGAAATGTCAATTATAACTGAGTGCCAACCCAACTGTCTAGAACTTTTAAAATGTTCATGTAGTGTGGGTTGGCAGGGAGAAAGGGACCTGTAAAATACTAATAAAATGAACCCAAAAATGTGTCATGGACAGAGGAATGGGTGCAAAGAGATAGTAGAAAACTTCTGGGGGCAGTAGAAACGTTCAGTATCTTGAGAGTGGTGATGGTTTCACAGATGTAAACATAAGGCAAAACTCACGCACATTTTAAATATGAGCAGTTTATTGCATATAAATTTACCTCAATAATGTCGGATTTTTTTTAACTGTAAGAAACTGAGACCAAAGTCATTCTGTTTGAGAGCCTAAATATAGTGTTGTATGTAACAAACCATGTGACTTTCATGAAAGTAGAATTAGCAAATGAAAATGGTTAGTCCAATTTAGATGACAACCATCAGAGCCACGCTGCTAAGCATAGGTGAGAGCAGCCGTGGAGGGAGGTTGCCCAGAAGCATATGGAGACCAAACAAACATAGGCTGTCATGGCCAAAAAAAAACCTCCATGAGAAGTACCATCTCCAAGTTTGGAGTACCAAAGAGGAACTTGAGAAACCGGCAGTTTCAGTGATTACTCTGGTTGAAAACTAAGCCTCAAAAATAATTTTCATTATCGTAGTTATCACTGCCTGTGACGCCTTCATTCTTCTGTCCTCCAAAAGCCAAGTGCACAACACTTCCACCCAAGCTGTCCTACTCGGTCTGAAACTAGGCAGGACACTGGGCAGGACAGTCCATCGAAGTAGGCTCCAGAAACAACCTCAACCTTAACGAAGCTTCACAATCCTCATTCCTTCCCTCATGCCCTAGCCTCAATTCCCTCGCCCATTTCCCACCAGCCCGCAGGCTCCCGCCTTTGCCCTTTACTCTCCCCTCCCCGCACAGGCCGTACCCCCTCACTCTGGTCCCAGGGTTGCCCTCACCCTTGCCCACAGGTGCCTCAGCCCCTCCCTCACTAAACCGTGTTCACAAGTCCCTTTCCCTAGGCCCCTCGAAAAGCATCCCTAGCCCCTCTTCTTGCCCAGCTCCTCACTTGCCCGCTCACCCTTAGGCTCTTGCGCTGCTCCCCTACCTTAGACACACACACCCGGCCCCTCACCACTTGCCAGACCCTCACCCTGTCTGCTCATAACCAGTACAGTCACCAAATCCGGTGCCGTCATTCCCCAGTCCGTCAGCCCCTAACGCGCCTCCGCGGGCCCTGCGGCCCATACTTGCCGTTCACTCACAGAACCCCGACCCTGACCAGGCCCGATCGCCGCAGCCCTACTAGGTGAGTTCAGGCCGCCGCCATCGCTCCTCAGGCGCACCAGCCGCGCCCCGCCCCGCGCCACACGCAACCCGCGCCCCCGCGCACCTCACGTAACCGCCCAGCGACGCACCGCTGGGCAGTGGCGTGCCAGCTCATTGGCTGGACCCGGCCAGAGCCGGAGCGTCGATGCTTGTTTCCTGGCAACGGGCGAGCGCCGGGGCGGGGTCGCCGACGGCATTCCGAGCAAGGAGTACCGCCTCTTCCCCGGGTCCCGCCCCTTCGTGCTGTAAACCCCGCCCCTCTGAAGGACTCCAGCGTGTCATAGGGAAAGACTTCTGGGGAGGCGGAGGCCCGTAGGGCGGGGGCGGAGCGTGAGGAGGAAAGGTCGAACCAGAGGGCAGAAGGCGGGACCTAAGGAGGGACGCGACTTTAAGAGGCAGGGACAGGCCAAGGGCGGGGCTTAGGAGAGGGCTGAGGCTGAGAGACTAGAGTGGAGGGGCGGGGCCAATGGCCCTGGGCGGTGCTTAGGGTGGGAGAGCGGGCTGGACGGGGCGGAGCTAGCACGAAGGGTAGGTCTGAGGGGAGGAGTCAGTAGGTGCGCGGGGCCTGTGGAAAAGCTGAGCCCAAGAGAAGGCTGACTGCAAACAAACTAGGTCATTTTTGCCCCATCTGCGTGCATGACTTGGCCTGTACCCGGCCGATGACCGCCCCTTCCTAGCTTCCCCAGCACCTGCTGCCCGGTGATCCGCCTTGGACACCGTGTTGTTCAGTCACTCAAGGAACACGTTAGAAGCACCTCCACACCAGGCAGGATTCCAGCCAGATCAATTAGAACCCATAACTGCCCTGCAAGACTTCAGCCCTTAAGCTAGACAATTGCAATCTAGTGTAATAATTGCCACCAAGGAGCAGCGCTTAGCATGGCTTGTGTGATGGAGGGAAAGAAGTCAAAGGGGCTTAGGGAAGCCTTCAGGAGTAAATGATGTCTGAGCAGAGAAACAAGCAAAGTATGGTAAACTAAGAGAAATGAAAGTTTCAGATCAGGTCTGTGGTTTAGTTCAAAGCATTGCACCAATGGTAATTCCCTGGTTTTGATCATTGTACTCTGGTTATATAAGACGACAACAAGGGAACATGGCTAAGAAGTTTACGGGAACTTTCTGTACCTTTTTTGCAACTTTCTGCAAGTCTGAAATTTGTTTAAAATAAAAAGTATTTAAAAAAGAAAAAGAAATGGAAGTTTCAGCCCAAAGGATCAGCCCATACCAAGGCAAGAAAGAATGAACAACAGGTGGGGAGGTGCTCTGAGAACTACAATCAGTACAGCATGTCTGGAGCACAGGCAACATGCAGAGGAAACACTGAGCGATGAGGCGGAAGACATGAACAGAGGTCAGGAATGGGAGATTTGTATGCCATGTAAAGGAGTTTAGATTTTATCCTTGGAATAACAGAGAACTATAAAGAATTTTATACATGGTCAAACTGATAAGGCCCAAACTGAAGTAGTAAAGTTACAGAGAAAGGACATGTGGACATGAAGGCAAGGCACCAGGGCTTGATGAATGGATGTGTATGAAAGGAAAATAAAAGGATTAAAAACTGATGCTAGTTTATATAAGTTCATTCACAGGCAAAACTCAACTATGGTATTAGAAGTCAAGCTAGTGATTACGCTTGGAAAAGCAATGACTGGAAGGGGGCAGAGTGGGGTTCTTGTGAGTGCTGGTTACATGGGTGTGTTCACTTTATGAAATTCATCAAGCTGTATACTTAGGAAATGTATATATATATATATACATTTTGTTCTGGTTACTATGCTGCATAACAAATCATCCCAAACTCAGTAGTGTAAAACAACGACCGCTTCTTTACGTTCACAGATTCTGGGAATTCAACCAAGACACAGCAAGAATGGTCTATCTCTAGTCCATGATGCCTGGGGCCTCATATAAGACACCTGAATGCCTGGGGGTGACTTGAGGCTGGTGGTTAGCGTCACCTGAGGGCCTCTTTACTCTTCTTCACATGTCTGATGCCTGGACTGGGACAACTAAAAGACTGAGCTCAGCTGGGACTGTCAAACACATTACAGAGGCATGACTGTTCTTTGTGGCTTGCACTTCTCACAATATGGCAGCTAGGTTCCAGGAAGGAGTATCCCGATGGGGAGCTTCCAGACCATGAGCATTCCCAAGAGAACCAGAAGGAAGCTGCATGTCCTTTCATGATCCAGCCTCAGAAATCACTCCTGCTATATATATTCTATTGGTTAAAACAGTCACAAGGGAGGAGTGTCAAAGAATTTGTGACCATTTTTAAAAACTGCCACAATGTCATATAATAATAATAATGATAGTAATAATAATAAATAAGGATATCCACCAAGCAGTTAGTGGTATAAATAGGTCTGCAGCTCAGAGTTCCTGGGAGTCAGTAGATGGGAAAGGGGATCCTGTGGGAGACCAAGATTGGCCAGAGAGAGCCAGGGGCATGGAAAGAGAGGAAGGCCTAGGTCAGAGTCTTAAAAAATGCCAACACAGAAAGGGTGGACAAACTTATGAAAAGACTAAGAAAAAATAAATAGAAAAGCAAGAAATTATGGTGTCACAAAAGCCATGGGAAAAGAGGACTTCAAAAAAGTAAAATAAAATGTTGGGGACTATAGACATTTCTTCTGTGAAACACTCCAAAAACACGTATCTGACTATATCACTTAACCATGCAAAACACTTCACAGATTCTCCATTGCTTTAAGATAAAACCCCAGCTTTATAAAATGGCTAAGAAAGCTCTCCCTGGGCTGTCCTCTGTTCTCCATTCAGCTTCATCTTGCACCCCTAGCCCCTCACGCTCTCTACAGAAACCAGTTGATGTCTCCCAGTCACCCATGTTTTTTCTATGCACCTACTGCTCTTCATTCTCCCATCTCTAGACCTAACTCCTATTCATCCTACAGAACCCAGACTCAGTTGAGACCCTTCTTATAGTGTAACAGCCTTATGTATATCCACCTAATAGAGTACCCATCGAACTGATATGTAACTGCCTGTCTACCCGACTATTTCCCCTACCAAACTCTGAGTTTCCAGAGGGCAGGGAGTGTGTTTCATGCATCTTTTATCCCCAATATTGAGCATAATATTGGCTTGGCTCATAGCAGGTGTTCTGATGATGACCTGTTGACTGAGAAAAGATGATAGAAGTGAAAGGGACATCAGGTTGAGGGAGAATTTTCAGGATTTTTTGTTTTGCTTTGGTAGGGGAGAGATTAAAGCATGTTCATAGAAAGGGAAAACGGTAGGAGGTTGCGGATCTAGATAAAACATGGAATAGCCGATGGGATCAGGTACTAGAGGAAAGGAATGGGGGCAAAACCCCCACAGAATGGCCCCCATCACATTCATCCAGTAAGAATGAGGTAAGGTGGGGGTGCCTGGGTGACTCAGTCAGTTAAGCAGTCTGACTCTTGATTTCGGCTAAGGTCATGATCTCGGGGTCATGAGATCAAGCCCCGCATCAGGCTTCACACTCAGAGGAGAGTCTGCTTGGGATTGTCTCTCTCCCTCTCCCTCTGACCCTCCCCCACCTGTGCATGCACACTACACACTCTCTCTCTATCATTCTAAAATAAATAAATCTTTTTTTAAAAATGAGGTAAAAAATAAAAAATTTTTAAAATGAGGTAAAGTGAGCATGGGTGTAGATAAGGGTGCAGATAACGAAAACAGAGCTCACATTTGATGTGACAAGCATTGTCCCTAGACAATTCAGCGCCTGACACAAATGAGCCATTCAGTAAATAGTTGTTAAATGATAAATAATGAGGCCCAAGCAGCGAACTTGCACAAAGTAAAACAGAATGACTATCTGAGCCTACTCTGGCACCCCCGTCTCCTGATTTAGAGGACCCCTAAGTAGTTCATCTTGGCAGGGTGGGGGAAGAAACAAGGCCCAGCCTTACCTCTGAGGTATGCACCCCCACCTTCTCCAGGGACCTCATTAGAGATGTTTAGTTGGGCAGGTGTAAACCCAGGCCCTGGGAGACAGGGCGGGGCGCTGGAGCCACACTGCCTCTGCCCCTTCAGTAGGGGCTGGCCCTGGTTGTGTTGCTAAGAGCTTCAGAAGTCAGAGGCAGAGGAATCACAGCTGGAGACCAAGGGCAGCCTCTTCCAGACAGGCAGGCAGGCACCAGTCCCCACCTCCTGAAGCCACCTATAGGCAAAGGCCCTGGATATTCCACATCCAGGCATCAGGCCACGGAAGCATGAGCCAGGACGGCAAAGTGAAGACAACGGAGTCCAGCCCCTCTGCCCCATCCAAGGCCAGGTGAGAGATCCTGGTCCCCTGTGTCAGATCTGTCCACCTAACTGGATGGAACCTAATTCTTCATTATGCCCCCAGTGACAAACTCAACAATGAATGTCTGGTGAAAAAAAATGAAACACTGCTTCTCCTCTTCCTTCCACAGGAAGTCGCTGCCTGTCCTAGACCCATCTGGGGATTACTACTACTGGTGGCTAAACACGATGGTCTTCCCAGTAATGTATAACCTCATCATCATCGTGTGCAGGTTTGGCAGGGCGCTGAAAGAAGGGCCTTAAGCAGAGAGAAGGGCTCAAGAGTCAGGTCAAGGAAAGGGGCAGGCCCTTGGGCAGGGCCGGAAGGAGGGGCAGCACGGAAGAGAGGGCCCAGGGCAGAGTGCTGAGTGCCTTGGGGAGATTGCCTTACACAGAGGGTGCTGTTGAGCCAATCTCTTCTGTCCCCACCATGCAGAGCCTGCTTTCCTGACTTGCAACACGGTTATCTGGTGGCCTGGTTAGTGCTAGACTACACAAGTGACCTGCTATACCTACTAGACATCGTGGTGCGCTTCCACACAGGTCAGTGGGCCCAAGGCTGACACCTTGTTCCATGTTACCTTCCTAAAGAGGGCCTCTCAGTTATGAGGAAGTGACCCCCTTCCTGAGAGCACTTTCACAGGTCTCCATGCTTCACAACACCCTATGCCCATCCCAGAAACCCTGGAGCAAGGTTATGCCCACCCCCACCCTGTCCCCATGTCTGTCTCCCTGTCCTCCCCTGGCCTGCCCACCCTCACCCTTATTACTGGAGCAGGCAGGTGCCCTGACTCAGCCCCATACCTGACCCCATCTCATGGTTGATCCCAGCCTGTCTCCGCCTTCCCTTCCCCAGGATTCTTGGACCAGGGCATCCTGGTGGTGGACAAGGGCAGGATTTCAAGTCGTTACGCTCGCACCTGGAGCTTCTTCTTGGACCTGGTTTCCCTGATGCCCACAGATGTAGCCTACATGCAGCTGGGCCCACACACCCCCATGCTGAGGCTGAACCGCTTTCTGCGTGTGCCCCGCCTCTTTGAGGCCTTCGACCGCACAGAAACCCGCACAGCTTACCCAAACGCCTTTCGCATCACCAAGCTGATGCTCTACATTTTTGTTGTTATCCATTGGAACAGCTGTCTGTACTTTGCCCTGTCCCGGTACCTGGGCTTCGGGCGTGACGCCTGGGTGTACCCCGACCCCGCGCAGCCTGGCTTTGAGCGTCTGCGGCGCCAGTACCTCTACAGCTTTTACTTCTCCACGCTGATCCTGACCACCGTGGGCGATACGCCCCTGCCAGCGCGGGAGGAGGAGTACCTCTTCATGGTGGGTGACTTCCTGCTGGCTGTCATGGGTTTTGCCACCATCATGGGTAGCATGAGCTCGGTTATCTACAACATGAACACTGCAGATGCAGCTTTCTACCCGGACCACGCACTGGTGAAGAAGTACATGAAGCAACAACACGTCAACCGCCGGCTAGAGCGGCGAGTTATTGACTGGTGAGTACGTGGGGGTCCCAGGCCAGGACATGGAGAGGTGTTCTGGATAAAGCCTGAGGAAGGTGGCAGGGCCCTTATTGCCTAGCGGGCCAGGCAAGGGAACCAGGGCATGGCATTCATCAGGGGGGGTTCACTGGGTGGGGCTGAGAAAGGAATGTCTTCTACTAGCTGCATCTGGACTTAGGGGGCTGGGTTGGATAAGAGATTGATAGGGAGAGGAACTCATACACAAAGAAGAATAACCTGGAATAAAAACTGCCACTGCCTGGTAGGGCTCAGAAGGCCCTCAAAGGGGTAAAGGGAGAAGAGCAATACTTCCCAGGGGATGGCCAACGAGATGGTTGACTGTGTCGTAGTCATCCATACTGTGGGATGAACGAAAGGAAATGTCAGCAAGTTGGGGAGCTAAAGCAGAGGGCCGCTAGATACAGGGCTCAGTGACTGAAGGAGGTATCAGTGGGATGGTACGAGGCGTCACTGAAAGGTGGGTGGGGTAAAGCTTGACAGTAGGTAAAGGGTGTCTTATTCATTGTCAACTGGTGGAGGTTTTCGGGCCCCAGGTGAGAAAGAAGAGGTCAAAACATATCTGTGAAGTGACCCTGGAGTGAAGATATTCATCAGCCACTATCCAGCATTCCCATGACCCCTGTGAGATCTCAGGGTGATTGGGTCCTTGGCTGAAGCTTGGCTGAACCCTGACGGAAGGAATAAGGCAGGCATGTATGGGGCTGGTGAGGAACTATTACTGCCTTTGCCCCCAGGTACCAGCACCTGCAGATCAACAAGAAGATGACCAATGAGGTAGCCATCTTACAGCACTTGCCTGAGCGGTTGCGGGCAGAAGTGGCCGTGTCCGTACACCTGTCTACTCTGAGCCGGGTGCAGATCTTCCAGAACTGTGAGGCCAGCCTGCTGGAGGAGCTGGTGCTGAAGCTGCAGCCCCAGACCTATTCACCCGGAGAATACGTCTGCCGCAAGGGGGACATTGGCCGGGAGATGTACATCATCCGTGAGGGTCAGCTGGCCGTGGTCGCAGATGACGGTGTCACACGGTACGCCGTGCTTGGTGCAGGGCTCTACTTTGGGGAGATCAGCATCATCAACATCAAAGGTGGGCACCTCAGCATTTGTTCTGGGACAGGGCTGGGGGAAGGGGGGAGGGGGACAGCAGAACCCTCTACTGAGACTAGATGCTACTTCAGGGCGTACAGGTTAAGGAAACCTGGCCTTACCTGAGTCACTAGAGGGCTCACAAGAGAAGCAGGACATGGAGGGTCTGTCCTCTGAGAAGAAGCAAAGCTTCTATACAAGGTGGATCCTTGGGAAGAGGAAGTATATCTGCTCTGTGGGTGTCAACCCAAGGCACCAACAGACAAGTGGAAAGTGACAGAGATGATAAGAATAAGAATAGCTTATACTTATTGCATACTTACTACATGCCGTGTTCAAAGTCTTCATATGCACCAACTCACTCAATTCTCACCGTAACTCAGGTAGGTACTGTTCTCTGTATTTTCACAGTAAGGAAATTGGAGTACAGTGATGTTTGGGAAACTGTCCAAGGTCGTTGAGGTACTTATGTACACACACTTGGAGTCAGTACAAGGAACTTTCTCACGGCCAAGTGGAAAGGAGGGTAGAGGGAAGGCATTGCCATTCACTCCACCAACTCCAGGCCAGGCCAGGTGTTATACACTGGCTCGTTGATTCCTTTTATCCGCCTGTGCAGTAGGTGTTGGTGGTATGCCTCATCACAAGCAAGGGCACTGAGGCCCCAGGAGACGGGAGAACACGGCAAGGGGAGAGCACACTGTCACTGACTAAAGCCACACAGGCTGTCAGCCCGGGGATCTCACTTTCTAGTTGTTCCAAAGGCCTCACATCTGTCCTCCAAGGACCCCTCAAGCTCCACTTCCTGGATGCAGTCAGCTGCTGTCTACATGATTTTGGACAAAGCATTTCCCTTTTTTAGGCCTCAGTGTTCTCATCTATCCGATAGGGATGATATTAAAAACCCAAAGAGTTATTTGTGAGGATCAGATGAGTTCTGTGGGTACGGCTTCAGGGCAATGTCTGGAGCACAGCAAGTGTTCACAAAGGATAGTTCCTATGCGCCTTCTGAGTCCTTCTAGCTCTCAGCTTTGCAGCGGTCAGCCTAATCTATCTTCCTCACAACACCTCACCAATAGCTTCCTAAAATATGAATGATACCATACAGCTCCCTTGCTTAAAATATTTCAGTACTTTCCCGCTGCCCTCGGCATAAGGTCTGAACTCCCTGTCGTGGCTTACCAAGCTCTGTGCCCTGCTCTCCCTTCCTCTTTCCACTCTCCTCCCACCCTGTACTTCAGCCACTCTGGACTGCTTACAGTTTGCTGCAGCACCTAACTGGCTCCTACCCCCATCCCTCTGCTCACACTCCTCCCTCTGCCTGGATGCCTCCCCCCACCAGACCTGCCCTTCCTCTCTGACCTCCTGCTCAGTCAGGCATCACTTCCTCCAAACTTTCCAAAAGTTTCTGCCAGCTTATAAGGGGCTCTTTACCTATCTTCCCACAGCACTGGATGCATACGTCTACACTGTACTAGCTATACTGTTTTGTAACTATTCCATTGAATGTCTATCGCCTGTAGACTGTGAATTCTTGCAGGCAGATCGCTGTACCCATCCAGCACAGGGCCTGGTCCCCAGTCACATTACTGAATGAAAGAATTAACAGAGAGGCCCAAAAGCAAATATAGAGGGGGGGGGTCCTTTCAGGAGTGAAAAACCCCCTCACACCTCTTCTGACTAACTGTCCTCCCATGTGTCTGCCCATGGGCCACAGGAAACATGTCTGGGAACCGCCGCACAGCCAACATCAAGAGTCTAGGGTATTCAGACCTGTTCTGCCTGAGCAAGGAGGACCTGCGGGAAGTCCTGAGCGAGTATCCACAGGCCCAGGTCGTGATGGAGGAAAAGGGCCGTGAGATCCTGCTCAAAATGAACAAGTTGGACGTAAATGCAGAGGCAGCTGAGATCGCCCTACAAGAAGCCACAGAGTCCCGGCTACGAGGCCTTGATGAGCAACTCGATGATCTACAGACCAAGTTTGCTCGCCTCCTGGCCGAGCTGGAGTCCAGCGCACTCAAGATCGCTTACCGCATCGAACGGCTCGAGTGGCAGACTCGAGAGTGGCCAATGCCTGAGGAACTGGCTGAAGCCGATGATGAGGGCGAGCCTGGGGAGGGAACTTCTCAGGGTGGAGAGGGCAGGACTGGCCAGGAGGGACCCTCAGACCCACAGTGACCCATTCCTAGCCCTAGGATTCCTCCCAGGGAATCCAGAGCTATAGGAACACCTGCCTGCAGAAACTCTGCCATCCTGTCTGCTAGGTACAGAGATGGGAGTGAATTGAGGGTAGACGTTCACCTAGAGGTATGGGAGTAGAGCCTGCATTCGTCCCCCACTCCCCGGCACACGCGCACGCAGTTGCATACACACATACTGCACCCAAGACTGCATTCCATGGAGAATATTCTGGAGTTTCCATTTTCAGAACACATATGCTTTCTCACAAACATAGGTACGCCTTACACCCACAAAAAACAAATATATATATATATATATTACATTATATATACATACATTCATTCATGCACCTCATAAAGACCTATATACTGAGACTCACACACCAATAGACACACAGATGCCCTCCACAGGTGTGCACACACTTGTGAACACACAGAAATGCACCCAGAGCCCTCTTCTTCCAAAATATCCTTTAAATGCCTCCCATATGGGAAGTTCCCAAATGTAGCCTGCAAGTTGCACTTCAATAAAGTATTTGCTTCCTCACTAAGCATTTGTGGGAGTGACAGGAAAAGGCGAAGCCAATGGTGGGCCAGGATGAATTCTGTCTGAATTCTGAGTCACAGGGGCAAGGGGCATGGGCTGTGTAGTAGCTAGTGGGTTTGATTCAAAGGGGCTGGGGTACATGATGAATTGAGAATCCGTGCTGAGCCAAGGCAAAGCTGGGTTATACATCACACTGTTGAAAGTGTGCACATGCTTTCGTAGGTATATTCACATACACACACTGACCATTATATTTCATTCCAGAGCGCGTATCCTTAACTTTGTGAACCCTGAGTGATTTGACCTAGCTTAGTGGACCAGAGCAGACACCTCTACTCCTCCTTCCTTCCTCTGGCCCAGCCCTGGAACCTGGGGCTAGGGCTACCCCATGTTTGGGACACATTTCAAGGGGAGAAGAGTTCACAGGCCACTCACCTGGCCCTGCTCTACCCTGTCAGTTGTTAGAGCTGGCTTTGGTGCTGCCAGAAATCCAGCCCTCCCTCTGTATGATATTTCAAAAGACAGAGTGGCAGATGGAGACGAGGTGGAGTGGAACATCCTGGTTGGGAACAGCTGGAGATTAGTGCTTGGGGAGTTTTTAAGTAACTTTGGCATACTTGGAGGGAGGTCTGCAGGTTTGGGGCAGAGAAAGTGTTGTGGGGTGTCTGGGGAGGAATCTGATATCATCTCCGAATCATATTCACCCTGGTCACAGCTTTACCTCCTCCAGGGCCTGGCCAGTCCTTGGTCTAAGCTGTGCCAGGTGGCATTTTAAAATGAACCTTGGATTTAATTTATCAGTATGACTGAGGGATGACACATAGAGGTCAATGCCATTGAAAGAAGAATTTATTATTTACAGACCCCAAGAGGAAGGGGCACACGCCCATGCAGGGCCACACAGGGAAGCACTAGGGTGGTGAGGAAGGAGAAGAAGGGAAAAACACTGGCAAAAAACTCTTATTGTGCTAGTGCCAGGAAGGTTTTAGGTGGGGACATCCACTACTGGGCAGGAAGCAAAGATTTGGGAGCTTGTGGGTGGAGAGCTCGTAATACGATTTTCAAGAACCCATGAAAGCAAGACCACAGCGGAGATGTAAACAACCCTGATCAGGTCGGCCCATGATTTCAAGATGCCAAGTCATCAATTACGAATATCAAGAATAATTATTACAGGTAGTAGGAGAGAATGAAGGGTAGGGCCCTGGGTGCTGTCAGGGCAGGGTGTGTGGAAGCATCTGCTGATGTGTGGCCATGGAGACATTCCCTCAGAACTGTTGGTGTCCTCAACACTGAACAACCTTTCAGATACGGTGTATGCCAGTGACATAGGTGCACCCAGACGTGAAAGACTGGGCACACAACTTTCTCAGATAGCCGTAGGAACTGAGGCTATGGCTGGAGTCCAGGTGTCAGGAGACACTACGAGGATCATTGCACAGTAATTCATTTAAAACTATGTGGTTATTTCCGATCTCTTCCTCACTAAATATGAGAGCTGGCACTCAGTCTGTCTTGTTCATCTCTGTCTCCTCAGGGCCAAAACTGTGCCTGACACAACGTACATCCTCGAATATATATTTGGCAACCAAAGAGATGGGAGTTGAGACAGGTAAAGGCTTAATGTTGGAGAAAGATGCGTGTTGATCTCTTAAGAGATTTTCCTACCATCGCTGCCCTCAAATTGTGTTGAGCTAGAAATGGGTGGGTATGTTATACAGGCCATTTTTGTGGTACCCAATGGATTTAGAGAGCTGAGAATAACCTTTCCGTTGACCCACTAGAATGTGCATACCTGTCCCAGGAGAAGGCTCTCTTAGAACAGGTGGCTTCTGCTGCCCCCATAGAATCCTGGACTACAGCACAAGGCCATCTTCCCTGTTCTGGATGCAGAAACAAAACTCTTCTGGGGCCCCAGGCGAGTCTATCTCTGCCTCTGCGGTTCCAGGATGAGGAGGATTCCTCATGGTGGAGCCAGCATGCCCGAAGACATTTTGAATATCAGCAACACCATGCTGGGGTCCTCTACTGCTGGGGAGTGACTTCCATCACTGCATGACAGACACTGTTCTACCAATTTGGGATCAAACTGGATGGAGTTAGGTCAGGACAGGTAGAATGGGCAGAATATTAATATTAGTTACTGTGTAGTAAGTACTAAGCTAAGTACTTATATATGTGGCAGGAAACTTTACTGAGATACTCATTTAGGTTTTATCCATTTCATCCCTCCTCCCATCATAAGAAAGTACTAAATCTTTGTATCTCCTGGACTTACAGCTGTTTTGTTTTGTTTTTTTTAAGTAGGCCCCATGCCCAGCATGGAGTGCAGTGCAGGCCTCAAACTCAAAACCCCGAGATCAAGACCTGAGCTGAGATCAAGAGTCAGACACTTAGCCAACTGAGCTACATGGGTGCCCCAAAGCTTTTTGAATTACACAGTCAAAAATAGAAATTTTCAGAAACTTTTTACCCTAACTTTTGTTTGTGACAAAAGGGATTCTAGATGAATTGTGCCCAATTGTCTGTGAGGGCTTAGAGTTGAAGAAGCAGGAGCTTCTGAACCCAAGGAGAGGAGATGCCCCAAGACTAAGAAAAGGAATGGGATCCTTAAGTATTATATTAGTTTTCTTTTGCTGCTATAACATGTTTCATATAAACATGAGTTTAACAGCTTAAAACAGAACCCCTTTATAATATCACAATTCTGTGAGTCAGAAATTCCAGCACGGTGGGTACAACTGGGTCCTCTGTTCAGGGCCTCTAAGGCCAAAATCAAGGTGTTGGGTGAGCTGGCCTCCTTCCGGGAGGCTCTGGAAAAGAATCTTCCAGGATCACTGAGGTTATTAGAAGAATACAGTTTCTTTTGGTTGTAAAACTGAGGCCCTTGTTTCCTTGACACATGGTCCCTTTATCTTCAAGCCAACAAAGCTGTTGTGAAATCTTTCTCATTCTTCAAATATCTTACTTCCCCTTCTATTACAAGACTGAGAAAGATCTCTGCCTTTTAGAGCTCCTGTGCTTAGATTAGGTCCACCTAGATAATCCAAAATAATCTCTCTACTTTAAGGTCAGCTGATTATTAATCTTACTACCACAAAGTCCTTTTTTTTTTTTTTTTGCCATAATCACAGGAGTAACACCAGATGGCAAGGTAATGGGAGCCAAAATTCTACCTATCACAGGGTTTCTGGGGAAGAAAGCAGCCTGGACCCCACTTTCACAGGGGGTCCAGAATAGGGACCACTACGAATGGAGTCTTTGGAAAGGGGAGAAAGATGACCCTGGCTCAAACTGGCACTGGAGCCTCAGAGCAGCGCCACCTAGGGGAAGAACAGGCTTGAGCAAGGTGCATATCCGCATAACCCATCATGGTCTCTAAGCTCAGGCCTTCCTCCTGCCCACCGCCCCCCCCTTTTCTGTTCAACATAAAACCCACAGAGACATTTTGCAAGACACTAAATTGTGGGGAAAGACAGTGAAAGAAAGCCAGAAAACATAGAATGAGATTAAATTTTCCATAAGGTGGGCAGTTAAAAGCTTAGATGACAATAGTCTGATTTAGGGGACCAAGGAAAGGTCCCATTTTTTCACACACTGTTATGGAATCATTCATAACTGCTATCTCATACATTACCTCATTATCTCTTACAACAATGTTAGGAAGCTTAAATTGTTATTATCCTTA
This sequence comes from Ailuropoda melanoleuca, assembly GCF_002007445.2. Lineage (NCBI taxonomy): Eukaryota > Metazoa > Chordata > Mammalia > Carnivora > Ursidae > Ailuropoda > Ailuropoda melanoleuca. The sequence goes on from NC_048225.1 coordinate 58,693,868, forward strand.
TTTTTCTAAGTCAGAAACTGAAGTTCAGAGAGCAACTAAAAATATTAGATATGACTTATTGAGAAGCTATTCTGTGCCAGGTCCCGGGTTAAGTGCATTGTCCCAATCAGTCCTCGCAACTACATGAGAAAGATGCTACTACTACCCCATTTTAAAATGAGGAAACCAAGGCTCTGGGAGACTAGATAATTTGCCCGATATCACAGGGGTCCCAAGTCACATGGAATAAAACCTAGGTCTGCCTTGCTGTTTCTTTCAGGAAGATAAGTAAAAGGACCACCTCAGCTGCAGCTAAGGCCAGGCAAGCTCCTGCCTTTCTTAAGAAGGACTGTCAAGAGCAGTATCGGGGTAGCCAGGGGAAAAGAAGCCAGTAGTGCTGAGCAAAGCTTGTTTTTTGTTTTTTTTTTAAAGATTTTATTGATTTATTTGACAGAGATAGAGACAGCCAGCGAGAGAGGAACACAAGCAGGGGGAGTGGGAGAGGAAGAAGCAGGCTCATAGTGGAGGAGCCTGATGTGGGGCTCGATCCCATAATGCCGGGATCACGCCCTGAGCCAAAGGCAGACGCCTAACCGCTGTGCCACCCAGGTGCCCCTGAGCAAAGCTTGTTAATCACCAGCAAGCCTGCCCAATGTGCTGAAGTATTGATCTCAGGGCTGCAGCCAAGATGAAGGACCACCCAGTGCTCTGGAGATCTGCACCCATGCAGCTGTGGGAGGAGGGCAGAAGTTTTGGAGGGGTTGCTAGATTCCTACAGGGGTGAGCTGTAATTCTCCTATAAGAATTGTCCAAGGGCCCTGCTGCTGAGAGCCCAGCTGATTCTAGCTCAGCTCTTCTCCCTCCCACGGGACCTAGGGCCTCACCCACATCTCTCCTGGGATCACTAACCTCAGGACACCTTGGCCTGGCTAAGATTTGAGATGTACACTCCACCTCAATGTTCCCAGTTAGCTACACCCCCCACCCCCCACCCCCCCACACACACGCAGAGACTTCTTCGGCCTCCCTACTTCATCTTTTTCTTTCTGAGAGTTTGGCTGCTCGCCCAAGAGACAGATGGAAATTAAGTATCAAGCTTGGGAGGAAATCAGATTCATAGGGAGAAGGACCATCCAAACCAAGGAAAGATCCAGTGCAAACACTAGGTGCCAGGAGCAGGAGGTAAGGTGGGTGGATTCTAGCTTGAGGCTGAAGCTAGGGTTTGGCTTGAGGCTCAGATCAGAAAAGGATGGTTAAGCCAGTTAGAGCTAGGGTCAGAGTCAAGACCCAAGTCAGGGCAGGTATGAGGCTGCCTAAAAGCACAACAGATGGGAAAGAGCTTGGAGCCAATCCGAGTCAGATTTTAGTTCTGAAATATCACTTACTAGCTGGGGGACTCTCAGCCTCCTACACAATCTTTCAGGGTTGTTGAAAGAGATGCTTGGAGAATTAAAATGTAAATGAGATAATGATGTAAACTGCCTGCCAGTGCCTGACAAGTAGCAAGTGCTTAATAATGAATGGTAGCTATAACCGTTATTCCTACCCCTCTAGCAGAGGTTGTGTCTTTGAGGCAGTGGGGCACAGGTGGTCTGGCCCTGCTCCGCCCTGGGCCTCCGGTCTGTCCTGGCAATGCCCGATCTGGCCAGCAGAGGGCGCAGGGCTCCCATTCCCTCCCCTCCTACCTCCTGCCCAAGCCTTGTAAAGCTAGGAGAACTAAAATCTTAGGGCCAGGGAAAAATGGAGTCTTAGGGACAGAATCGTGGTCTCAACTGGCTTGTAAAAACTCTTGATTTTTTAGCAAAGACTAAAATGCAGCAGTGATGATGCCGAAAGCCGAAAGCCGAAAGCCGTTACAGAGGAAGTTGTGCCAAGTACTCAGGGAGTACTCAGGACTGCCCTCTCCTACAGCCTGAAAAATCTTTGTGCTTTTCATTGAACATGCATGGGCCCTCTGTCTGGCATTGCCTTTCCAGTTTCAGTATCTTGGCTTGTCTTCAACCTTGCTGTTCACCAACAGGTACCACAGGGCCCCAGAGCCTCGTAACTCGGTGTGTTCATGGATGCTCTCTCTCTGGTGACTTCCGGTGGCTTTTTAGCTTTCAAATGAGACCCTGACATGGGAGATCCAGCCCTCTCTTGGTGTACATGCGAGAGGCCATGTCTGAAGCCAAGTGTAGCCATCAGTGAGCTCCAGCCCCTATGTGTGTGTGCTCGGCTCTCCCTAGCACAAGTCCCAGGTTCCGGAAGGTGGTCCTTCCCCTCGCTGCTTTCCTCTGACCAACACACCTGCCTGCTCCAGCTCCAACCCATCTGTCTTCTCAGCCTGCTCCCTCTTTAATTATCCCAAGAGAAGAGCCTCCTACGTGGGCAGGGAGTGTGTGGGCAGGAGCTCAGCACAGAAACATAGCTGCACATCACAGTAACGGAGACAAGAGAAGGCCTTGATAGATGTGGAGAGAAGGCAGCCTAATGAGCCACAGAGGGAGGGGCTGAGCCGGCGGGTGAGTGGGCACCCCAAGGACTACCCTGTGACTGGTTCCTCTCCTGGCTGTGCATGTGTGTCAGAGCCAGAGGTGCTGGGGGCAGAGCCTAGCCCACGCCCCTCACACCACTGTGTGTGTGTGTGTGTGTGTGTGTGTGTGTGTGTGTGTGAACACGGGGTTTCCTGGGTAAAAGCTGATATTTTGTGGAGCTGCAAGATGCCTAGGGAAGAAGCAGTCCCTTATAAAGCAGGTTATCTGACTGTGCGTTACACACTATAGTCTCCCCTCTTTAGTTGTTTCCCCAGAACATTTACTGAAGTGTTGTTTAAACGTTCCCCGCTTATCTCAATTGTGATACAGAATATTGAAAGAAGGATCATGTGCCCACACTTGAGCCAGTGTGGCAGTAGCTAGGTGATTGGGACTTCCCCAAGGGAAAGGTAAACTATTCTGGCTGTAAGAGTCAAGCTTGGTGGGCCAGCACTGCCCTTCAAAACACACACACACACACACACACAGAGAGAGAGAGAGAGAGAGAGAGAGAGAGAGAAACCAAAAAAACGTGACAACCTTGGCAGGTCAAGGCTTGAATCAAAGAAGCAACTTCCCTCAGAACTGAGCTTGGCCCTCTGTCAGGACATCCTGCACTTGCTTCCTTGACCTCTTAGGTTTCTGATTTATTCTGGAATGAGGGTCAAGGTCTCTTTCCTCTGGTCACCCATACTGACTTTGCAGTCCCCTCCTTGCTTTGATCTCAAGTCCCCTGTTTCCTGATCCTGAGCAACCCCATTCTCCCTAAAGGCTGAGTTAATCCCTGGCATAGATGGAATTTCCTGATTTTGAGAAATGTCTTCTACCCTCTTAGCACTTCATTTTCGTGCCCTCCTCTGCTCATGGTATTCCCCCTTCTCCACTTGACCGATTACTTGGAGTTTTTTTCCTCTTATAAACCTTCTTCTGGAAACAATCTATTTCCATCACCTCCCGGCCCTCACCTCCCCAACGCCCATCTGCATTTAGTTAGAGGGGACGGCATGAGCAAGGTGCAAGGGCGATGAACAGCATGGAATGCACCATGAAACTATAAGCAATTCAAGGTTCCTTGAACACAAAGACAGCAAACAAGTAATGAGAATAGTGTGGAGAGTGGTTTGAGAACCTGTTGGAGAAAATGGCAGGAGCCAGAGCCCTGGAATATAGGTAAGCAAAAGGACAACTATAAAACATGTAAGTGTAAGAATTACTGTAACGAGAGGTACGAGGTGTTACAGAAGTACCTAGGAGAGAAACCCAGGAAAGGTTCTCAGAGGAGTTTCCCCCTCTGTAACCCCTTTCCCAACACAAGCTTCTTTGAACATTCTCCCAACTCCCATGTTACGTAAGCCAGCAGTCCTGTGAGGATAGCACACCCTCTGCAGAAAGGGGTGTCTCCTTTTCCTTTCGCAGCTCAGTGCACAGATTTGGGGTCCTCTATGCTCCCCGATGCCGCTTCTTCACTCTCAATACACCCCTGTTCTCTGACACTCATCCATACGATCTTTGCACTACTCTCTTCCCTTTCTCCTTGCTGACAGCTCCAGCTTCTGACGCCTACTCACTTTAGACTTTGTTACTTACTTCATAGTTCTGTCTTCTCCAAGTGAGATTTCGTGGCCCATTATTTTGCCTTTGTCCTTTTGTTTTTCACTCCCACCCAACTGGCAAAATATCAACTTTGGATGAACTGAACAATCAATAGTGTCCATGCTTGCATCCAACTATCTGAGCTCTGCTGGAGAAACTGATACCACTAGAAAGTCATGGTCACCAACTCCTAAGTGGGTCCTCAAAACTTACTTACTTACTACATTCCTCCAATGTCCGCTCCCCTTTTCCCATTTTATATAGTTTTCTTAAAAAACCATCTAAAAAAACCCTGATTACTAAAATTCAGTCTTATTCACTCATACACACACACACACACACCACTCACTGATAACCAGATCTCCAACTTCAAAGAAAAAATAGAAAATATAAGACAGCAGCTCCCATTAAATCTATGCACTGCCTATGTAAATTAAGATACAAAACAAGTTGCTATGACAAGAGGAGAAAATATGTAGGTCCTCCAGATTGCAGTTCCTTTTTCATACAAGAGAACCTGAGTAGTAAAACAGCTTGAGTATAGGAGACCCAGGCTCCTACCATCTTATCACTCTGCCATCCCTAGCGTGTTATCTTCATGGCATGACTGAAGATTCACATTCAACCTGCAGGAAAGGGCAAAGAGGAAGAAACAGTCCACTCCTCTCCTATCTCACTTCCACCCACAACCACTGTCCAAAACGTGCTCATAAAGCCACACTTAGCTGCCAAGGCGTCTAGGAATTAATAGTTGCTAGCTGGTCAGCCGTGACTTATTTTCATCTATAATTATTCTCTTCTAACTTCCTCTTACAATTGAGTCTCTACTCCTATCAAAAGCTAGAACCTTCCACACGTGCTCTGAATTCCATATCTCCCTGCCTTCTCAGGAATCTTGCATTTGAAATTAATTAACTTCTCTCTCGCTCGCTCGCTCTCTCTCTCTCCTTCTATCCCTCTCTCCTTCTCCCCCTCTTCTCCTTTCTCTTTTGTTTTCCCTTTCTTTTTTATGATGGCTTGCTCCCCTTGTTTTCCTCCCAGCTCTCTGTCCTCTCCCCTTGGTCTCTTTCCCCGGCTGGCCTTTCTCTATCCAGTCTTTAAATATGGTCTTTTCCAGACTTCTGACCTGGTTCCTCATTTCTCATTAATTCTATGGTTTGCATTACTTCCTATGCAACCTGTATATTCAGCTTCCTACTGGAATTCCTACTAGATGTCTAATAAGCATCTGAAACTTATCATGTCCAAAATGGAACAGATCGCTGGTGGGAGTTTCTGTCTGAGGGTTACTATTTTCTCTATGAAGTGGGAGGCCAGGTTATTTATTGTCAGGGAAGGATGGTATGCATGAGTGGTGGCGGGGGGCAGGGAGAGTACATGAGAGATTATACAAGTCCAAAAACATTGGAAAAAATATTGTGTAAAATGAGAGAAAGAAGGTGATCAGAGAAATTTAGTAAAACCTTTTCGCTCATTTTTGGAAGCATCATCGTATGCGAGCACCTGAATTGTGATGTCCAAAACCCCTGGCTTTGGATTGTAACTTTTTCACTAAGTAGTTTTATGGCTTTGGGAAAGTTACTTAAACTCTCTCTCTGAGCCGCAGTTTTTTCAGCTAAATAGTGATCAATCATATTGGACTGAAACATGTAGTTCTTGGTGAGGATTAAAAGTAATGTGCTTTGAACAGAGTAGGTGATCACCAAACAGCTCCTTTCTAGTTACCAGAAAACTTATTCCTTTTCATCTCATCCTCCTCCCTCACCCTCCACATGGAAGCATCCTCTAAATTCTGTCTACCTCCTAAACAGCTCCTGGATCCATCTTCACTGCCTCCATGACTTTAGCTCAAGCCGCTATCATCTGTCACCTGAGTTGCGTCATGGACTCCCAACCTGTCCCATCCCTCACGTCGCTCTCCACACCAGCTGCCATAGCCATTACTCCAAATATTTCTAAGTCTAAAATCTCCAGCACTTCCACATCTTCCTCCCGTGGCTTGCAAGGGTCTGTATTTGCTACTTCCTGCGACTGAGGGGTGTGTTTGTTTTCTATTGCCACTACAACAAATTACTATGAATTTGGAAGCGTAAAACAACATCCGCTTAGTAGGTCACCGGCATGTGGGCCAGAAGTCTGGTACAATATGGCTGGGTCCTCTGCTCAGGGTGTCACCAGGCTGAGGTCAAGGTGTCAGCCAGATGAAATTATTTTCTGGGTTCTCCCAGGGGAAATACCCACTTCCGCTTCTGAGCTCATTCTTGTCATCAGCAGGATCGAGTTCCCTGTGGTCTTAAGACTGAAGTCCCTATTTTCTGGCTGGCTGTCAGTCAGAGACTGCTCTTAACTAGCCCCCACTCTCAGGTACCTACCCTGCACCCTACTCCTTCCTCAAGCCAGCCACAGCCCCTTGCATTCCCTCCCACGTGGCCCCCTCCGTCTTCAAGCCAGCAATCGCGTGTCAAATCCTTCTTCTTCAAATCTGATTTCCTCTTCTGCTGCCAACAGAGTAAATTCTTGTGACTTGGTTAGGACTCACTGGATAATCTCTTTATCTTGAAGTCCACTGATTAGTAGCATTAATTACACCTGCAAAATCTCTTTTGTCATACAACATAATGGTGAAAGTAGCATCTCGTCGTATTTACAGGTTCTACCCACACTCTAGGGAAGGAGATCGTACAAGATGAGAATCCTTTGGTGCCATTTCATAATTCCGCCTACCACTGGAGGGGAAGCCAGGGAAAACGTCCCTGAGAAATGCTGATACCTTAAGCTGAGATGAGAGGGATGAACAGGAGTTAATTCGATAAAGAAGGAAAGCTTCCAGAGACCATGTGCAAAAGCCATGTAACTGACAGAATATATAAAAAAAAAAAAAAAAAAAAGGACTAAAGGAAGGCCAGCGCGTCTACAGGGAAGAGAACAAGGACCACAGGGACTTGAAATAAGGTGGTTAGAGAGGTCAATAGGAGGCAGACCACACAGGCTTCAGAGACTCTGGGTAAAGGTTTTCTCTATCCCCAAAGCAAAGGTCAGAAGAGTGCCACGATCCGATTTGTGTTCTGCACGTATCACTCCGGCTTTAAGGTGGAGGGTGGATGTAAGGAGGCATTAGCAAAAGGTGGCAGACCACGGAAGAAGCTAGGAGAGCAGTGCAAGAAACAGTGGGATAATGTCGGTGCAGATGTAAGCAGACTGATTCAAGGAACACTCAGTGGCTAAAATCAACAGGACTTCATGATTGATCGACTATGGGAGGGAGGCAGTTACGTTCCCCAGGAAGCAGAGTCCAAGACAGAGATTACTGTGGAGGATGTTGTGCTCTTGGAGTCAACACCTGTGCAAGAGCAAGGATGAAAGGACGGGGTGAAGGGAGAAGCAGAGCAGTGATTCAGTCCCCACAAAGGCCTCGGTCAAGCCCGTGAGGAGCTGTGCACATCCTTCAGAGTTGTCCTCTGTCGGGGTGAGGAGGCTGAACCTTTGCACCTCTGTGCTGAGCCGTCACTGGATGCAGGATGCCTCAGGAAGGGAACACGACCTCGCCTGAGCAGGCTTTCCTCAGCTCGGCCAACTCCCCAAGGGCCTGGCAGTTGAGGGCTGACTTCCCGAAGCTTCTCTGCAGCTACAGAATAAATCCGTCGTATTTGGAGAAGAGTCTGGGCTTTTTGTCACAGCCTCTATTCCAGGTAAAGGAACATAAGGGAGTAAAGCAGCCAGGCTGATTCCTAAATTTCAGACTTGTGTATCTTCGCAGATGCTCGTCCAACCATATGCTGTAATCGTTGGCTTACCTGTCACTTTCCCCCAAGGAGTGGGAGCTACTCGGGCACAGAATGTATCAGACAACTAGTACACAGCCCTATAGCTGGCACATACTTTGCTGAACAAGTGAATGCCCGTCTACTCCTACTTCCACTCCTCTCTCTCCTACATTTCCTTTGCTCCCCGCCCCCCCGTCATCCAATGTGGGAAAAGTCCAGCAGGTTATCTGAGGTGCCACCTGTGCTGGAGCTGAACAAACAGCAAATCAGGCTCTTCTGGTCCAGGGCGCTCTGATGGGGAAGGCAGGCAGTGCCAGGAGGAGGGGAGTGGGGGGAGACAGGTGACAACATCCCCACCCACCACAGGCTTAGATCCTCCTTCAGTGCCCCAGCCCCTATAAACTCAGTGCTAGCTGGAACAGGTCCTCTCCAAAAGACAAATTGGAGAGGGCTCTCTGAACTCCCCATAAACTCGGATCTCATTCACAGTCTGAACTGCTCTTTGACTGAGGCCCCCACCTCTAACAGATACTGCTGGGGGCCAGAGAGTGGAATTTCAAAGTCATATTGGAGTTTCCTTGGAATGGAGGAGAATGGATAGCCAGCAGCGCTGAAATATTAGTGGAGGCCAGTCCTGCCCGAGGAACTGAACCCACCACCTCAGTCCTGGGCACGCCCCCTTAAGCTTTGCTCCCGCTGCACCCCAGTGATCTGGCGCCCTTCGGGTCCCCTCTGGTGGGAACCTGCCGCCCCACACAGGCTGCTGCAACTGCACGGAGAGCAAACAGGGAGCATCAGTGTGTCGGTGAGGGTGGGCGCTGCCTGGAGACCACGAGAGCCAGCCGCCTCCTTCCCTTTTGTGCCAGGGAGGGGCCGGGATTGGAACCAAACCCCACCATCAGCCCACCCCTCCCCCGTTTATTCTAAGCAGTTCTCTCTGCTACCCAGGCCGCCCTCACACCCAAGTCAGACTCTTCCTCCGCGCAGCCCTTTTGCGCGCCAAGATTCCCGAGGACAAATGCTGCCCGCCCCCCCCCCCCCCCCGCTCGCGGTCCTTGCCTGCTGCGGAGGGTTCCTTGGGAGCTTTGGGTGGAAGCTTAGGTGTTGGGCCCCGAAGTAGGAGGTGGAGGGTGTGGGGGCAGATTCTGGGGCCACTCCAGCTCCCTGGCGATGAGATGCCGGGAACTATGGTAGCGATAGTGTCGCGGTCACTGGAGCCACTGCGGCATAGTACAGTACCCCGCGGCTGATGCCACTGTGTTAAATGCCACCTCCACGTCCCCTGACCCACCAGGGAAAAATGCTAGATCCCACGGCAGCCGCACCCCACCCAACCCCTCTTACCCTCCTCCCTCCACCCCGCAACCTCCCTCCCGTCACCCCTCCATTCACCCGTAACCCCCACCGCTACCCTCGCCAACACAGGCACACACGCGCGTGCACGCACAAACACGCGTGCACACACACACGCACACGCACACACACACTCCCAAGAATTCCGCCGAACCCGGACGCTGATGAAGGGGAGTGGGCGGGAAGGAAATCTCTAGGAGAAGACCGGAGAGACTAGGGAGGGGGCGAGCCTGAAGGACAGTCCCGGTGGGTGGGGGGAGCGTGGAAGTCCTGAGCGTGGGAGGGGGGCGGAGAGTCACCTGGCGGGACCGAGGCGGACGAGCCTGGGAGGGAGGCGAGCCTAGGCGGAGCGAACAGAGGAGGAGCGGCGG
>NC_048225.1:58703453-58839130 GCF_002007445.2 Ailuropoda melanoleuca
TCCGCCCGAACCGCTGCGGGAGCAGGTGGAGCCGCAGCCCGAGCCCGCCCGGCCGAGCGGAGGGAGGCGGTGGCTGGGCCAGGGCCATGGAGCTGCTAAAGCTGAACCGGAGCGCGCAGGGGTCCGGACCCGGGCCGGGGGCTTCCCTGTGCCGCCCGGGGGGGGCCCTCCTCAACAGCAGCGGTGCGGGCAACCTCAGCTGCGAGCCCCCTCGCATCCGCGGAGCCGGGACACGAGGTGGGTGCCCCCCTAAACCTCCTCCACCAGTTCCTTCTCGCTGCACCCCACACTGATAGTCCCCCACTGCCTCCTCTAACGCCTACACCATCCCCTCACAGTACTCCCTCTCAGTCCCCAAACAGCTCCCCCCGACACTTCTGCCCCCCCCACCCCCGGCGGCTCATAAAAACTCCATCACAGCTTCACACCACCTGATCAGAGACCCTTCACGCCCCGGTCTCCGGGCCGCACCCAGAGCTACTGGTCACCCCGCAAACCCAGCCCCCTCCCCAACACAGAGCCCCCTTCTAGACACAGACGGTCAGGAAGCAAGGACCTCCTTTTGCCTATCCTCCGGGTCTCTCTTCCTTTTAAATCCAGTTCACAGAGCCACAATGGGGAAGGAAAGAAAGAAAAGAAGGCAAGACTGGGAAAAAGAAGAGGGCTGGTTGAGGGAGGGAGCACCATGGAAGGTTTAAACGGGAAGTTAGAGTTATAATCTCCTGTGTCCCCCACCCCAACCCCCAGCCTTCCCAAAAGAGATCCTCAAACCTGAGTTAGGCTGGACATTGGGGGCTGCTCCCTAGAGCTGCCAGTCTCCATTTCACTGCTCCTCAAATCCTCCTGCCTCCCAAGGTAGGAATTCTAATCAAGGCACTGTCCCCTCTCTCTTTCTGTCTCCAAGTCCCTTCCAATCCCCTCTCCAACCTGCCTTTCCTCTTAGAGGAAAGAGGTTTCTTCCTCTTAGAGCCTGGCTTCGCCCTTTGTCTCCTATCCCTCGTGCCACCATCTCCCCCTACCCCCACTGCTTCCACTTACTCAGTCCCCAAAATGACTTTCACTCCTCCCACGGGCCAACAGCCGCATTTTCTTGATAACCCAGCTTCACAATATATGTTTTCCCTTCCTGTACCTTTTCTTTCCTTAAAAGTCTCCTGGACACCTACTGTTGTAGCTGGGCTAAGTGCTGGGGACACAGGAATAAAACGGATCCAGTCTAGACCCTCATCGGTGGATAGTCAAGTGCAAAGGGGAGACAAATCAGTGGGAAAATAACAGTCAGCATGAGAAGTCCCAGGAGAGGGTCTGAACGGTGGGCACCCAAAGGAGATGCAATCCAAGAACTTTCTAGATGAGGGAACCCTGGGAGCTGGGTCTTGAAGTTGGGAGTTCAGTAGGCAGAAAAGGAAGGAGGGGAATTCCAAGAGAGGGAGCAGTACTAAGCATAAGGAAATTATTCTACGTTCAAGAAGGGAAAATGGGAATACATTTTAACTTGAGTATTTACCCCACAAAATAATGTATGTTTTCTCAGACCAGCTGTTACACACTCTCACTTAGATTCTTTCACTCAACAAATATTTATTTAACCAGAGATAGTGCTAGGCACCAAGATGAATAGTTCCTCTTTCATGGAGCTCACAGTTTGGTGGGAGAGACAGACAAGTAAGCAGGGAATTGCAGCCCAAAGTGGGATTGTGCCTTGGGAAGGCTATGGGAACACAGACAAGGAGCCCTAGCCTAGCCTAGCCTAGCCTAGCCTTGGGAATCAAAGTTGGCCTCCTAAGGAGTAATTGAATAAAAATTAAAAAGATGAGGGAGAACCAGACACGCGAAGGGGAAGGAATGGCAAAAAGCATTCTAGTAGAGAAACAGTATGATTAAGCACCCAAAGTTTAAATCCTTTCCTTCAATGTGTCAGTTTTTGAGAGCCTGAAACATACACCATAAGAGAGGAATAAGGAATGCTCAGGATAAAGACCAGCCTGGAGGGTTTAAGAAGAGCTTCAGAGACCTGGCTGAGGAGTGTGGATTATTTTTTAAGATTTTATTTATTTATTTGACAGAGCAAGCATAAGCTGTGTAGAGGGGCAGAGGGAGGGGGAGAAGACTCCCCACTCTGCAGGGAGCCCAATGACTCAGGGACTCCATCCCAGGACACTGAAATCATGACCTGAGCCGAAGGCAGATGCTTAACCCACGGAGCCACCCAGGCGCCCCAAGAGAGTGGATTTTTATCCCAAGGGCAATGGCAACTACTGAAAGGCTCTGTAGTACAGCCAGGATTAGTTTTATAGTGTAGAGGATGGATTGGAGTACAAGACATGAAAGGTAGGGGGTGGGAGAACACTTTAGAAGACTATTCTATTACTCTGGTGAAAGATGACGTGGGCTTAGACTAAGGTATTTGCAGTGACGTTGGAGACAAGTGGGTGGATTTGAGAGGCACTTCTGGAAGTGGAAACAACACAGCTTGGTGATTCATTAGAAACAGAGAGGGAGGAAGAGGTCAAGGGATGACATCTAGGTCTCTGGCTTGGACAATTGGATGGATGCTGGTGCTATATCATGGGAAGAACAAAGAAACAGAAACAGGTTTGAAGGAGAATTATAAATTCAATTTGGAACCCACTGAGTTTAAAGATACCCAGGTGGGGTTGGCCAGCGGGCTGTCAAATCTGGTGGTCAGGAACTTAGGGGAGAGGTACCAGCTGGAAACACAGACCTAAAAGGTCTTTGCCTATAGAAGGTAATGGAAGGAATAGATAAAATCATACAAAGACTGTGTAGGATGTAAATAAAAGAGGTCCTAGTTCAGGACCCTGAAGAAGACTGATATTTAAAAGCCACTGAAGGAAGGAGAATCCATGATGAAACCATCAGAGAGACAAGAAGGCAAGAAAAAGATTTTAGCAGTATGGGATAAGTGATGTCACACGCTGCTGATGTAAGTCGAATAAGGACAGAACAGCATCCTTCAGATCCAGTAACGAGGAACCCCTAACAAGGAGGAGTTATGGGTGTTAAGGCCTGACTACAGTAGGTTGAAGCTTGGGACAGTGGGGGAGGGGGTTATGAGAAGTGAACCAGGGTGTGTAGACAAAACTTTCCAGAAGTTTGGTAGGGAGAGAGAGGCAAAGAAAAAATAGGATAGTGCTAGAAATAGCATGGGGTTGAGGAATGGTGGGGGGGGGGGGGGGGGGGAGTTGTCTGTGTGTGTGTGTGTGTGTGCGTGCACGCGCACACAGTAGAGGCAAGAATCTTCTTTAAATGTTGTTGCAGAATGGGCCAAGAGGGAGGAAAGTTGAAGATACAGCAGACAGCAGGGATAATCAACAGAGCAGGGGACCCTGAGAAAGCAGAACATGAAGTGACTGAGAGCACAGGTGCAAGAATTGGCCTTGTTCACCTGGATGTTGTTCTCCACACAGAGTTAGCTGGATGTTACCCAGGCAGTCAGAAGTTACCCACCAAGACCATTACCCACTCACTCGGATATTACTCCCACAGATGCATATTGGCCAGGCTCACTCCAGTGTTATCAGTAGAAATGTGGATTTTACCCACATTGGTCTTTTTTTTTTTTTAAGATTTATTTATTTGAGAGACAGCACATGCACACAGAGGAAGAGGGGGAGAGAGAAGCAAACTCCCCACTGAGCAAGGAGCCTGACGCGGGGGTCATGACCTGAGCCGAAGGCAGATCTTCAATTGACTGAGCCACCCAGGCGCCCCACCCACATTAGTCTGACATGTTAACCACACAGACCTGAGTGCTAATGTTCACAAGGGTGCTACCCACAGAAAAACAGATGTCGCCCACACTTACTTTAACATTGTCCACAGTTACTTAGATGTCGCTCATCCACCAAACACACTTGCTTTCATTCGACTATCCACACATAGATATTGCCCATGGTCACTTATGCAACCTTTTCCAGATACTACTCATAAAATCACGGATGGTACTCTCACACATTCAGATATTATCCACAAAGACTCAAATGCTCCCCGTGTTCACTCAGGCACTCAGCTATTGTACTCGGTCAGATTCATATCTCACTTAACATCTTAACATGTTAACATCTCACATCCATACCCACTTAAATATTGTCCACACATTCTTGGATATGACTTCTGCTTACTCAGCTACTACCACCATCACTTGGATACACCCCCATTCACATTCAGACCTCTGGATGTAATCCATGTTTCCTGAAGATGTTATCTACGAAACTAGATGTTATCCACAGACATAACTACAGGTATTACTCTTGTTCACTCAAGTGTTACAACTGGTCTTGCTCTGGCCACTTCAGCAGCACTTATACTAAAACTGGAACAAATGTTACAACACTTGCCCAGATATTATCTAAACCTACATGTATCCCACACTTAATCAGGCATTCCCTACAGACATCTAGCCATTACCCTTCTCAGACCTTGTCCACAAATGTGTGGACAGAAATTACTCTCACCCATTCAGATATTATCTCAAAAACTAAAGTGTTACCCAATTGTCCCTCTGATATTACCTACACATCCTTCCATATTATTTCCGCTCCCTCAATGCGTACCCATTGACATTCGGATATCCCCATTCGCCCAGCTAGTACCCACAATCAGTTGGATGCTATCCATGCTCACCACAGACACAGGAGTATTACCTTGATGTCTGTGTTCATGGGTGCCCAGATCCAACATACCAGTGCGGGATGGCAGGCATCAGCAGCTTCAGTAGTATTTCTTATAAAGCCTTGATTTTTTTTTTCATGGCACATTATCTGGATTTCTGTGCTCATACTTCTCTGCCGGAACAAATGCAGATCCTCTAGGCCCCAGGAGCAGAAATGAACTGTCACCATCTTCTGAGTTCTCTGGCTCAGCAGGAGGATGGCCACGGGCAATCAAGGCACTAATATCTATAAGGTGCCTCTCCCATGCTTCCAGCCCTACCGTGAGTTCCTAGTGTTGAAGCCACTGTGATGAGTCCTGTGCCACCACACAGAGGAACAGGGCTGCATACATATAGGCAGAAACACATACACGAGTCTTCATTCCAATCGCTTTTTTGTGACTTTTGAGAAAACTAATAGACTATTATTATTTATTTATTTAAGTAGGTTCCATGCCCAGCATGGAGCCCAACACGAGGCTTGAACTCATGACCCCAAGAGCAAAAGCTGAGCTAAAATCAAGAGTTGGATGCTTAACAGACTGAGCCACCCAGGCACCCTACTAATAGACTATTTTTACAGTAGTTTCAGGTTTACAGAAAAATTGAATGGAAAGCACAATGAGTTCACACACACACACACACACAATTTCTCCTATTTTTAATACCTTACATTAATGCAATACATTTGTTACAATTGATAACCCAATATTGATAAATTATTAACGAAATTCCATAGTTTACATTAGGGTTCACTCTTTTTGTTATATATTCTATGGGTTTAAACAAATGTGTAATAACATCTATCCACCCCAGTACCATATAGAATAGTTTCACTGCCCTAAAAATCCTGTGCTCTACCTTTCCATCCCTCCCTCTCTCTCCCCAGGCCCCTAGCTCTAAGATTGCTTTTTCACATCTCATAACTGTTCAACAGCAAAGACTTGGAGAGATAGTGGTGGCTGGAAATAAGGCAATAGCTGGGAATGCCCAGGAAAACAGCAAAGTGCTGGCCAATTTTACTGGGACTGTAGTTTTCTGGAGACCCATGCAAATTGGGAACTTCATAAGAGTGGGCATAGTCTCATCTTTCTGCTCCACCAAGTTCAAGGACACACATGGGACACATCAGTTGGATGAATGAATGAGAAAGGTGCTTTCTATACTTCAGAGTGCTGCACCAACTTGAGGTGTGGTTATTGATTCAAGAACTAGTTGAAGGGGCACCTGGGTGGCTCATTCATTTAAGTAGCCAGCTCTTGACTTCAGCTCAGATCATGATCTCAGGGTCCTGGGATCCACCCTGGCTTCAGTTTGGGCTTCCTGCTCAGCAGGGAGTCGGTTTAAGGATTCTCTCTCTTCCTCTCCTTCAGCCCCACCCCCATTCTCTCTCTCTCTCTCAAATAAATAAATAAATCCTAAAAAAAGAAAAGAAAGAAAGAACTAGTTGAAAAGAGACATCCAGAGGAGGATCTGAGAAAGATGATAGAACTAGAGAGATTAAGGAAAGGGGCGGGGAGGGAGGGGAGAGCAGTGGATTGGGAGGAAACACAAAAAGTACAGGATAGACTACCAGCTCTTTTTCTGGGTCGAAGGACCTCTCTGACAGAGGTCTCCCTCATAAATGTTCTTTATTTACACACACACACACACACCCCCTTCAGATTTGCTACACGTAAGCCTTCCTTGCAGAGTAGGTGACATGCGTCTCCAGAGAAATAGAGGCAGGGAGAAGAGGGCATGCTGGGGCTTTAGAGGCACAGAGGCAAAGCACAAATGGGGAAGGACAAAGCAGGTGCATTTGTGTGGAAAGTGACAGAGATGCATTCAAAATCCATTACCCAGCACGTGTGAACACCTCCTATGTTCAGGACATTATGCTAAGTGCCAGGGATATCCTGAAGAACAAGATGGGCATTGACCCCATCCTTAAGAAGCTCAGAGTCCAGTAGGGGAGATAGAGAGTTAAACATAATACAGTGAGCAATGCCACACTGGAGTACACAGAGGCAGAAAGAGGCACTGAGATTGAGATTTGATTGGGAGAAGGAGGCAGCATGATGAATGACAGAGGGGTGAGGAAGTAGGAGGAGGCAAAGCATCTGAGAGGTCTGATTCAGTGCCTTACTTAGTTGTGTGATCTGAGCAAGGAATGTCACTGCTGGGTTCTGTTCGGGGATCTCTTGTAAATAGCACGCACTAATGCCTACAACCATTTTTGAATAAGTTGGTTATTGTTATGAAAACAGTTTAATTCAGAACCTAATGCAAGAGTCAATGTATGGGGCCACAGAAGGGGACTGCCCCTCTGGGAACCTTCCTTTCCCACAACCTGGAAGACTGTCCCTGCCCGCTCTCCCTTCAAGCTCTGCTCTCCCTCATGCTCAGGCCATGGGTTTGAGTGACTGAGTCCAGTTTCATTCAATTCCATTTTGTTTGGGTCTGCTTGGTTGTGATACAGAGGCCCAAAGATGAATCCATCCTCCAATAGACTGACACAAATGAATGGGGTCAGCCCTCTGTCTAGCCCAGCGACACTAGTGTCCCTCCTGTGAGCTCTTTGTATATTCTTCAACTTCACTCCTTATCACACTGTGTGGCAATTATCTGTTTATATATCCAAGTTTCCCTCTAGACTATGGGCTCTCACGTGACAGGGAATTTGCCATGTTCATCTCTTTGTCCCCAGCACTTAGCACAAAGGGAGACCTCTGTAAATGTTTGTTGAGTGAGAATTAATGTTTGGAGATAATTAAAATACAAGGCAGAAAAGAAAAAGTATTCTAATAGATATGTAAGGAACATTCATGGGTCAGAGGAAGGGGAGATTAACTCCAAATGAGGCGTCTAGAAAGGCCTTACAGAAGAGTGGGCAGTTAATCTGACTCTTGAAGGGCAATTGTGAATAGGAATTTACCAGATACAAAAAACGAGTTTGTGATGGGTGGGGCGTATTAGTGGGGGCTGGTGAAAGAACATTCCAGGCTCAGAAATCAATGTTAGCAAGGGAGGAAGTCATGAGCGTGCATGATGCCTTCAAGAAACTGAGTCATCTAGTGGCTTAAGTGGGTGTTTGCAAGAGGAGGCGAGAGGAGGAAGAGGACAGTTCTTGGAAAATCTGGAAGACATGCCAGGGGGTTGCACACAGTACAGAGCAGGTGAAGGAGTTTGGGGTTTTTGTTTCATTTTGTTTTTGTTTTAGACAATAAGGACATGACCTGACCTGTGTCTCAAAAGGTAGTGGGTGGTCAACAGTGCCAAATGCTACAGGGAGATCAGTAGAACAGGCTGAGAAGAGATCTCTGGCTTTGGCAGTTAAAGCTTTGTGATCTTGGGAAGAAGTGTCCAAATGGTGATGGAGGAGACAGATGGGGCACTGGACTATAATGGACTGAGGGAGTGAATGAGAAGATGCAAATAATCCTTTCAAGAAGTTTAGCTGTAAAGAGAAGGAGGAATTTGGAGCAAAGCTTGAGAAGAGACAGGCTTTCTCAAGGAGAGGAGGAGTCAAGCCAATTTCACTAAGCCTCGAGGGGTTGGAAGCCCGAAGAATTCAGGCTCACCACCCAGTGCGTGGGAGGAGGTGTTTCTGGGATGCAGAGGGATCTAGCTGGGTAGCAGAGGTGGGGAATAAGTGGGCTTGCAGGGCCTTGTTGAGTGGCAGCCAGACTCCCTACTCTCCCTTTTCCCACCCAGAATTGGAGCTGGCCATTAGGGTCACCCTTTATGCAGTGATCTTTCTGATGAGCGTTGGAGGAAATGTGCTCATCATCGTGGTCCTGGGACTGAGCCGCCGCCTGAGGACTGTCACCAACGCCTTCCTGCTCTCACTGGCAGTCAGCGACCTCCTGCTGGCTGTGGCTTGCATGCCCTTCACCCTCCTGCCCAATCTCATGGGCACGTTCATCTTTGGCACAGTCGTCTGTAAGGCGGTTTCCTATCTCATGGGTAGGTGAGACAACCCCCTGCCCCCCCTCCTTTCCTAAAGTCCTTGCCATGCATAGGGGTCTTTCCCCATGGGGCCTGAGAAAATCACGCTGGTTGAGTGTGTAAGGCAAGTTTCCTAAGTGACCCTTTCCTCCTCCCTTGTTTAGGGGTGTCTGTGAGTGTGTCCACACTAAGCCTCGTGGCCATCGCCCTGGAGCGATACAGTGCCATCTGCCGACCACTGCAGGCACGCGTGTGGCAGACGCGTTCCCATGCGGCTCGTGTGATTATAGCCACATGGATGCTCTCTGGACTGCTCATGGTGCCCTACCCGGTGTACACTGCCGTACAGCCAGCAGGAGGGTCCCGTGTGCTGCAGTGCGTGCATCGCTGGCCCAATGCGCGTGTCCGCCAAACCTGGTGAGGGTGCCCATTACCTATTCCTGGGGATTCCCTTCTCCATCTCCATCAGCTGCTTGCTGCCAGTCCCCAGAATCCTCCTCCAGCTGCTCCAATACTCCAATTCCCTTTCCGTACCCACCACCCTGGGATTCCCATTTGGGGCCGCTCCCCAGTCCTCTAGCTCTTCCCAGCAGCACCCCACATCCTACTTCTACCTCAGGGACCTGGTCACCAGCCCTAGAAACAATCCCTGGCTCTTCCTCCATCTGTGATTATAGGTGGACCGATACCTGTGTGATTGATCTGCTCTGTCTCCAGGTCGGTACTGCTGCTCCTGCTTTTGTTCTTTGTCCCAGGTGTGGTTATGGCTGTGGCTTACGGGCTCATCTCCCGTGAGCTCTACTTAGGGCTTCGCTTCGATGAAGACAGTGACAATGAGAGCCAGAGCCGAGGCCGAGGCCAAGGAGGGCTGCGGAGTGGGGCAGGACCAGGTGCGTAAAATCCAGCCTCCACACCCCACCCCCGGCCTTGGGAAGCCACGGGGGCCTCGAGTGGGTGAAGCAGAAAGAAGTGAGTGGCAAGGAGGCTGGAAATAGGGGTCTGATGGGGGTGGGGCTGGAGGTTGAGAGGACTCAGCCCGCTGCTCTGACCACCCACCCTCTGTGTTCAGGTCCTGCCCTCCCCAATGGGCGTTGCCGGCCCGAGAACGGGCTGGCTGGCGAGGATGGTGACGGCTGTTACGTGCAGCTTCCACGCTCGCGACAGACCCTGGAGCTGTCCGCGCTGACCGCGTCCACTCCTGGGCCAGGATGTGGCCCCCGGCCCTACCAGGCCAAGCTGTTGGCTAAGAAGCGCGTGGTGCGGATGTTGCTGGTGATCGTTGTGCTTTTCTTCCTGTGTTGGCTGCCACTGTATAGTGCCAACACGTGGCGCGCCTTCGACAGCTCTGGTGCACACCGCGCACTTTCAGGAGCGCCAATCTCTTTCATCCACTTGCTGAGCTACGCCTCAGCCTGTGTCAACCCCCTGGTCTACTGCTTCATGCACCGTCGCTTTCGCCAGGCCTGCCTTGAGACGTGCGCCCGCTGCTGCCCCAGGCCTCCACGAGCTCGCCCCAGGCCTCTTCCAGATGAGGACCCTCCCACCCCTTCCATTGCTTCACTGTCCAGACTGAGCTACACCACCATCAGCACGCTGGGGCCCGGCTGAGGGGTAGAGGGGGAGTGGAGGCTGAGGCGGGACACACCCATTCCTACAAGCAGGGACCCATCCAGACACACAAGAGACACACAGCCACTGACATAGGAGACTGACGCCCCAAAGCATGGACTGATCCCGATGCGCGCTCGCGCGCACACACACACACACACACACACACACACACACAGGTGGCTTACCTGACACAAAAGAAATAAAACCAGACTCCCACACAGGAAATTAGGCACACTCTTGACATGGGACTGAGCCTGGCACATAGAAACATGGCACCGACCTTAGATGTACACACACACAACATCCCTAGCAATGGACTATCCGTACATAGTGGAAACGCAGAGAGGCTGGCCTGCCTCTCATACACACATAGAAATGGCACTGATTCTTTAGGGCTCCGGAACCTGGCACGGTACTGACTCCTGAGATGTTCCAGACTGCCCCCAGTTTGACCTCACGGTGTCCTTCCCATTTCAGCACTGAAAATACCAACCAGCCTAATCTCACACCTCCCTGACCAACAGGCTGTTCTGCACTGAAAAGTCTCTTCATTCCTTTCCATTTCAATACTATGGCCCTGTCCCTTATCCCTCACCCAAACTCTTCAAGAAATAAAAATGACGTGGCTTCCTCCTGAACTTCCTTCCTGGACTTTTTCCGGGGGGCAGGTGAGGGGCACAGGATTTTGTAGAATCCTCCCTGTCAGGTCACTCTTCCTGCTGCTCACTCCTGGGCATGACCCCTGCCAAAAAGCCCATGGTCTGAGGCTCGATGGGGATATGGGTATTCTCTCTGGGTTGTCATCCTGGACCCACCTAAACGCCAGTGTCATACACAGTAGCTAGGGATGGGGGTGGGAGTGGGAAGTGGGATATCCAAGATACATCACGATTCCTCAGCATATTCTCCTGAAGCGGTTCCGCGGCTAAGGTACTATGTTAATAGATACTTACTAAACTTTTATTGAAATAATAAGAGGAAACACTGTATAATAAGACATGGTTTATTCAATCTGTGTTTGCAACACCAGGGTTCAGGTCATGATAGGTGTACAGAAGGTAAAGAGTGGGACCTTTTCAATGCACTCTTCTCTGGCGTCAGAATCTGGCCAAGCTTCTGCACGTGGAAACACCTTTACTGGCCAGCAGCAAATGCTGGATCTGAATAGGAGGAATCCCAGAGCCTGGCCCCCTTTTGATTGTAAGACTGAAACAGCCCCAGAAAGAGGCAGAGACAGCAACATCATCCCTCCATGCACACACAATGACAGGGAAGATCAGATACCCTCACCAAGGAACATGCATGGATAATCAGAAGTATGATAGTTGGGAGACTTTCCTGACACTTCGTCTTGTAACAGATGGGAAAACTGAGACTCAGAGCAGGAAAGAAAGCTGTTCAAGGTCATACAATAAATTAGAACAAGACAGAAAAAATCCTATTGAAGTAGACACTGAGCTGGAGATGGGAAAGAAGCCATCAGGGGGCAGACCCAAGTTTTGTGAGGCCTGGAGCTTATAAAACTGGATGCCCTTTTTTTATGGAAAAGAAAAGAAAAGAAGAAAAGAAAAGAAAAGAAAAAAGAAAAGAAAAGAAAAGAAAAGAAAAGAAAAGAAAAGAAAAGAAAAGAAAGAAGATTGCTAGGACACTGACCAGGGCCTTGGAAGGTGCCTGTGCAGTAAGGAGCCCTGAGATTTAAGCTGCGTTAACCTCACAGACAGTACCACCTCTAACTCTGCCCACTAAGTAGGCTGGACAAAGGCCGAGTGGAGTGCAGGACAGTGAGAATGGAGAGTGGTCTTCTGTTTACCAGTGCTGAGGCTGCTCCCATCCATCCTTTCTACAGGGCCCTGGGCTGCAAGAGGCAGGACGCAGGAAGAAAAGGAGGGAGAAGGCGTTCCAAGCTGTCAACGACAACAGTGCTGGTTAAAAATAGAATCCCAGATGGTCTGACTTGCTGAAGGCAAGATATTGGGCCTTTCTCTCTCATGCCAACTTTTCCAGGGGGTGGAAGTAGGGTTGCTCACAGGCTTTGCAGCACTCTGAAGGAGATTGCCTTGATGACACTGCTCTACCGTCAGCCCCTCCAGCTGGGGCCTGGGCTCCTGATGACCACCAGATGGCAGTGGGAAGCTCCGTGGGGCAGCGCTCCGAGTCCAGCCTTAGCCTGGAGTGTGAGCCAAAGTCCTGTGGCCTGGGGCTAGCCTAGAACCTAGCACAAAAGCACGGCCTGACTAACATTATTTCACACACAGTGTGGCCCTTCGGTGTCCAGAATACTTACACAACCATCACCTTTCCCCCCAGGCCCTGTCTAGTTACCTGATGTGGAATCTCAGGGACTTCCCATCCATTTTTCTGTCTCTTGAAATCTGTCGAACATTTCAGGTCCAGATGTAATATCTCTGTCTCTACAAAGTCCTTCCTGGTCATCCTCACAAAGCTTATCTGCTGCTATGGTACTCACTGCTTCCTCTTTTCTATCATTTATTCGTGTACCTGCCTGATTTCCAATACTGGGCTGAGAACAGCATGATGTGGTGGGAACATGACAGAGCCTGGGCTGGAAGGCGGGGTGACAGAGGGGAGGGTGGGAAATCTAGTGCTTCTCAGGGGCCATGTGACAGACATCTCACATAAACCAGTTCACATCATTGTCAGAGCTCTCTTACAGAATATTTCTCTTCGACAGAAGAGGAGGGTGAATCCGAGAAGCTTAGTGGAGTTCCATGAGGTCCTGCGGTTGGAATGCAGGCAACACTGAGCTCGGGTGTCTGCCTCCAAAACCTTTGCTCTTTCCGGACATGCTGCATTGTCTTTGAAGCCTTAAAGACCTGCGTTCCAATAGGCCTGACTTGCCTTTTAAAAGTCGTGTGATTTTGTACAAGTTATCTCAGTGACTCAGTCTCAGCTATAAACCAGGAATGATTACATTAACTTCTGTGATACGTGATTTATAGTAAGAAGTATACATTCAGTCTTCATCCCCTTTCCTGGGACAGAGCTCCTAAAACCCATGGAATTTCCTAAGTGATGAGGGCCAAAAAGTACCTTTTGACATGCTAATGAGCTGACTACCCCAACGCCCCTAGGTCACTTTAAGAATGGGCTCGCTGCAATGACATATCTGATAAAGGGTTAGTATCCAAAATCTGTAAAGAACTTATCGAACTCAACACCCAAAAAGTAAATAATCCAGTTAAGAAACGGGGAGAACACATGAAGACATTTTTCCAAAGAAGACATATAGATGACTAACAGCACTCATCATCAGGGAAATACAAACCAAAACCACAATGAGATGCCACCTCACAGCTGTCAGAATGGCTAAAATTAACAACACAAGAAACAACAGATGTTGGTGAGGATGTGGAGAAAGGGGAACCCTCTTACACTGTTGGTGGGAGTGCAAACTGGTGCAGCCGCTCTGGAAAACAGTGTGGAGGTTCCTCAAAAAGTTAAAAATAGAACTACCCTATGACCCAGCAATTGCATTACCAAATATTTATCCAAAAGATACAAAAATACTGATTTGAAGGGGCACACACACCCTGATGTTTATAGCAGCATTATCAAAGATAGCTAAATTATGGAAAGAGCCCAAATGTCCATCGACTGATGAATGGATAAAGAAGAAGTGGTATACATATATGTAACAGAATATTACTCAGCCATCAAAAAGAATAAAATCTTGCCATCTGCAATGATGTGAATGGAACTAGAGGGTATTATGCTAAGTGAAATAAGTCAGTCAGATAAAGACAAATACCATATGATTTCACTCATATGGAATTTAAGAAACAAAATAGATGAACATAGGGGAAGGGGGAAAAAGACAGAGAGGGAAACAAACCAAAAGACACTCCTAACTAGAGAACAAACAGGATTGATGGAGGGAGGTGGGTGGGGGATGGACTACATGGGTGATGGGTATTAAGGAGGGCACTTGTGATGAGCACTGGGCGTATGTAAGTGATGAATCACTAAATTCTACACCCAAAACCAATTTTACCATGTATGTTAACTAACTAGAATTTAAATAAAACCATGGGAAAAGAAAGAGAGAGAGGAAGGAAAGAAGGAAGGAAGGAAGGAAGGAAGGAAGGAAGGGAGGAAGGAAGGAAGGAAGGGCGGAAGGGCTGGTTGCTGAAAGAACCAATCAGGTGATTGGGGGTTAGAACTTTCAGCCCTACTCTCTGACCTTCAAGGAGGGGAGGGCGGCTGGGAATTCAGTTCCAGCACCAATGCTCAATGATTTAATCAATTATGCCTACATAATGAGGCCGCCATAAAAACCGAAAGGACAAGCTTCGGAGGGCTTCCAGGTTGGTGAACACGTGCAGATTGAGGAGCATGGCATGGAAGACTTGAGGACATGGAAGCTCTGTGCCCTTTGCCCAGACCTTGCTCTATGCATCTCTTCCATCTGGCTGTTCCTGACTTACATTCTTTTATAATAAACTGGCGATCTAGTAAGTAAAATCCCTCTCTTGAGTTCTGTGAATGCTCTAGCAATTAATTGTACCCAAGGAAGGGATTTTGGAACCTCCAATCTATAGCCAGTTAGTCAGAAGCACAGGTGACAACTTGGACTTGCAATTGGCATCTGAAGTAGGGGGGCCATTGTACAACTGAGCCCTTAATCTGTTGGATCTGACACTATCTCTAGGTAGATAATGTCAGGATTGAGTTAAGTTGTAGGACATCCAGCTGGTATCAGAGCATTGCTTGGTGGTGTGGGGGAAAAATACATGGTAATTTGTGTCAGAATTGTAATTCACACTGCCATTTTGAGAACTACATAAAACAATGCTCAAAGTGCTTATCACTGTACCAGGCATATACCATAAGAAGGGTTAGACCCGAGATTTCTTTAAGACCAACATGCAGCAAAAGCACCAGGAAATAAGGTCCTCGGCAGAGGCCACCCCTAACTCAGGGGAGCAGAATGCTAGGTCCAATAGGAGGCTTGGGGCCTGCTAAGAGATGGTATTAGAATGTGGTGGAGGGGGGCGCCTGGATGGCACAGCGGTTAAGCCTCTGCCTTCGGCTCAGGGCACGATCCCGGTGTTATGGGATCGAGCCCCACATCAGGCTCTTCCGCTATGAGCCTGCTTCTTCCTCTCCCACTCCCCCTGCTTGTGTTCCCTCTCTCGCTGGCTGTCTATCTCTGTCGAATAAAATAAATAAAATCTTAAAAAAAAAAAATAAAAGAATGTGGTGGAGGGGGCGCCTGGGTGGCTCAGTCAGTGGGCGTCTGCCTTCAGCTCGGGTCATGATCCCGGGGTCCTGGGATTGGCCCTGCATCAGGCTCCCCGCTCAGTGGGAAGACTGCTTCTCCCTCTTCCACTCCCCCTGCTTGTGTTCCCTCTCTTGCTGTGTCTCTGTCAAACAAATAAACAAAAAAAAAAAAAAAAAAAAAAAAAAAAAAAAAAAAAAGAATGTGGTGGAGTCAGAATTTAAATCCTGATCTGCCTGACCCCAAAGCCCACGCTCTTATGGCTACATATCCTGACATCCTGACTCTGATCTCTCGGAGGTGTCATTCAGGGCTGAGGATTTGGGAGCAACTGGGAACCACTCAGGACTCTTCTCAGGCCTCAAAGTAGAAAAACAGGTAAGTCTATAACTCTGCAGACGTGGATCCTTCAGCAAGCCCCACTTCTAGAATCACCATCCCTGGAAGAAAGACCCTGAAGATGCACTTCCCCAAAACTCTTAAGAGGGGGGCAACTGTCCTGAAAATCTTACCCCCTCAAACCTTCCCAGAAAGCAGGTTTCCTGGCTAAGTCTCAGATATGGGGTCAAACCAGAGAAGAGGAAGCATCACAGTGAACATGAACAAAGGAGGACCTTAGGTCAAAAGCTGGCCCCTTTCATAGACAACTCAAGCCACGGTCTTGGTTAGTCAGGTCTGGTTAGTTAGGTCTGACTACTGAGAAGCAAGGGATGTTTTATGTAAAGACTTTGTTCCTTTAAGTTATTTCTGGGAGAGGACAAGTAAGAGGGGAGGAAAGTATAAAGGTTGAGGAAGAAAGCAGGCCCCAGCAGAGGTCAAAGCTTTGTTGCTAAGATATAATACTTAGAGGAGGGACCTCCTGGAAATGGTAGCCTTTATTGTAGATTCTAGCAACGTTCCTTTAGCTGTTTCCTGTTCTCTGAGGCTTATTCACTACCCCCGAACCTAAGGAGGCCCTTGGTCAGCCAGATTCTTGGTCCATTGCTAGCACCATGCACAAAGATCAGCACCTTCCCCCTGGTAGGGCCCAATCTTCTGGAAACAGAATCTAGCCCAGCCATGTAGCCACATTTTCAGGGAAGGAAATAGTTTACCAATTAGGCCCATTGAAGGAGTACTTTGTCTTAACCAAACAGTTTTGAACCCTAGAACCCACCTAGGCACATAAGTAATAAGAGATAAGACATGGAAGGGCTCTTGAGAAATATACACTTGAATGATAAGGCTGGCTTGAGTGATAAAGCTGTCCAATTTCCCAACATGAAACAAGTAAGCTTTGAGCAACACAGAAAAGGCAGAAACACAAGGCATTCCCATCAGATACACGATCCCATCTATGTTTCAAGAAGCAGGGCCACAACATTGTGCATGGGCAAGGAGAGGCAGATGCAAAGGCCCCCCTGGACAGAGGCAGAGCCTTCAAGGTGGGACTCAGTTTGTGGGCAGGGGGAAAATCCCTTTTCTCAAACCAGCAGTAACTCCCTAGTCCCTCCAAATTTAGCAGTATTGGTCATCCCTGAAGTAAGGAGAAGCGCTTAAGGGCATTTGAAGGCCACAGACGAGGCTGCCTAGATGTGTGGACCTGTAGCTCAGCCCAGAAAAGGCAAGAGCAAGAGCAATGGGGTGGTTGAGGCAGAAAAGTCTGGCTTTAAGCATGGAATGTTTAGTTATGGCAGCTGGAGAGATGGAGGGCACTCTACATATGTCAGGGAAGAGCTATACCCACCAACTTTGAATGGTGATGTAGGTCCAACCAGAACAAGACGGCAAAAGTGGGGATCTGGCCAAGGGAGACCAAAAAGCAGCTACAGTGTAGAAAGCTAATGCCAGTTTCCTGGTGTGAAAACTGGTCTCCCTGGAAGGATCCGGTACCCAGTCTACTTCAATGCCACTTACTAACTACAGAATGATTCGTCCTGACTGGTTACTTTCCCTTTCTGAGCCTCAGTTTCCCTCATCTGCTAGTATCCTTGACCTGGGGCTATTCCCTGCCTTGCTATGTAGTTGTGAGGGTGACATGAGATGGAGCAGCTATCTCCCCTGGAAAATGTACATGCCCAGGAAGATTGTTAGAGGCCCTAACACTGAGACAATTCTAGCACCCACCTCCATATGTAACCCAAAGTAAAAATAATACTGAATCATAACGTCATGTGATGAAGTCCAATAAACCTCTGCCTTCCCCATGATGAGTATTTCAGAGACTTTTATTGGAAATGTCAAACACTGATTTACTTATATTTTATTAGTCATATATATACATAAAGAGTCCACTAATTCTACAACATTAAGACAAACAGCAGTCCCCGGCCCCCTACCCGTGCCCCTCTCCATTACTCCTTCCCCAGAAGGAATCACTCTCAAATCTTTAAGCTCTTTTGTTTTTAGTATTTATTCCCATATCTTTTAATAAAATGCTAATATTACTTCTTGGTTCTCCTGTTTGTCAGTATTATCTACAGACTGTCCACCATGGAAGATAAGGGTTTAATTCCCATTTCTACTACCAGCCCACCCAAAATACACACTCCTATACCCCCCTTTCCACCCAATAAAATCATAACATAACTTTTGTTATCGTGATAACTAGCCTCCAAAGTGATCTCCAATGATGCTCACCTCCTTATTTTCATGTCCCTACGTAGCCCTGGCCCATGTAAAGTAGGGTTGACTTGTATAACCAACAAAATATCAAAATGTTTAATAAAGATGGGACCCATATCTGCACTTGTGTGACTTGGCCTCACTCTCCTCATCATAATCCCAGCCCTGCTGGGTCCTATCTTTATTTTACATTCTTGATGTTTCACTCATCATGGATTTTTTTTTGCATTCATTTTTATTTTTCTTAATATTGCATTAAAATATTCCTTATCCTAATCACTAAATTTTCTTGTGCCTCTTTAAATTTGGCACCCAAGGCAAAAAAGTACCTCACTCACTTTACCTTAGTCCTAGCCATAACATATTGTAATAGCTCCTAAAGAAAGGACACATGGAAGGTAAGTTTTTGAAAACTTGTCTAAATATGCCTATTTCAACTTCACACTGGATTCATAGTTTGGCCAGGTAAATAATTATAGATGAGAATTTTTTTTACCAGTATTTTGAAGGTGGTGTTATGAAACTCAAAGTCACTTGGCTTCTGATCTTTTGCTCTATAGTGGCTGGAAGTGTTGGAATTTTGTTAGCTATACGTGTCAGTCCTATTCACAGCAGGACAAGATTTAACTTAATGGTGGAGGACTAATAGCCAATGGGAAGTTCTAAGCAGTGGATGGAGTTTGTCAAGCTGGAGCTTCATTGTGGGGTGATCTGGTTGGGCTGTTGGAGAGCTCCAGATGCTGGGATATTTAAGTCTTTCCTCTTGGACTGATTAGATCTCCTAAAGAAAATTCTATTTCCTGGATAGAGATTAAAGGCATGGGTCCCATCATCTGGGGAGCCAGTGGAAGAAGACCGCGGGGTGGAGTGGGGTGGGCTACAGGCCTTTACGGTGCGCATGGGCACTTAAGCGTCCAGGTGTTTTGTGGTATCCCTGGCCTCCAGCTGTGCCTGAAGGACCTTCAGTTTTATCTTCCCCAGACAGATCTCCTGCTTCTGCCTGGTAAAAAGAGCAGTACCATCTTCTCAATAGCTTTCAACCAATCTTCTTTTATATTCCCTCTATTCCATTTCCAGAGGTAACGGAACATCAACTCCTAGGCCTTTTGAGGGTTCTATCATTTAGTCGTGGCAGTTCTTTGCTTACCCTGTACTGTTACAGGTTCTATTAAGTCATTAGACACCTGTCCATCTATTTTTCAGGTTCCAAAATGTTATCTCCTCTTCTTCTTACCATCTCTGAGGATTTATGCCTTTAAAAATCCTTTTAAAGGGGCGCCTGGGTGGCACAGCGGTTAAGCGTCTGCCTTCGGCTCAGGGCGTGATCCCGGTGTTATGGGATCGAGCCCCACATCAGGCTCCTCCGCTATGAGCCTGCTTCTTCCTCTCCCACTCCCCCTGCTTGTGTTCCCTCTCTCGCTGGCTGTCTCTATCTCTGTCGAATAAATAAATAAAATCTTTTTAAAAAATCCTTTTAAAGTCAGTTAAGGGATCAGGACAATGCTCAGCATGGAGCCAGAGGGTAACAGAGCATAGGAGATGGAGATGTGTTCTATATCTTGGCCTACGATAGATGAGGAATCCTATTTCCAAGCTTCCTCTCAGTTTCATTCCTATTGCAAATAATGCATTGGGGGGGGGGAATCCCTTCACGGTAGTTTTAGTGGGGTTTAAAAGGACAGCAAAATTGTATGCCTGTGTTCAAAGTGTAATCTCCCCTGGGAGGTACCCTAGGCCTCTGCTTAGTTTTTCTATGGAATTATCCAGCTTAGATGGGCTGCTTCTGGAGGTGAATTTTGGCCTTGAAAGGAACAATACTGCTGGTGTTTAGGACCTACAATTTCATTATCAGCATTAGTGTGTTCTCAAGTAATCACTTTAATTTTAACGGTTATGATTTAACAGGAAAACAATGACGAAATCCGTTATTTTATCCGGACGGCCCCCACGGATGGGTCCTGGGTCCCGCTGCTCTGGTCTTTGCCTCCCAGTAAGCCGTCTCAAGGGCAAGGCCTGAAGGACAGATCAAGCCAAGCCAGTCTGGCAGGAACCGCAGAGATTCGAGGTGTGCTCAGGGGAAGTGATTCGATGCCAGGCCCCGCCACACACCTTCGGGTTCCCCTTGGTACAGACTTGCGGGTCACCTGTCCTCGGCCAGCCCCAGGGATAAAGGCTCGGCGCATTTCCCCGGGGCGGCCGTCCCGCCCCTGAGCCCCCACCCACCTGCGGGCGCCTGAAAGCGTTGAACTCCTAACGTCTGGTGGTGAGAACCCGAACCGCGCGCGGGAAACGGCTGAGGTTGGGACGGTTGAAAGGAGCGGGAGAGAGGCCGATGCACAGAAGGGTCGCCGGCTGAAATACGCTTTCGGGACAGGGAAGCGGCAGAGAGGGGAGGAGAGTGAATGCCGGGGACGCAAGGAAGGACTGGGACCCCAGGAAGGGAAGGGAGGGGAAGGGAGAGGAAGGGAGAAGGTTTGAGTAAGTGATCCACAGGGAAGGGGCACAGATGGGCAAGCAGCAGAGGAAAGCCAGCGAATGGAAAGTCTCCTGGAGGGTGGAGGTGTGTGTGCGGGATTTAGGAGGAGAGCCAGTGTGCTCAGTCCAGCAGGGAGGGGCCCTCACCAGGGACAGGAAAAACACGTGTTGCTGTGGAACCCAGAAGTAGCTGCCCCGGGTAAGCCTTGATTCTAATATGTTTTGATGACTGGCAGGCCTCTCACTCAGCAGGACTTGGAAGACACTGCTGTCAAGATTGGGTTAGGTTTGAATTGCTGTGAGCTGACAAAATGCAGATAGCTGTGATCATAATCCTACCTCCTAATCACATTATGTCTCATTAACCCTTTCAAAGTGATTTCCCCTATTCTAATCCCCTCCCTGCAACAACCCTGGTCATGTCAGGAGATGGTTTTGGCATATCCCCTCTTTTACAGGCAAGGAAGTTCAAAGTCAGGTGAAATCATTTGCCCAGAGTCATAGATCAAGTAAATGACTGAGTTAGAAACAACAGATAGGTTGAGATTTTAGTGAAGCCAGAATTAGCCAGTCTGGAATAAAGATAATTATGGCAGGATGTGATTCCATGACAAAAGGTACCAGAGGTGATGGCTTGATG
This sequence comes from Ailuropoda melanoleuca, assembly GCF_002007445.2. Lineage (NCBI taxonomy): Eukaryota > Metazoa > Chordata > Mammalia > Carnivora > Ursidae > Ailuropoda > Ailuropoda melanoleuca. The sequence continues at coordinate 58,724,628 of NC_048225.1, forward strand.
AGCCCACGAAATAAAGTCCCCAGGCTCAAAAATCATTCCCTCCTCATTGGTAAAGTCCAGGAAGCAGATGCTCTTCACCCCGGGCCTGAAGTCTCCAGGTACCTCTACCGCATCCCTGAGACCCCTCTACTGGGCCTGCCTTGACTCAGACTAATAGTTTAGAAATTGGAAGCCTCACTCCTTTCGGGCTGCTATACAAGAATATGGTAGACGGGGTGGCTTATAAACAACAGAAATTTATTTCTTACAGTTCTGGAGGCTGGGAAGTCCCAGACCAAGGTGCTAGCAGGTTTGGTATCTGGTGAGAGCCTCCTTCCTCGATGGCCATCTTTTTCTGTAATGTCTGTCACATGGTGGAAGGAGCAAGGGAGCTTCCTCAGGCTTCTTTTATAAGGGCACTATATTCATGAGGGCTCTGCCCAAATTATCTAATCACCCCCAAAGACCCCCAAAGACCCCCATCTCCTAATACAATCACCTTGGGGGTTAGGTTTCAGCATATGAATTTTGGGGGCACACAAACATTCAGATCACAACCGAGTTAGAAAAGACTCGCTTTGCTTAGTGGTATCAAATGTGGACAGGCGAAATGGTCACTCCTTTGTTTTCCGGAGTGAGGCAGTGCCTTCTATCTTGTGTCTTAGACCGGCTGGCCTGCCCTCCCTATTGTTTCATAATGTGCTTAACCTTTCCTCTGACGGGTGTGCAGGATCTATACAACTTAGGTGTTCATTTAATCTATTGATGCTGAACCCAGGAGAGGATTCAGGGACTTTGGGATGGTGGGTAGGAGCCAGCTACAGGAAGGTCTAGAGAAAGAGTTTTCCAGGCAGACTGAATAAAGAGAGAAAAGCTCTAGGGCAGGAATGACCTTGGTGAGTTCAGGAAACAGAGGCCCCAGGAAGCTGGAACACAATAACCAGGGGAGAAAGTGGCATGAAATGAAGGCAGGGAGTAAGGCAGGGATCCAACTGTGGCTGTAGGGAAGGGAGCTGGGGGTCTAGTGTATTAAATCTGGGCAAGGGTGGGCTCCTGAAGAGACAGGAATGTCCCCATCAAGCCTCCAATTAAACACTGCAGAAAGCAGAGGAAGTGAAACAAGAAAACCCAGGCCGACCTGGCTGAGCCTCCTAAATGAAGATGATGATGGGTGAACAGAAGGAAACACAAAGACCGCTAGTTTACAACACAGTGCCAGTGACCTAAAGAACCATGTTAAGAACCACACCAGCCTCTCAGACCCAGAAACTGAAGGGTGTCTGAGAGGATATTTCAACCACAAACCCAATTCAAAGCTGCAGACTGTCTTAAGTGACTTCTCTCTGGAGAGGACTCTCTCTGCGGGGCATCCACCTCTGAGGCTGGAGATGCACCTCCCCACAAGTTTATTATTCACTAGCTCAGGGGTTGTCCTCTATGTATAGCTCGACTATACAGACAGTTTTAACTGGCTCTCTGATGGTAGGTATGGTTGCAGTGGAGCTGAAGGGTAAAAAAACACTGGAATGTTACACCACCTGGTAGATTCCAGAGTCCTAATGAGCTTCTGTACAGCCCTCGCCTTAACTGTTACACTTGAGAGGAAGTGATGCTATAACCCATTTAAATATTTTTAAATGTGTTACCCCTTCTTCCTGTTGCCACCTTATACCAAGCCACCACCATCTCACCTGGATTTCTAAAATAACTCCTTTATCTTTCTGCTTCCACACCTGCATCCAAACAAACTATTCCTCAAACAGCAGTCTGAGTGGATCTTCTAAACACTAAATCAGGACTTCTTTTTCCCAGTAATGATGGGCTAGGTTATTTGGATCAACCCTCTGGCTGAAAAAAAAAACTTGAGAGAGAAAAACTGGACAAAATGTAAGAAACATTTTCTTAAGATCAATGAAGAGATGACAAAACAATAAGGAATTATCATGCCCAACAGTGAAGGGAAGACTTAAGAGCCATAAGAAGACATGGGAGCCACTTTTGCCCTGAAGGCACTTGCACGTTCCCCAATTTAGAATGTTTTGACTGCGTTGTGAGCCCCAGTGTACAAAAATCAAAGCAGGGAGTCTAATGATAGACTCTGGTGAACAGGCTCTATGGTATCTCTCACCCCACCCCCAAGTGTAAGCAAAGGGACTCCTTTTTTTTTTTAAGATTTTATTTATTTATTTATTTGACAGAGATAGAGACAGCCAGCGAGAGAGGGAACACAAGCAGGGGGAGTGGGAGAGGAAGAAGCAGGCTCCTAGAGGAAGAGCCTGATGTGGGGCTCGATCCCATAACGCTGGGATCACGCCCTGAGCCGAAGGCAGCCGCTTAACTGCTGTGCCACCCAGGCGCCCCAGGGAAGGGACTTCTGACTTTAATCTTCACAAGAGAATATGGCAAAGTGATGGAATATCACTTCCATGATTGTTATGAAAGCCTCAGTCTTGTTAGGAGACACATGGCAGGGAACTTAGGGCAGCTTCTAGCAAAGAAACTAAAGCCGCAGATTCAAAAAAAACCCCGTGAATCCCAACAAATACAAAGGGAATCGACACCAAGAGTCATCGTAATTAAACTAGAAAAACCGAAGTAAAAGAGGAAAGGGTAAAAGATGCTAGAGAAAAGGATAAGATTATGTTTAAGAAAGGTGCTTTGTACATGGGAGACAATATTTGTTAAATGAGTACACAATCACCCATAATTTGGGAGGTTTTATGCTTACTAGCTCCATGACTTATGTCACTTGACCTCTTTGAAATTCAGTCACCTAATCTGCAAAATGTAGATCATAAAACCTACTTTATAAGGACAATCATGAGGATTACATCCCTGGTGTAATTAGGTGTTCCTGTTCTGCTAAGACTCGCTCCCAGATTTGGGTTTCTGGTCTATTCTATGCAAATTTACTCTCTAATCTAGGTCTCCAGTCCAGGCTCCTTTCCCAGTTCCAAACATCCATCTTGAAATACTTCTATATCTAAAACATATTTCCTTCCTTCCCTTTTAAAGAGCTGGAGGCTTCAGAAAAACAAGTCCTATTGTGATAACATCTGTTCAGCTACGGGGGGCGAGGGCGGGGGGGGGGAGAAGGCAAGTGAACAAACATTTAGCTTAGGGTGCACCTGGTAATTCCCTGACCCAAATAACACGCAGTAGTATTTTCCCAAATTCTGTCATGACAAGAATTACCTGAGGCAGTTGTTAGAAATACAATTTTTGGTTCTCTCCCTGAACAACAGGACTCTTTAGGTTTAGGGTAGAACCCCGAAATCTGACTTTCTAACAAGCACCCAGGTGACTCTCACCCTCAGAGAAGAGTGGGAATACAGCTAGGAGGTGGGGCTTTAAAAACTGGCCATGCTACTGATTAATCTGAGTGAACAAATATTTCCTGCTGTAGGAAAGGAGAGAAGAAAGCACAAACAAGAGGCTGGGCCTGTGAAGGTATGGATATAATATGGCTCGTGTCTGGACAGGCTCACTAACTTTTAGAAGACATAAGGGTGCATAAAATCTTGTAAGGCAAACAGACTATGCCACCACTGGCTGGGCAGTAGTGGACAAAACAGGAGTTCTGATTGTAGGGACCCGGGAAACCTCTGTGAAGGAAGCGGAAGTACACTCTGAACTAGACCACTGTCTAGACTTCGAGAATTTCGTCAGGTGAATATAAATAGGAAATGGAATTTCAGGGGAGAAAAATAGTTTTAAGTAAAGGAATAAAGGCAGAAAATGCCCAAGTTGGTTTTAGTAAAAGCAAGACAATGGAGCTATTCCTTCCATATGTACGGGGGAAATGCCTGGATGGAGAGGTAGAAAAGGGCCAGGTGGAAATGAGCAGACAGTTTGAAAACCCAGTCCAGAAGATCTGCCCAGATTAGGGGTGAGAAGGTGGGCGAGAAGAAGGAGCAGAAACCTGAAGAATCTACCAGGAGACTAGGAACCTCTGAGACAGATAAAGCCCAAGATTCGTTCCTGCCTCAGGACCCCTAATCCTCACACCCTCAGAGACCACTTTCCGACCCGTAACTGACAGGCAAATCCTGAAACTTTAGCCCCCAAATGCCAGAGGTCTCAGTAGTCTACCCAGTGGTGGGTAGAGACCCTGGGATCCCCTCCTGAGACTTTAAACGTGTCCCTGGCTGCTCAACTCCTTCCCCACCTACCCTGCATCTGTCATTTGTTGAAAGTTCCTGGAATGCTTTATTTCACCAGCAATTTCCTCTGCCCAAAATGTTTTCCCTCACTTCATTTGACTAACTTATTCTTTTGTCGGGTGTCTGTTTAGACACTTCTTACTCAGAGGAGCCTTTCCTACTCCCTTGGTCTAAGCTGTCCGCCACCCGTTATCTTGTAGACACCCTTCGTATTCTTCCTCATAGTTCACACGAATATTGAAGATGACATCGTTAATTGTGTTTGAGGCTCTCTTCCTTCACACAGTAAGCTCGGTGGCCCCCTCTGTTTCCCTCAGCACTCTCTGCTCAGTACCTACCCCAGGGCAACCTACCACCATTAAAATTTGTTTTCAAGAGAGGGGGGAAGGGATTGTGGCCTTTTCCACGATCCTCTGCATTCTCAAGACCTAGTGCCTGGGTTCAAATCCTGATGTCAGTATTCATCTGGGGTACACTGGACAAGTGGTCTACACTGCTTAAATCTCAGTTTCCCTTTCCTGTAAATTTGAGATGATGACGGTTCCTACCTCACAGGGTCGTGAGAAGCATTGTAAGAGCTCCCATGTAAAAGCTTATCTAACGAGTATCGGGAAAATAGTGGTTGATAAAGGTGAGCCGCCATCATTACTGTTGCTAATAACTAATCACCTCTAAGATTCAAGCTTTTTTCCACAAGGAAGTTCTCATTAATGGAGAGATCTTATAAATCAAGAAAAGGCCGTAGAAAAGTGGGTTCTAAGGATGAAACTTCACAGAAAACTATTTAAAAATTTTAAAAAACATATTAGTAGAGAGGAGGAGAGAAAGGGGCAGTCTGAGTCTCAGGTAAAAGCAAACGGGCGCGCGCCGGTACGGGGAGGTGATGCTGGGCTCCCTTCTCGGTGGGAGGTTTCTGCTTCTCTGGGTGACACAGCCTGCCACGCCACCCTCTTAAGGAGCACACCTGTGGTTCCTTGGAGGTCACAAATTTCTCTATCTCTTATTACGCTCCTTAAAACCCCCCTCACCAGAAATTTATTTCTGGGACTTACCAGTGATGTCTCATGCACACAATCCATGGATTCCTATGTGACTCTTGCCATTGTTTCCTCCATTCCACGCCTTGGAGTACTTCTGCTGTCCTAGGACACTGCTGTCGCTGCTGCTAGGGTTTCACTACCCGGGAGCCATGACATTTTCCTTCAAATGTCGGGTCGACACCCTACTCCCAACCCCATGCCACACAGATCCAAGATAAGTAAGGTGGTACTGTTCTCGTATGGGGATTCCGCAATGGGCTCCTCCAAGGAGATTTAGCTGCGGAAGAATCTAAAGGGCCTCCCCCCGACCCCACCGCCCCAAAATGGTCTCAGAGCATGACCAGGGGTGAGTATTGGGCTTAGGATCCTCTATTCCACTGTCATTCCATTTTTCCCTCTTTTCTTCAATTTATTCTCTTCTTAAGGTGTCATCGGGGTCAGCATCCCCTGGAAAGTTGTTAGAAATGAAGACTCTCAGGCCCATCCCCAGACCTTCTAAATCAGAACCCGCATTTTAACAAAATCCCCAGGTAATTACACACTAAAGTTTGAGAAATACTGGTACATAGGACACAATTTTTGAATTATTCTCACTCTCTAGTTATTCAGATCTAAGTTCGTTTGTAGCCAAAGGAGCTGCATTTCCCCCTTTTTGTGTATGCTGATTATTGTACAGGCATTCCTCGCCTGCTGAACTAGTCAGCCCATCGAGTCTGACACAGTCGTTCTGCAGGGATTCCATGTAAGCAGCCCCACATCTGTTCTGTAAAGATACCCTAGTAATTAAAAATATTACCCAGCCCAGTATGATAGATCATCATACACAGGTAAATGGTAGGTCTTGAAGGAATGTTGAAATCATCAGCACCTGTAACTCCATAATACCTGCTTCTGCACATATGTTTTAAGATACTTCAACACATTATGGAGAGGGAAATGATTGTAATGCACCGATTTTGTTAGTAAACGCACACATTCACTGTGCTTAGAAATAAACACAGCCTACACTGAAATTGTACATGCACATGATCCTTGAAGCTAACTCTCCTCAACCCATAACTTCCTTTGGGGACATTCCTGTTCTCAAAAGAGAGGTTGAAAGGGCTCTAGCTGGTGTCCACCTGCCACTCCAAGGTACAGTTTTTCTAGAATTCACCCAAAGATTCTTTGGCATGCTTCCTAGGATATAAGTCTCACAAAATACAAAGAACTGCCTCGTGAATGAGTTCTTAGAATTTGTTGCATCCTCTGGTTTGATTTTTCCATGGTTCTGACCAACTAACTGGATGAGCCAGCATTGTTGTTTTTCCTCCTCTGATAAACCTAGTTCTAGAACTTTCTGTCTGAGGAATCTCATGGACTATTCAAAACAAGAAGACCCCACAAAAGATGTGAAATCATGCTATTATTTTCCTGCCTGACTGCTGTGTCCTATGTGGTTGACCAGTTTCTCAAAGCCTACAGGGTGTTTTTCTGGCTTGGATATGCTGGGGATGGAAATTTCTGAAGTCCTGTAGGACCATTTAAGGGCTATAGTGGTTGGCTTACTAGAGGTTGGGAAAGAGGCAGTCTTCTTTGGAGCAAACTGGGATAGCCATTATGTTAAAAAATGATAGCCTTGATAGGATGTGATCATAAAGCAACTTCATTTTCGTCCCTGCTCTCTCCGCTCAGAGGCTGGTTTCTCAGGTAGGTCCCTGTAGTTTTTCCAGACACTAATAGAAAAAAAAAAGTCCTCCAGTCAATTTTAGTCATAAAGCAGTCTCATTTCAGTCATTAAAATGTCCAGCCCCATGTAATAGTTAAAACTCTGAATTTCATTTAAGGCAAATGTTTCTCCTGCCTCCACGTCCCCAGTCCAGGTTGATTCAGCCTGGAAGCCTGATGTGAGGGAAGGGGAAGTGGGGGCCAGAGGAGCGGGGTGGCACGGCTGGCTTCTTTGCTTTCCCAACTCCTGCTTCTACTGCTCGTCTCCCACTCTCTCTAGGGTATGGGTCCTACAGGGCTTGGGGTGGAGACTGAAGGAGGAAGGAGGGGGAGGAGGAAGGGCCTTCCTTTGGGGAACTGAGTCACTTGGAAGTGGTGTTCCAGGCCCTCGTGGATGTTCAATATGGACTTAGGTGGGGGTTGGGTGGGGGACCTTGGGGATGGCCCCATGGAAAACACGGGACAGCAGCACCTCGTCTGCTGGCCACTTGCTCTACTGGCTTCTGTATTTGATTCCAGTCCCTTGTTGCCTAGCAGCCTCTGGCGGGAAGCCCACTTGTGCAGGCACTCCTTGAAAACAGCCCTCACGCTCATTTTCTCCCCCCCCCCCATGACCCATAGGGCGTGTGTTCTTTTCTGTTCGGCATTTAGTGGTATACACAGTTCTCCTCCTACGCAGACTCCAGCCATGGCCTTCTGCTTTTCATTTTCTGGCATGCATCCAATAGCAGTCACTTTGGCCCTCTCAATTCCAAGGGGCACGGTTTTCCTACTAATCTTTAAAAGCCCCTTCTGAGACCTTAGCCGAGGAGGAGCTCAGCCTTCCCTGAGGGGAGGAGGCTGGAGGGGAAAGGCCACAGTGCTTCAACTGTTTCTCCCAAAGTCTCTTTCTAAATTCCTCAAACCTTCGACCTTGAGGGGTTGAGGAGTGGGCATTACTCTCAGGGTCACAAGACTATCTTCAACTAGCTCCTTTGCAGGTCCTCGCAGGTGGTCTGACAACCCGCCTTGAAATAAGGGGAATTGTCACTTACTGTTTCTCCTTTTCCTCTTGGCCACGGCTGCATCCAAGACATCTCTCATTTTAACATGTGCTTTCATTTTAAACCCCCTTGAGGAGAAGGAAGCATCTCTTTTTCCAGCATTATTTTTTTAATAATATTTTTTATTATGTTAGTCACCATATGTACATCCCTAGTTTTTGATGTAAAGTTCGATGATTCATTACTTGCGTATAACACCCAGTGCACTATGCAATACGTGCCCTCCTTAACACCCATCACCAGCCTATACAGCATTATTTTAAACATGAATGACAGGTTGCCTTCCTCTTTGTCTTCCTGTCCTTATTAACAGTTTATTACAGTATATTTTTGTGAGTATTCTTTTTTCTTTTTCTTTTTCTTTTTTTTTTTTTAGCCATTTAGAAATGAGATTGGACAATTTACCATGACTCTGAATTGGGCTTCAGAGAAGTAAGGGAATCCTTCTGTTTTTCTTGTTCAAAGTAGTTTAAGGCAAATGCTTTTAGATTTGTAGGTGTTTCCTTTTTACATTGGAAACTGAAGTTAGGGAAATTTTTAAACAAATTCAAGTTTAAAAATATACTTCTTAATGTTGGAATCAGAAATATGAGAGAAAGGTTGAAACATGGGATAAACATTGATTTTTTTCCCCCATGTGGGTGGCAAGGCTGGGGATACTGTGGGTGCTAGGTGGGAGTGCCTGGCCTGATTGGATGAAAGCTGTGGGGCGGGCTGGTTGGGCTTGGGGGAGGTGGTAAACATAATCCTGGAGTAATGAAGAAGGCCAGGGAGTGGCTGAATTATAGGCAGATCAGTAGGACCATATCTTTCTAGCACAGGGAGTGGCATCAGAATCTCAACCTTAATGATAACCTTATGTAAGAAAAAATTTGAGCTTCAATAATACTATGTATTGTCTATAATACACCTTTCCCATTATCTGATTCTGATTCTACTGGAGCTATTTTACAGCTCGGAGTTGTAGGTAACAGCAATGCAAAACTCCTGACTCTGAACACCACTCCCCATTCCCCCCCACACACACACAATAAACCAATTTAGGCTCCGTGATGCATGTGCATTTCAGTGTTCCTAATCCATACATGTGTCTGTTCTTTGGATTCCCCTTTAAACTGGTTATAACACCTCATCTGCTTCCTCATTAATGAGCTAAATCTTTAATAACGTATTTATATGTGCATGAGAGTTATGCTGTTTTCTTATTTTGCAAATGACCTTTTTACAGCTTTGGACTTCTTTCCCCAAGATGCCCAGTGGATTCATCCAACAGAGCCAGGTAACCTTTGCCACCAGAGACGTGTACCTCCTGTGGGCTGCTTAAGCCTGGCCACAGCTCTCCTCGACTCCTGGAGGTGAATCCAAAGTGAAAAGGCATCTTTACTATTTTTCTAATTTTAATTTTCCTCTCTGCTAATTTCATGTTTTGGCTTTGGTTCATTTATAGCCAGCACTCATTAGTAGCAGAAATGACGGAGAATTTGCTCTTATGGTCTGACCATTTGGTGATCTTTAGAAATGGATTAATGGATTGTAGAGATCTATTATCTGCTGGGTGAGAAACAATGGAGAATCTGGATCGTTAGTCCTTTTGGTTTGTTTGTCTATTTTGAGTTCTGTCCCCATTGGGAAGGCAACTTTCATACCAGGACTGGTGGAATTTGGGGTTTCTGAATTTACTCTTGACTGAAATTTCAGAATTGAAGCTATACGCCCTCTTTATCTGTCTCTGTATGTCTCTATGCTGCATTTTAGAAAGGCTTTCATCTCTTCATTGTGTGACTAGATAATATTTTCCTACCACCAGAGGGTATTAATACATTTGATTACAAAGAATTCTTTTCTGATTGGCTGACAGGGACAAATAAGTGCTTATATAAAGCAAATATTCCTAAAATTCCCAGAAAACAGTGAAATTGAACTTCTGATACTTTAAATGTGCTACATTTTTTTAAAACAGTCTTAGAGGAGGGGCGCCTGGGTGGCACAGCGGTTAAGCATCTGCCTTTGGCTCAGGGAGTGATCCCGGCGTTCTGGGATCGAGCCCCACATCAGGCTCCTCCACTATGGGCCTGCTTCTTCCTCTCCCACTCCCCCTGCTTGTGTTCCCTGTCTTGCTGGCTGTCTCTATCTCTGTCGAATAAATTAAAAAATATATATATTCTTAGAGGAAACAACTCAATAATATTTTTAAACTTCAAGTACATAAATTTCAATAAATCTTCAGAAAATAAGACTAGTTTAAAATTTGGGGTTTAATAATAACAGCTATGCTCTCTCTGATTTACCAGTGTTAAGTATAATTCCTAACAATATTCTACTTGGACATTCTTTTTTTACATATTTTACTGATCAAAATAAGTTAACATTACAAATTATGTTTAAGATTAAACCTTAAACCTGAAAAAAAAAAAGTGGAAATTGTGCTTAACTAAACTGAATCATTATTCTTAAAAACTTTTTATTTCAGTGGTAATTTTGTTTTGTACTGTGTCAGCTTAAAAATAATTTCCAAGAGCTTTAGGTAACTTAAAACCTTTGTGTGTGTGTATATTGGAAACTGCGGGGTGGGGGAGTGGGGGCCTTCACTATCACATTTACCATATTAGAAACTGAAATTGAGAAGTGTTTATGATTCTTATTTATTGAATCACTTGAAGATAGGAACAATGAATGCGTTGCATATTAATAACATCGTAAGAATATTGTTCAATGAGTCCTAACGTTGCAGATGCCCTGAGATGGGTCTTAAAATAACGTATGAGTTCGTTCCAGAATATAAAGTGAAGGACAAAACTGGGAAATAATTTATCATTTTAACATACACAGTTCAGTAGCATTAAGTCTACTCCTGTTGTTGTGCAACCATCACTACCATCCATCCCCAGAAAGCTTTGATCTTCCCAAGCTGAAACTCTGTACCCATTAAACAGTAACTCCCCAATCCCTCCATCCTTAAAACCCTAGCAGCCACCATCCCACTTCTGTCTGGAAATACATTTTATTTGCCTTGGTTTATAAAACCTGAGTCTGAGAAGCTATGAAATGTGTTAAGGTCTTTGCAAAGTTTGCCCCGTTTTGATGGTCTCGTTTCCTTGGTTTACTATTTATTGCCTTCTCCTATAATATGAAGTTCTTTCTTCTGTGTAACCTGTTGAGATTACAAAATACTGTTTTACCAGAATAATTTTCTGTGCTCTATGTTAACTTTATTATGTTCTTGATTATTTCTCAAAAAAAAACGTTTCTTTACTTACAAAAGACCTAAGGTTCTTTATAGTCATGCCTATTTTTAAATGTTTTGTTGTCACTTTCAAATGGAGCCAATCATTGTTTCTTAGGTACCTATGGTACTACCCCAACTGTTCAAATCTCTTGACAGCTTTTGGGTTTTGCCTCCCTAGAACCCAAAGATTTATTCTTTTAGCCTATAAAAGAGAGGTGTTAAAAATAATTAGGTTTTGGGGCGCCTGGGTAGTGCAGTCGTTGGGCGTCTGCCTTCGGCTCAGGGCGTGATCCCGGCGTTGCGGGATCGAGTCCCACATCGGGCTCCTCGGCTGGGAGCCTGCTTCTTCCTCTCCCACTCCCCCTGCTTGTGTTCCCTCTCTCACTGGCTGTCTCTATCTCTGTCGAATAAATAAAATCTTTAAAAAATAATAATAATTAGGTTTTATTTGTGATGTTACTATTGATGAGTTTCATGGAAAAAATCGTTCAAATCAGAAAAGATGCTCAGCCTTCCCTTGCTTAAATTTATACAGGTAAAATATCATTAAGGTAAATATTTCAGAGCCTAAATACTTTATGGGAAGTCCCTGAAGATTTTTCAATGTTTCGATTTATCAGTGTCCTGATGTGCTTTGCCTCATATTAGCAACAAGAATGTGGTGTGACCAATCATAATTTCAGTTATTATTTTAAATGTTTACTTGTTTTGAACCTTCTTTCATTTGGACCTCACATCTTCTAGACCACTGGTTTTCATCTGGGGATAAACAGATGTATAGGTAGGGTTTTGTTAAAATACTGATGTTTAAGACCTACTGTGAATCTCTTTACTTGATATTGTTGATATATTTTTGGTATATTCTTAGTATATTGCATATATGTTATGCCTTGGGAATTTTGTATATCTCAAGATTATTTCCTCTGTGAAAAGCATGCTCATCCATTATTACAAATCAGATGTCATATTCACTATCTTCTTTGAAAATGGAAGAACAGTTGATCATTATATTGTATAGACATGTTGACTAAAGCTTTATTTTTTTTTTGGATCACCTTTGTTTTGAATGACATAAAAATAACCAAAATTCTTTGTCAGTTGCATCAGTCTTATTATGAGCACTCTTCAGGAATTGCCACAGTCATTTTAAGTCTCTGACCTCTACATCTACTCGGATGCTTCCCTGAAGGCTTTGCAATCAGCTGCAGGCCAGAGTTCACATCTTCAACAAAGCAGCAAGCTCTCCGAGCCCATGGAAAAAGGACTCTACCAGGTACTTTAAACTTTAAAGAAGAGATCTTGGGTACAGGCTTCTGATGTCATTGCCTAACCAACTTTAAGACTGTATAGTGGGCTAAGTCAAGATTTTCCAGGATGTTTTTAAATCAAGAAGCCAATGGGTACATGATACTGCTAACCTAAGATCCAGCCAATCAAGACTTGCTTACACAGGACTGAATGAACTGATGAGAGATGATTGTAGCTATTTGTTTGGAATGTTGCTGATGTTATTTTAATGTTCTATTTTCTGGGTATAAGGTATTTTCTTGTTAAGGTATCTATGACCATAACAATTTAGTGGTTTCTGAGTATGTGAACTGAAATGGAATATTCTTAAATGATATTCTCCCTGCCTGACTCCCCCTCCCAAATTCAGAAACTTTATTATATGTTCTTACTTCTAAATGGTAATAGAGTTATTTGCATAGGTTTAATAAGAATCTACCTACCTTTTTACTAGATATAATTGAAAAAATTGGTATGCAGCCAAGGCTTTGTCTGGAATGTCATACTTGAGAATGATGCTTATTTAATTGGGTACTACCAGCCACTATTTTTTTTCTCCAAGAGACTATTTTAAGATATTGCTTTCAACTGTTCAACCCAAATTATGAAGTATGAACTAGCCATTTACACTTTTTCCTTTGTAAAATATCTCTCCCTACAAAATATTTTTCCTAAGAATATTGTCAACAGGTTACTCATTTCTTGTACTTCAGACACAACATTCAAAACCAGATGTTTTCCATCTCTTGATTCTTTTGGATTTCTGCAACTTTCCGCCATGCTTCATACATAGGAAGCAAAAAAACATTACCAAAAAATACTTTTTTACATTTCAATTTGTCTGTTATTTATGAAGATTAGCTGTTCAAAGCAGTACTGTTATTCCTGTCTCCTTTCTTAATATCCTTCATTACAGACACAAAGCCCAGTTCTAAATAAAAATCTTCCCCATCTCTGCAAACTACATCCCAAAATGGACAAGCTGGACCAAGTAGAGTAGTGATTTGTGATACAGTGTGAAGACCTAGTCTATCAAGTGTATATCTGGCTTGAGACCATAGCGCTTGATATGAAGAAACAGTTTGAAGAGACTCTCCTCAAAGAATACTTCAGATATTCAATATCTTGCTGTAATCTACACAGAAAAAGGCCAACAGCATAGCTTATTCATGAAACTTCCAAATACAACGAAGGCAACTGTCTCTTCCAAATTGAGAATGGACACTGGCTCAATGAAGGACATCCCTTGGTCATAACCAACAACAGGTCTGTAACATGAATATACTCCCAAGATAATATGTAAAACATGATGATTTGGACCGTCTTTGTGAAAGAGGAAGAAGTGAAAATGCATAGGCTGTGTCTAGCTTAATTCCAGATGGACATTTGGATCAACAGATACACCTTTCATAGCATGTTTAGAAAGAATGTGTTTCACTGAAGCCTTTCCACTGTTCCCCTCCTCTGGAGAGAAATATTTCATAAAATTCAGGGGCAATATTTGGATCACTTCCTACAGCTAGACTCTGAACTTTTACCATGAATAGTAGGGGGCAACCCCTATACCCCAACTTGCAAACTCTTCTCTTATTATGCATTACTTCCCAATTGGCGCAGTATTTCACTGGTCCAAATTACCACTGGATTTATAATATATTTTTTCTGCTTAAATTTTTCTTTTTCCTTTTTTTCTAATGTACTGCTTTAATTTCTCAATTTTGAGACTCAACCCAATGGTCTAATGTTGTCAGTGAGGTAAATCTTCCTCCACAGATTTAACAGGAAGATTTCCCTGGAGTATGCAAAAATTTCTTAAACAGGACACGAAAGCAATCATCAGTCACATGATGGCTCATACTCAAGAATCAGAATGGTGGGAGAAAGTGGATCAAATTCAAAATTCTCATATCCTAAAGACTGAAATGGTGGTTTACAGTCCTGTTCGTTTTTCATATTCCTGCTGAATGGTTTTTGGAAGTTTTCTAAAGATTCTCTCCGGGAGGGAGCACTATGGACAACTTATCTGAGCTCCTTTTGTCCTTTCTGGAAAAAGTTTCAACCTGGGGCAGATGGAGGGGTGCTCTCTCTGGGGACCCTCCTCAGACCCTGGGGGGCCAACTCCTGCCTGCTGCAAGTCTGCATTTTTGGTGTCCATAGCCACCAGGCAGCAGCTCTATGGAGGACAGCCTACCTATGCCATCAGCCACCCCATTGCCAAACCCCCTCAGGTGGACATGGCCACCCAGACAAAGGAGGAAAGGCTCCCTGCTGACCTGGGGAAGTTGTTGCCAGCTCCTGACCAGTCACTTTTATGGAACTAGGGTTGACTTTATGGAAACTAGTTTACAAGTTCCAGCCTCAGAGCTGGTAAGGGAGGTCACTTTCATGGCAGGCCAGGAGCTACAGATTCTTTGAGAACTTTGAGAGGAAGTTACCCAGAATGGATGGATACTGCAGATGTAACCTGGGGGATAAAGTTTCTTGGACTTGGCCTCCGAGCCTCAGGACAGCATGTAACAAGAGGCTTTTAGAAGTCCAACCTGAGACTCCTTATGGAAACCTCCAGCACAGCAAAATTTAAAAAGGCCTTTTGGTAAACATTCTTACTGCACCTATGTAAATAATCAGCCCAAGAGTAATGAGGCCAGATTCACTCTGTGATCAAGAATCTTTGAGATTCTTTTTGATCAGAAGCGGGGAAACCGTAGGGAAAAATTTGAGCTCAGATGGAAAATTATGTGTTGTCATTCCAAAGTGCGCCTGGGTTGTCTGATTCTGATTCTGTAAAGTGTAGATAACTAAGAGTGATGCTAAAGAATTCTTGTCCATAGACATGCAAACAAATTCTGTTCCAGAAAGTAAGAACTATAAAAACAATTTTGGTTCTATTTGCACATCCCTTACAATAGTTCTGACCTATACCTGTGTCTGTTCTTGGTTTGTACAACCTTTGACCTGGTTGTAAAACATCACTATTTTTCTTCATGAATGAGTTAAATAAAATTTTCATCATGAGTTTTTTCTTGATATCTGTATGAGAGTCATGATTTTACCTGTTTTTAAAAATTAACTTTTAATGTCTACTTGAAACTAAATCACCATTTAATAGTTGATCACGTGTGCCTGAGACTTTGCTTCAGCCACAAAGGGCCTAGAGACTTTCAGAGAAGTGTCAAGAGACTTTTGAGGCAACCCAGTTTGGTGACCTTGCAAGCAACCTAGCGCAGGAACTTTCTAGAAGCTTTATGGTGGCAGCCCTGTTCAGAAGCCACTTGGTGTTTTTTTCTGTTCTACTAATTAAGGTAGTCTGAGACTTCTTAGCAATCACTGTCCTGGCCATTCAGCTCTTCAACGGCTGCTCACACTCCAAAAGTATATATACTTCAGGGGGACATGCAAATTAAAGATCCTCATATTCTAACTCTCAAAGACAAGAGCAAGATAGTGCTGAAGCAACTTCCACATGGGGATTTATAAGCTTGTTTAAATCAAAGTCATGTAAACATTCTTGTGGGGCGCCTGGGTGGCTCAGTCAAACGTCTGCCTTTGGCTTGGGTCATGATCCTGGAGTCTCAGGATGGAGCCCCACATCGGGCTCCCTGATTAGCAGGAAGTCTCCTTCTCCCTTTGCTCCTCACCCCACTCATGCTCTCTCTCTCTCTCTCAAATAAGTAAATCTAAAAACGAAAAGCAAAAAACAAAAACAAACAAACAAAAACCTTCATTCTTGTGTCCAGATGGCAGGCAGAAGTATGGTCATATTTTCCTCAAAGAAGACTGACGTATTCTTTACTACTTTTTGCTGACAGAGTACCTGGTACCACTTCCCTGCACACTTTGCTAGAGGCTGGCCAAAAATCTCCTGACCTAGGGTACAGCAAAATGCAGCAGGGCCCTGGGAAACCCTCACCCATTTAGTTATCTCTTGAGCATAAGGGCCACTGTCTTATTTTCCATTTATTTCCTTTTGTTTGAGAGAAAGAGAGCAGAGAGGAGCAGAGGGAGAGAGAATCCTAAGCAGGCTCGACACTCAGCACGGAGCCCCATGCAGGGCTTGATCTCACGACCCTAAGATCATGACCTGAGCCAAAATTAAGAGTTGGACACTTAAATGACTAAGCCAACCAGATGCCACTCCATTTTTTTTAAATCAACTCTTGCTCTCTCTATAAAACACTGGCCTAGTGTATCAAAAGAGAAATATTTCCCTTCAGCAAGTGAGGACAATCTAAGAATCACAACTAACACATTGTAAGGATTTTTGTTGTCATGGGGATGGTTTTATAAGTAATTCTAGTAGGTCCAAGTTACTCTACTGCAGGGCTTGACGGTAGTGTCCTGGAATATTACACCCTTTCCTTCATGCTTCCCAGGGTAGATGAGATGTGCATAGCCTGCAAAGCATTTGTATAAGACTGATTCTCAGGCAATACTTGTCAGTGGAGGAATTTTTAGGCCTACTAAGAGGATATTTTGTAGTGGTTCTTAGTGGTATTATGTTTCCAGAAAAAAAGATGATAGAATGGAGGTATATCTGTTGAACCAACCCAGTTATAATTAGTCATAGTAATTGTTTAAAAGAACTATTTAGAATTCAGATTTATGATCTAGTTTCTCTTTCCCTGGCAGGATACATTTTTTGAACAATGTTTACAGAATCCTTTAGGATTCTGGAATTCTGGACATTCTGGACATGGAAAGCATTGTTCAATTATACTCTTGTTACAGGCTCTGTCCATTACACACCCACACTTAACTATGCTCACAATCCATAGGAATCGGTTCTGCATGTAATTTTCCATAGCTATTTTCTAATTTGGACATTAGGTAAACTGCATTTCACTCCCTGTACAATGACTGCCAGAAGTGCACACTTGCAAGTATGGTTTTATAAAGAAACTTTGATAATAAATATTGGGATATTAGAAGGCCCAATAAATGACATCTCTTTTCCCCACCTGACTTCTGAAGGAGTAAGGCAGATGGAGGTGAAAAACAAAGCTAGCTTGGAAGTATATGGCTTACATGTGGCAAAAGTAGGGCTTCCCAATCCCAAACTCTGGAATTAGACAGATTTACCTAGTTACAGTCCATCCTGAAAATCCATGGGGTTGGGAGGTGGGTGGGAAATGGGCTAGAAGGGTGATGGGTATTAAAGAGGGCACTTGTGATGAGCACTGGGTGTTGTATATAAGTGATGAATCACTAAATTCTACTCCAGAAACCAATATTGTACTGGATAGTAACTAAAATCAACAACAACAACAAAACCCATGGAGTCAAGCACAATCAGCAGGGTTCCTACTCTCCACCAAAAGGCAGGCTCCGAGAGTGAAAGGGATGTCAGGGCCACGCATACAAGCCCAAGTTCCCTCCCAAACTCAGTTAACTCACTTAAGAGGAGGAAGGCCTAGGGAAAAATTCCTTCTCATGAATACCAGAGGCATGGGAAAGAAGCCTTCCCCCACTAATAATGTCTTTTCTCAATCTTCTGGAAGTTTATTTTCCCACCATGAAACAGCTTTGTCTCAAATTAGATAATCCAGAAACAAAGGACTCAGTCATGATAGGTTGTATAGCAAACTGTTAATGACATTCTTGCAGTACAATGTCTCCAATTCTTTTTCCCACTTATTTTGACTCACCTATTAGAGAAGACTTGTACAAAACACAGATGCTTCAGGGGGTATCTTCCCTGTGCTATAATTAAAGTCCTCCAAATTGTCAAAATTGTGCCAGCATGCCCTTAGCCTTGACAGTGGACTTGCCAACTGCCAACCTGGGGCTTTATAACTATCGGCCTTTACTTGCTCCCAAAGTAGCACTCACTTCTGGGTTTGCTTGGTAATACCCTAATACTTAAGGACACAGTAGGAGGTAATACCCTAATACTTAAGGACACAGTAGGAGGTAATACCCTAATACTTAAGGACACAGTAGGAGGTAATACCCTAATACTTAAGGACACAGTAGGAGGTAATACCCTAATACTTAAGGACACAGTAGGAAGACCCCAGAGGGTTCAACTCTCTACTGTTGGGAATGCATGTTTTGGTAAATAAAATGGTCACACAAGTCCTGAAGACCCAGGAGGACACATACTGTGGTGAAATCGGTGTGTGAAGATGCAGGTAGTCTGAACTGTACAGGTATTCTTTGCATTCTAACAGAAGCCTCTATCACATCATCTATGAACTGACATAGGTCATTATTAGCCATCTCGAAAGTTGGACGCACACATTTCAGGGGTGGCTCAGAACAGCCTTTATTAATTTCTATTTTGTGTCTGTGTTTATTAGTATAGTAGAACAAGTATATAATTTGTAAATATACACATATTGAGGTCCCATGTCCAACATTTTTCTTAATAGGATATGCAATCAAGATTAGAAAATAGTAGGATATGCCATCAAAACATGAAAACATCCTGCTAATGGGTTTCCCAGGCATCCTCACTAAATTGGTATTGGGAAGGTTTGACCATTATGCTCATTTATCCCGCAATTCATTCAGAAAAGGCATGCCAACCTGCCTCTGATTATATTCCTGAAAATGTGTTCTCTGAAAGGACTTTTTCTGCTTATTTATCTATTTCTAATACTCAGAATAGTGCTTGGCACATAGTAGGCACTCAATATTTGTTGAATGAATCTCATAGTGGTTTAATATCCTATTTTAAGCAATCATTCCTCACAAAATAGCCCTTCACAGTTTAGAAATGGCTGTCTCATTTTTACAGCATGGGTTGCTGATGAACATATTCACCTAGAGTTATATGGAAGTTTCTTTAAAATGCTAGTGTGTGTGCGTGTCTGTGTGTGCGCACGCGCACGTGTGTGTGTATAGGTGTAATGGACTATTACTCAGCCATCAAAAAGAATGAAATCTTGCCATTTGCAATGACATAGATGGAACTAGAGGGTATTATTAAGCGAAATAAGTCAGAGAAAGATAAATATATGATTTCACTCATATGTGGAATTTAAGAAACAAAACATGAGCAGAGGGGAAGGGAAGAAAAAGACGAAAACAGGGAGACAAACCATAAAAGACTCTCAACTCTAGGAAATAAACTAAAGGTTGCTGGAGGAGAAGTGGGTGGGGGAATGGGATAACTGGGTGATGGGCATTAAGGAGGGCACTTGATGGCATGAGCACTGGGTGTTATATGCAACTGATGAGTCACTAAATTTTACCTCTGAAACTATAATACACTATATGTTAATTAAATTGAATTTAAATTCAAAAAAATGTTTAAAAAATGCTAGACTTCATAAATCTTGTTAGTTCCACACACTTCGACCAGAGCCATATTCAGTTCTATTTATTCAGGGTGGGTAACCAACCTTCCTGATTTGCCTGAGACTAAAGAGTTTCCTGGGTCAAGACTTTTGGTGTTAAAATAGGCACAGTCCTGGGCAGACCAGGATGAATCAGTCATTCCAGTTCCACTGGACACAAAGCTTCTGTAAGGGCTGTTACTTTTTCCATAAAATGGACAAGACACAAGCAGGAGTGTGTGAACATCAGTTTTCTATGCATTCTAGAAAGCAGGACAAGGCAAAATAGCCCCAAGGTGGGGGTACACTTATACTTTCTTCAGTCCAAAGCAGTATTGCTTAAAATCAACACTGTCAATCATTTTTCACTACCCACCACAGCAACGCTTCACCTTATTCACGGGGATACAGACTTGTGAAGACATGACTGTTTTATCCTCTCCCCAGACTGTAAACCAAGGCATAGATTAAGCACATGTTTACGACCAAACTCCAACAAAAAAGCAACCCAAGGATTCCAGAGACAATGGGCAGGCAAATGGCATACCCAAACAAAGAAGTGACACAGGAATTGTCCCTTCTTGGTTGTTTGTTTGTTTTTTGTAATGGGTGACACCCAAATGAACATTATACTAGAAACCTGAGGCTGTCCACGTGGCAGAACTAACCAAAGGTCCATTGTGATGTTGCTCAAAGATGATTTGTTTCACAAGGTTGTGGTTTCTACAGCCATAAGGGGCTAAGAGAGAACAACCATTGAGTTAAAAGGCAACCTGGTTCCTGCGACCATGGCAAAGCCATTCAAGAAATAGTGCTTAACATGCATGGCATGTTTGATAACCCCTCAACTGTGGGCCAAAAATCAAGTCTGGTGGAAGAGGAGTGGCAATGAGGGGGATGACAGAAGAGATATTTTTCTGGTTTTAAAAGCTTATATGTAGATCCATAAGGATGGAGCAGCATAACACAATAAAAGGGGTCAGTGTCTTATGTTTATTCTCATTGGCTCAGGGCCATCTTTTTGAGAGCTGGCTCAGGATCCACATAATATTGACCCAGAGCCTTGGTAAAAGATGTGAGCCATACCCCCTTATTCACCTGAAAGGCCTTGGCTTCTGGCACCTTCAGGGAAAATTCAAGGATCATATGCCCAACAGCCTCCCACCCTAGGTCACATGGTAGCCACCCCAGCCCCCCACTCTGAACACACGAGGTGTTCGGTGTTCACTACCTGACCAGAAAAATGTTCTTATTTATCCTCTGTTCACCCCCACTCTTCCTACAGTCCCTGCTAAGTTTGAGAACACATCTGCAGCAAGTTTGAAATGTGTGCTGGGTAAGTTCCTACACGCAGTTCAACTGCCATCACCACCATAAGAACAATGATTTGTTTGACCCTCTCCAATCCACCAGAGCTGAGTGTAATATTCAGGACATATAGACCTGTGGGTTTGGCTTTATCTCTAATGCTCTTGGCCATCTCCTGGGAAGTTAAACAGAAACAAAATTCATGGAAATATTCAGTAGCCCCAATGTGATCCATAAGCCTTTTCCAGGGCTTAATGCTTTCCAGAAATATAGCTACCTCCAGAAATCACTCTTTGGAGCCCCAGGTACCAGCAAGCTTCCCCTAAGCATTCAGTACTTTCCCATCTCAGAAGCCCGCTCTGCTCCCTCCTCTGGGTCTCGGTGGAGCTGGACGATCCAGCAAACCCACTATGGTGGTAAAGTGGCTGCTTTGACACAACAAGTATGGTTGTGAGAAGCACAACTCTAAAGTGGGCATAAGGCTCTGTCTTAAAATCCTCCTTATTGCAGGGGCACCTGGGTGGCTCAGTGGGTTAAGCATCCGACTCTTGATTTCAGCTCAAGTCATGATCTTGGGGGAGGGAGGGTCGTGAAATTGAGCCCCACCTTGGGCTCCACACTCAGCAGGGGTCTGCTTGAGATTTTCTACCCCCCCCCCAAATAAATAAATCTTCACACAGAAAAATTCTCATTACATTCAGACATAGTGCTGACAAGCCTGGTCACATACACTGGCCTTAATGCTCTTTTCTACATCATTAAGCCCCCTTTAACTTCCTGCTATGATGTGTATCTGCGCTAGGTTTACACTGTGTCTCTTTCTTCTTACCGTGTAATCACAACCTAAATCACAGTAATAAAACATTTTAAAATAATTCTTAAATACCTCTGAAAATGCATACATCTATACATCCTCTTGTCCTTTTGTTTCTTTCCCTAAAACCCACTTCTTGCAAATAATCTTACATACTTTTACTTACTTTTATTTCGCTTTGCTGGTGGTTCTGATATTGTTTGTTCATTGGTGCCTTTTTGTTGACACATCCAAGAACCCTGCAGCATTATAACAAAGACTCAAGTAGGTGTCTTGATAAGGGGTACTAGCACTTCTGAAAAGAAAAAGAACAAAATTTCCCCAAATTCCTATGAAAATACTTCCACACACACCTGAGTTTTGTTGTTGTTGTTGTTGTTGTTAAAGTAATATCATTGGTGGAGCAAAAGTTTACCCTAAATTAACTTTGCATCTTTTTCCATCATGCACCATAGGCAGAGGAATAGACAATAGTCTTCACAACTGAAACAGCTGGTTCTATATCACTGGATTCCAGATTGAGTAAGGGATTCATTATGACTGATAATAAAAACTGTTCAGTTAATGCTTCAACACAGTCTCTTATACTGAATGCTGTGCAGAAAGAGCCATAAGAAAAAAATAAATAAACCAAACTCTTTCTCAAACACACAATTTATCTGAATTACGACTTATCTCATTATAATGTTTTTGTGAATTCCAGGCAACGTCTTCTGACTCAAGAATAAGTAAAACTTCAAGCTCCCCCATCTTACCATCACATACCAGGGGAATATTTTTCATCCAACTTTTTAAAAAAGATTTTATTTATTTATTTATTTATTTATTTATTTGCAAGGGGGGGAGGGGCAGAGGAAGAAGGAGACAGAGAATCTCAAGCAGACTCCCTGCTGAGCAGGGAGCCTGATGATGCAGGGCTTCGTCTCAAGACCCTGAAATCACGACCTGAGCCGACACCAAGAGTCGGATGCTTAATCGACTGAGGCAACTAGGTGTCCCTCACCCAACCTTTAATTGTACATATCCGTGGGAGGAACAGTCTGGGTAAGGCTCACACCAGGGACTGATCGACACTTCGGAAAGGCTAATTCCTTGTTGTGTGGGGTTGTCCTGTGCAATGTAAGATGGTTAGCAGCACCCCTGACCTCTCCATCTACTAGATGAGCCAGCTGTGACACTCAAAAGTGTCTCCGGACTTTGCCAAATGTCCTCTGGGGGCAAAACCATGTCTAGTTGAGAACCCCGGTCTAGAGAAAGGACTATGATTATTGACCTGGCTTGGATGTAATCCTTAGTCCTAGGCCATCCAGCTGTGACCAGGGGAAACAGGGATCAGTAAATTAGAACATAATTCTAGATGGATCTATGTGGCTGCCCCTTTAAGGGGTGCTGGAAAATGCAACCACTCATTGTCTACCTCATTGCAGAGATTCCCTCTAGGGTTTGGCTTTTATAGCTCTCTTTGCAGACGGTGTTAAGCTCTTTAGTTTATCGTTATACTTATGTTTTACTTTTGCCTGTAGGTATTGAAATTTCCTGTCTTGTTTTGGAAGCTTTTCTTCTGTTTTCAGGTATTTCTATTATAGTTTTAGTAATCTGCCATCTTCAAATAAGCTTTAAGTTGACTTTTGTTTAATCTAGATCAGAGCTCCATTTTTCCTATTCAACTCCCTCTTGTTAGTATAACCTGAAAAGTACTAGGCAAACATATGGGTCTTATTGTGTCTGTCCTCCAAAAAGAAAAAAAGGGGGGGTGAGGTAAGGTCATAACTAAATATCCTATATTTACTTGCTTATATACCTTGGAAGTTTGGGACTATATGCAAAGACTTAGAGGAACCACTCCCCCTCACTATTTAGTGTTTAGTATATTTAATGGCCTGAGAAATATGCTTGCAAGTGAAAGAGCCATGAGTCTATCTGAGGTACTGTGTTAAGCCCCCCAACCCTCTGACCTGGAGAAAAAAAATCAAGATCCTAGCCCTTCCCTTGAGAGAAAGGTTGCACTGAGTTTTTCATAGAACAGAAAAATCCTGTAACACAGGACCTTCCTTCTGAAATAAGAATACTTGAGGGGCTCCTGGATGGTGTCTGACTTTGGCTCAGGTCATGATCTCAGGGTCCTGGAATCAAGCCTGGCAGTGGGTTCCCCCCTCAGGGGGGAATCTGTTTGTCCCTTTCCCCCGACCCTCCCCCCACTTGTGCGTTCTCTCTCTCGCTCTCTCTCGCTCTCCCCCTCAAATAAATAAAATCTTTATAAGAAAAGAAAAAAGAATACTTGACAGAGTGAGCTTCCAGGGGCATGGTGAGAGCACCCCCAACCATGGCTGGAGCAAGGGCAGAAAGGTTCAACTCTATGGCAGAATACTGGTGCACTGGCAATGGCAGAGTGGAAGAGAGCGCGAGTAACAGAGGCTGCTAGCAACAGAGCAAAGAGCTTCTAGGAAAGTAAGCAGAGCATCCTTCATGGTGGTGACAGTATAACATCAGTCAGTCCAGAACTATATGCAGTTAAGAACTTGGTTCTGTCAGAGTGGAGGAGCTTCACCTACTTGGGCCGGACAGTAAGCACTTCATGGGTATCAGTCCCCAACAGAGATGGAGGTGCTAACACCTACCAGCAAACAGGCTCTTATGGAAAAGGGATGATAACCTCAGTATTTTGGATGGACTGCACAGTAATGTATTTCCACCACTGATTGAAGATATGGGAAGAAAGAGGTGCCCAGGAAGTAGTTTTTTTGGTTCAGAGAGGAATCATCAGCCCCATTTCTTTTCTCTAATGCATGCTTTCAGAAGGAGCTTCTTGGAATAGGGAAGCGAAGTTAATAATTATATACCAAGGGCCCACTATTATATGAAACAAGCATTGTTTTGACTTTTAAATACATGAAGCATTGTGAAGGACTGAAAGATAAATTCAATATGTCCTTGCCCTCAAAAAGTTTACAGGATAATGGGGAATGGAACAATTATACAAACGGAATATAACAAGTATCACACAAGAACACAACTTCAGGTAAGAGGAAGAGATCACAAGTTTTTGAGATAATCAAGAATAGTGTTTTGATCAACTGATTATATCACATAGATTTGAGTAGGGGCATTTAAGAGATGATTTCAAGAGCCTATCTGAGAAATAATGAGATTCTAAATGAGGATAATGGCAATGTAACAGAAAGAAGGGACTAGATTTGTAAAAGTTGCATACCTAACTCCTTAAAGATTTGTTGACTAATCGTATATAGGAGATGACTGCAGAGGAGACAAAATGTTTGAGCACTGAGAATTGGGACAGTGGAGGTCAGGTTAACAGAAGTGTTAAATGACAAACTGAAGCATTTTAAAGTTCTTTTAAAGATTTATTTATTTATTTGAGAAGGACAGAGAGAGAAAGAGTTGGGGGTTGGGGGCAGAGGGAGAGGAAGAGGATCTCAAGCAGAATCCGCACTGAGCATGGAGCCCTAAGCAGGGCTGTACATGGTGCTCCATAGGGGGCTCCACTTGGGGCTGGAGGCTGAGCTTGATCTCAGACCCTGAGATCTCAACCTGAGCTGAAACTGAGTCCCAAGCCTCAACCAACTAGCATGTAGGTGCCCCAGCATATTAAAGTTTTTAAGTTTACTTAAGCATTTATCCATTCCAACCAGATAGCGCCAAATCGGAAGTGGCCAGGAGCACTCCAAGAGAGGAGCCACGGTAAAGACTTATATAAAGAGAGTCTAGAAGCAAGATAAGGAAATTATTGATTGGCTATTGCTTAAAGCCTAGCTCCTGTTTGTGACTGGGTGTCCTTAGGTTTCAATTTTATAACTTTGAGGCATTTACAGACTTGAGTTTGGTTTGCTTAGGTGGGCTGTGCCAGTATTAGATCTACCTCAGCCTAATGGCCTCCTTCTTTATTTATTTTTTTAAAGATTTTATTTATTTGAGAGAGAGAGAGAGAGCGAGTGCACAAGCAGGAGGAGCAGCAGAGGGAGAACGAAAGAGAGAAGCAGGCTTCCCCCGCCAAGAAGGGAGCCTGATGTAGGGCTCCATCCCAGGACCCCGAGATCATGATCTGAGCCGAAGGCAGACTCTTAACCGCTGAACTGACTGAGCCACCCGGGCACCCCAATGGCCTCCTCCTTTAGTTAACACAACAGAAGTAAGGGAGAAAAAAGGAAACGGCATGGATGATGACAGGCTTACTTTTGGAGATGCTGCTTTAAATGCAGGGTATAGAAGAGGCTGTTGATCATATGGGGTGTGGCCGTCTTTTCTTGGTTTTCCCCAGCGAAGACACCAGTCTTCCCATTGCTGTCTATTCAGTTACATCCCCAGTTTGTAGATACTCTGTGCACCATAAGTATTTATGCCTTGAAAGCCATGCTTAGGATCCATGCCATCACCACCCACCTCCACCCTGTCGCCTCTTTATTTAGCTTTCGCTCCCTGTGAGTAACTCAGATGCCTGCAGTTTTATTTTCTTCCCCGTGCTGACAAGATGGCGATGAGCCTGCTCAGCTGGACCACAGGAGCGCTTCACTGCTGAAGCCCCATCAAGAGAGGAACGGCTGCCTGCAGAGATTCCGGCTCTAACCAAAGATTATTTATCCTCTGCATGTTTGTGGCTTCTCAGCACAATCTGAAAGTCCCTGATTTGGATGCTGGAAAAAGAAACGTACAGGATCAAGACACTACTCTCTATAAATCAAATGAGGCTGTCTTACTAAATAGAGTCTCTTCAGCTCTTTGTATTCTCCATGTCTCAGCAGAGGATTGCCTCTGTCTTCCTACTTCTGCTTCACACTCATAAGTTCCATTCTCATTTCTGACAGCTTTTACTTCCTTGAGCCTATATTTTATTGTTGTTTAACATTTTTAAAATATTTACTTTTTCCTACTGACAAGA
This sequence comes from Ailuropoda melanoleuca, assembly GCF_002007445.2. NCBI lineage: Eukaryota > Metazoa > Chordata > Mammalia > Carnivora > Ursidae > Ailuropoda > Ailuropoda melanoleuca. Next base: position 58,751,369 of record NC_048225.1, read on the forward strand.
CTAAGATGTACTCATTCAAAAATAACTTGATTTGGAAACTAAGGAAAAAGTATAAAGAAGAAATATGTGACCTGTCCTCTCATCACTGTTAACATTTTCGTCTAGTCTTCCTTCTCCTAGGCACATTTTAATTTTAAGATGTAGCTGGGCTCATATTGCATAAATGATTTGGTTTTCTCACACTTTAAATCATTGTGTTTTGAAATTTCTCTCGTACTATTAAAATTCTTTTAAGCCATCATCTTGATAGCTGCATGGAATTTCATTATTGTGAATGTTGTATTTTTCTTATTATCTTCTATGCTGATTGCTTAACTCTTCACAATGGAATTTCCCTAGGCTATGCATATTCCTACAGTTACAAGAGAAAAAGGAAAGAATAAAAGCCAAAATTTATATAAAGAAAAAAGTTATAGAATTCTTAATTCAAGATTTCTGTTCATACTTGTGCTGTGAAAGATATATACAGCTTGCTTAAGAAATATACAATTTTTGACAGTGATTGTATGAAGTATTTATATATATTCAAAAGTTAGAAAAATAGAGCTATTTTACTTATAGCCTAAGGACTTCTTTTTTTTTTTTTTTTTTTTGAGAGGGGGTGGCAGAGGGAGAGAGAGAAAATCTTAAGCAGGCTCCATACCCAGCATGGAGCCCAATACAGGGCTCAACGTGGGGCTGGACCTCACAACCCTGACATCATGACCTGACTCAAAATCAAGAGTTGGACAGTTAACCGACTAAGCTACCCAGGCACCCCTAGCCCTAAGAACTTCCAAATTAGGTAGAGTTCTCCATTTTTTTTTTAAAGATTTTATTTATTTATTCGACAGAGAGAGAGACAGCCAGAGAGAGAGGGAACACAAGCAGGGGGAGTGGGAGAGGAAGAAGCAGGCTCATAGCAGAGGAGCCTGATGTGGGGCTCGATCCCAGATCGCTGGGATCACGCCCTGAGCTGAAGGCAGACGCCCAACCGCTGTGCCACCCAGGCACCCCATGTTCTCCATTTTTTATTACCAAAATTCATACATATTCACAAGTGCAAATAATTGGAGAAGAACAGAAAATTAAAAATATAAGCATATATTTCCCCATCCCACTGGCAAAAAGTAAATTGTTTTTGTTAAGATTTATTTCTATGAGAGAGATAGAGCGAGTGCCTGTGCAAGCTGGGGGAGGGGCAGAGGGAGAGGGAGAGGGACAAGCAGACTCTGCACTGAGGGCAGAGCCCAATACCGAGCTCGATCCCACAATCCCAAGATCAAGATCTCAGCTGAAATCAAGAATCAGATGTTTAACCAACTGAGCCACCCAGGCACCCCAAAAAGTAAATCATTTTCTATGACACATATATTATACACATATATTTTTAATGGAATCACACAATTCATATTATTCCACATTTGCTAACTTAACATTAATGATATCTTTTCACATTTTCTACTTTTTTCTTATCTTATTACATAGGGTAGAACTCCTAGAATATTTAATCATAATAATCATAGTGGACATCTTTGTGTAGATATGCAGAGAGTTCTTTCCTTTAGTATGCACTACAAGCAGCTCATCTGTTCACTCAACTAACAGGAGGCTTCTTTGGTGGTGGGAAGCAGTTTCCACCCCTCTACAAATATATCTCATGCCTGCCACAGTTTTCACCATGGCCTCTGTTGAGTCTACAGCATCATTTAGGGATCAGAAATTTCCTACTACCAAAGTTTGTTCTTGAATGAAATTGCCAGGTCTTTTATGGGCTTCCCATAATGGATACTACTTAGGTTTTTTTCCCTTTTGCCAATGCCTCTATCTCTGATCCTCTTGTATCCCTGGGAACACCAACTACTTGAATCCATATAATGTTCTGCAAGTTTTAAAAGCAAATGCTACCAAATCAAGGAAGTAATAATCCCTACTTTATGTAAAACGCCCCTACATGTCGACTTTAAAATAGAGAAGAACTGAAATAATGAAAAATTTTAACTTAGCAAAAGAAATTCGACAGAAGTCAAGGTTTTAAATATGAGGGGGGATAATGGTGTAGATATGTATAGTCTCCAAATTCATTGACCCTCTCTAAAGAATGGCAAAGAAAAGACTGCAAACAAGCTAAAACATTGAAACTGTACTTACGTAAAGTACTTATGCCTACGCTGATTAAAAATGGATGCTTTTAACTCTGAATTATTCTATTTGGAATGTGTATATGTAACCTTTCTGTCCATGGAGGAAAGTAACAGGAGTGGAGAGCAAGAGAAGGTATTCTGACCTTGAAATTATGTGACAACATTTCCAAAATACATTTGCTTGAATAGATGCCTTCTAAACAAATGTTTAAAAATAGTTAATTGGGAACATTAAATTTCCATTCATAAATACGAGGCACTCCTTCTGAAACTTACTTTTTGAAGAGTGTGTTTTGACCAGAATGAATGTGTGATTTAAATGTGTGAGAAGTTGAGAAATTATAACTCTTATCAGTTCTGGTTAAATGTGTGATTTGCCTGTGAAAACAATTTTTAAAACTGTTAGTTTTATGTATTCCAGAATGATCTATGGTTCTTAAGTATACTGAAATAAGGAGGAGTCCATTTAAGCAAAGTAAAATGCCATCATACGTTAAATCATTCCTAAAGTCGTAACTTTTTTTTCCAGAATGATATTTTCCTGAATTTTTTCTTTCAGGGATACGTATGATCTTGACAGACTGACTCAAGCAACATATCAGGGAGAAAAATTCGGGTACTTAAAATGAAATATACCCAGACAATTATCAAGATGTTTTTCCCATATAGAGATTCTGGAGTAAGAAACAAGCGTGGGGCGGGGCGGGGGGAGTGTCTTTCGAGCCAGTTAACAATTCTACCTTAAGAGCTGCTTCAGAATCAAGAAGGCAAGGCAATCTATCACAACTCCTGTTTTAGTAAAATTCTTTTATGAAGTTTCTCAAATTAACTTGCACAATTCCAATTTTGGTAACTTTGATTCTAAATGTTTTGTCTTAACCCAAAAATACAGTGGCAAAAGTATATAACAGAACTGAAAGATGTATTATGGGGGCACCTGGGTGGCACAGAGGTTAAGCATTTGCCTTCGGCTCAGGGCGTGATCCCGGCGTTATGGGATCGAGCCCCACATCAGGCTCCTCCGCTATGAGCCTGCTTCTTCCTCTCCCACTCCCCCTGCTTGTGTTCCCTCTCTCGCTGGCTGTCTCTATCTCTGTCAAATTAATAAATAAAATCTTTAAAAAAAAAAGATGTATTATGACTCAATTTGGGTATTTATTTGATGCTGCTAATTAAAATAGAAAAATGTTGATTGGTGAAATAAGTTATCTACGAACCTTGATTCTTAAAGATGGCCACATGCTTTATCTCTGTCATAATTATGAAAATTATAGATAATGCATTTGGGGGATATGAAAAGGGCATATTTTAATCTATACAAAGAATCAGTTACTATTTATGGCAAAACTGAAGTGCCCAAAATTTTTTATGACTTAAATTTTCTCTATTTGCTTTTTTACAAAAAAAAATTATAACATCTCGCTTGATACTTGGGAGAAATAAAAGTAACTGGTATCATGAGATAAAAACTGAAATGTCGGGGTGCCTGGGTGGCTCAGTCGTTAAGTGTCTGCCTTCAGCTCAGGGTGTGATCCCAGGGTCCTGGAATTGAGCCCCATATCGGGCTCCTCCACTGGAAGCCTGCTTCTTCCTCTCCCACTCCCCCTGCTTGTGTTCCCTCTCTCGCTGGCTGTCTCTCTCTGTCAAATAAATAAATAAAATCTTTAAAATAAAAACAAAACTGAAATGTCCTTTGTGAATTGATTTTGTGAAAGTTAGCGGGACTTAGAGACGCTGTTCCATACAAACTTGCTTATTTAAATTTTCAGAAATGTAATTTTATTTCTCTATTAATTTTCAGTATTGATGTGGTTTCATTTTAATGTTATATTAATTTAGTTGTAACTTGGCATTCTTAACTGGTTTTGAAAATTTATGAAACATAATGAAATTAAAAAATTATTTATGAAATATTTCCTGAGGTAGAAAATATGTGCATGTTTGTATATGTGTGTATATGTGTATATATATACGATATGTAAGTGTATGTGTGAGTGTATTTATACATACATATATATGGGTAATGTGCACATGGGTATATAGAGAGGTTTTCAAACATCTTCCAAGAAATTGAATTCAACAAAGGTAAACACTGAAATGTTTTAAAATCTCTATATAGGTGTGTATGTGTGTATAAAAAAGTAAGCAGGTTCAAGTTATGACTCTAAGGAAAAATTAAGTCTATAATTTAATCCCCCTAAATTGTAAGGACTAGAAATTTTTAGCTAAAATTCCATCAACAAGAGTTTGTATGTATTATCTATTAATTGTATGGGAATGCTGTATGAGAAAATAAGTACTCTGGTTTCTGAAGTAACTAGTAACTCTGGCTTCGTGTTCCCCAGTGTTCCCCTGGACGAGGTTATAGTTTCCTTTAATTTCCAGAAATATTTGTGTTATGTTCAGATGATTATAACACCCTCTTTGGGCCTATATTCTATAAAATCAATTTTAAGTGTCTTAAAACTGTCAATGGGAAGGAAATGATACATACTTATTACACCATGTCCCATATTTGCTTTACCTGTATATTTTTCTCATCATCTCATCATCTTGGCAAAAATCTTAATGTAGGAAAGAGGAACATAAATGCAAGCTCTGTCCATCTTTGATAAAGCTAGGAAACATGGACATGGGACAAACATGGGACAGCCCAAACCACAAATAGGAAGTGCCGCCAACGGCAGTGAAGATGAAAGCAAGGATGACCCCAACAGCAAATCACAGAAGATGGACATGTGCAGAGCTGGCAGAACATACTTCTCCAAGGTGAGCGGGCACATCCTCAAGTGCAGAAGACACAAAATTTAGAGTAGGGCAATGAAAATAGAGTCTGTAGGCTGCTGGCCCAAGGCGCTTTCTTAAAACTAGTAATTCCCTTCTTATAGTAGAGCTTGCAGAGCTGAACATGGAATCCGACAACAATCATCTTACAGCAAGTAATTTCAGGAAGCAGAAGAGAAATTTTGCAAAGTTAATTGCTAGAGAAAAGGAAAAACTCACCCTACCAGTGCTGTGTCAAAAGAATTCCAGCTAGCCTGGACAACTGCCCTGGCTCATTCACCACAGAGTGAACATCCTCCAAATATAGTCCACCAGAAATCACCTCTTTCATTGATAAGCAATAGTTTAAAAAATTGTACAAAACTTAAAGTTACTCTTAGGGAGAAAAAAGGGTGGAAGGGAGCTAGCAAAATAAATGGCAGACAAAAAATATTTTTTAAATGTTGCTATGGAGAGGATGAAAATTGTGATCTAATAGTTATTCATGAATTTTGAAGACTTGGCAGTTCAAACTGCAGCACAGAGATGCAAAACACGGGCAGACCAATGTGCTGTGGTATATCGGGTCCTCCATTAGTTTACAGGCTATCAGTTATAAATATGTAAAGATCCAGAGGTTCTTGAATTGGGAATTATCTAAACCAATGATCAAATTCAATACATAATCCGTGACATTGGGCTTGATTTTCTCTATTTGTAAAAGTGACATGATAATGATCCCTACTTTATAGGGCTGACATGAAAATCCAATGCAAAAGCTAAGGGCAGAGCTTGGCATAGAGACGGTCTTAATAAATGTAACCTATTTGTGACCAATTCTTGGGGAGTGTAATCTCAGGAAACCAAGAGTGAGGGGAAAGGAAGAATTGAGACCCCCCCCCAAAAAAAGGGAAGGAAGTGAGGTAAAGAAGGAAGGGAAACAAACACAAAATGGTGTGACAGGTGAGTGGGCTATAGCTTCTCAAAAAATGTTGATTGATGGGCCATATGGAACCACTGCAACCTGGGAATAATTCCTTTGGTCAGCTGCTTGGTTGGACCTGAGTGCTAGAGGTGTTGCAGGTTGCTCCCATAGTGCCTGGTACAATAGAGCTCAAGCCAAAGCCTGGCCCTTGCCCTCGGATGACCAGGACAAGAGTCTTAGGAGATGAGACAAATGTAGCAACAATCAGGGATTTGCCTCTTGAGCCAGGAAGCATGGGTATGGCTACATGGATCAAGAAAGGAAACAACAAGTGTTGGCCAGGATGTGGAGAAAAAGGAACCCTAGTGCACTCTTGGTGGGAATGCAAACTGGTGCAGCCACTGTGGAAACCAGTATGGGAGTTCCTCAAAAAGTTAAAAATAGAACTACCCTATGATCTAGTAATCACACTACTTGATATTTACCCCAAAAATACAAAAACACTAATTCAAAGGAATACATGCACCCCTAAATTTATAGCAACATTATTTACAATAGCAAAACTATGGAAGCAGTCCAAGTGTCCGTCAATTGATGAATGGATAGAGAAGATGTATATACATACAATGGAATATTAGTCAGCCAATAAAAAAGAATGAAATCTTGCCATTTGCAATGACATGGAGAAAACTAGAGAATATAATGCTAAGTGAAATAAGTTAGAGAAAGAGAAATATCACATGATTTCACTCATATGTGGAATTTAAGAAACAAAATAAACAAAGGAAAATAAAAAGAAACAAATCAAAAAACAAACTCTTAACTATAGAGAACAAACTGATGGCTACCAGAGGGGGAGTCGGTGGGGGGATGGGTGAAATAGGTGAAGGGGATTAAGTGTATACTTCTTATGATGAGTGCTGAGTAATGTATAGAATTGTTGAATCACTACATTGTACACCTGAAACTAATATAACACTGTATGTTAATTATACTGGAATTAAAAATTAATGTATAGATCAATCAATCTCTCTTTTTAAAAAAAAGGAAATGGGGTGCCTGGCTGGCTCAGTCAGTACAGCGTGCACCCCTTGATCTTGGGGTTCTGATTTTGAGCCCCACACTGGGTGTAGAGAACACTTAAAAATAAAATCTTTTAGAGAGAGGGAACCAAATGATAAGAGACTCCTAATGATAGAGAACAAAATGAGGGTTGATGAAGGGAGGTAGGTGGGGGATGGGCAAGATGGGGATGGGTACTAAAGAGGGCACTTGTGATGGGCATTGGGTGTTATGTGTAAGTGATGAATCACTGTATTCTACTCCTGAAGCCAATACTACACTGTATGTTAACTAACTAGAATTTAAATAAAAATTTAAGATTAAAAAAAAAAATAGGGACTCCTGGGTGGCTCATTTAGTTAAGCCTCCAACTCTTGGTTTTGGCTCAGGTCTTATCTCAGGGTCATGAGATTGAGCCCCAAGTCAGGCTCCATGCTCAGCATGGAATCTGCTTGAGAGTTTCTCCCCCGCTCATATGCATTCTCTCTAATAAATAAATACTTTTAAAAAATAATAAAATAAAATCTTTTTAAAAATAAGTAAATAAATAAGGACATAAAGTGGGCCTAGAGCATTTTTAATAAAAATATTTGAGGTTAATTCTAAACAATAGCCAAAGAACACAGAAATAATGTGTCAGATCAAAGAGAAAATTAGTCAAACTAAGGGACTGAGTATGTGAGAACGAGTGTGAGCGGGGGAGAAAACATGAAAACTCCAAGAAAAAAGAAGACAAGGGCAGACAAAGGTAGCAAGACCGCACTGTGGCTTCCAGGGTCTCTAGGCACTTTGGCCCTCATGGACTCCTTCATTTAAAAAAAAAAATTATATTTTACAATAGTGTTGGTATAAAAGCCAATATAATATTAAAACTTTTTGTAACCTAAAAATTCATTTTTTTCTTCTGGTTAATAAAAGTAAAACCCTCTTATGGCCCAGAAAGGATTGTGGGCCCCAGCCACTGTCTCTACTATGCCTTAATTGGCCCTGAGAGGAAACAACAGAGCTCCAAAGAACAATAAACAGGGCTCATCCAAGAGCCAACTCCTTCAGGCAGGTTCCTGTTTATCCTTGTGTTCCCAGCACCTCACTGGAATAAATCTGCATATTCTCCAAATATCCAGTGAATGCCTACTCTGTGCCAGGCGCTGTACTAGACACTGGGGACACAAGGAGAAGTGAGATGTTGCCCTTGTCTTCTCTGTTGGCTCCAGTGTCCACGGGGCTGTGTCTATTAGAAATCTTTCATTTGCAGGGGAAAACCAAATACACTAAAAAAGCTAAAACCAGGGTTAAACAAAAAGTATGTTTACTAGCTCACATAAATGAAAATGTCTGTGGCAAGAGTTGGGTTCCTGCCTGACCGAATTTAGGGATCAAGTGATCAAAACAAGACAACTATGAACATTAAGTTCTCACAGGCCTGGCACCATCCCAAGCATTTTACAACATATCCACTCATTTAACTCACAACAAACCTACAAAGTAGGCAGTAGCGATTTATTCTGTTTTGTTTTGTTTTGTTGGTATATAGCTGTGTAATGGAATATCATTCAGCAATAAAAAGGAAGGAAGTTCTGATACACTCTACAATGTGGATGAATCTTGAGAACAGTGTGCTAAGTGAAAGACACCCATCACAAAAGGGCACATATTGTATCATTCACTTTATATGAAATGTCCAGAATAGACAGATCTGTAGAAACACAAAGTAGATTATGCTGGCCAGAGACTTGAGGGAGGCAGGAACGGGGTGCAGCGTTACTTTTGGAAGTGATGAAAATGTTCTAAAATTAAGAGTCTTGATGCTTGCACAATTTTGTGAATAGACAAAAATCACTGAATTGTATACCTGAAAAAGGTGAATTTTATGGTACATGCATTATATCTCAATAAAGCTGTTAATAAGAAAGAAAAATGTCATTCCAACACTCTGTCAGGTTGGTGGCTTCGGGATGGTGAGGTGATAGGACCAGTGGATCCTGTGTTCATGTGCCCATGGAAGCACCTCTTTTGCTATAAAGTGGGTTCCTTGATCCCATAAAAAGTAGGTAGTGTTATTAACTCCATTTTGCCCACAAGCAAAGTGTGATACTCTATGTCTCTCCATTTCTCAGCTCTGCCTTCCAGTGGGCACGGTTTCTTCTCAAGTCTTCATATTGGCCCAAGTTTACTAGTTATTTATGAAAGAAAAATTCACAAGAATTCTTTAAGATTTTGAGATAGAGAGGGAGAAAGAGCACACAAGCAGGGGGAGGGGCAGAAAAAGAGGGAGAAGCAGACTCCCCCCTGAGCAAGGAGCCCAACACGGGGCTTGATCCCAAGACCCGGGATCTGAGCAGAGCCAAAGGCTGATGCTTAACTGACTGGGTGACCCAGACGCCCCCAAAAGAATTCTTAAAAAAGAATCTACAGGATTTAGTAACTCATTGGATGTACGGATTGGGGTGGGGTGGGGGCAAAGGGTCAGGTCTTTTGATTCTAAGGTAAATCCAGAAAAGAATGTTGAATTTTGAGAAAAGATGCAGACAGTTTGGTATATGTTGGATTTAGTGTTTTGATAAGATATTCAGATGAGTATACTTTTTTTTACTCTATCTCAGGTCCTTGTAAAAAGTCACTTGAGAAACTTACATAAAAAGAAATAATACGGGGCTCCTGGGGGCTTCAACTCTTGATTTCGGCTCAGGCCATGATCTTGGTGTGGTGAGACTGAACCCGGCGTTGGGCTCTGCACTCGGCTGGGAGTCTGCTTGATATTCTCTCTCCCTCCCCCCACCCCTTCCCCCCAAATAAATAAATAAATTTTAAAAAATAAATAGAAATCAGGTAAGAGAGAAGATCACTTCTCCTCAGGAAACTTCCCCTGCAATTACTACCACCCCTGCTGGGTTAGAGGCCCCACAGATCCCATAGCACCTTATAATTCTCTCATCATAGCATTTATTTAAAATTTTATTACAACCGCCAGTTTAGATTTTTTTTTAATTTATTCGACAGAGATAGAGACAGCCAGCGAGAGAGGGAACACAAGCAGGGGGAGTGGGAGAAGAAGAAGCAGGCTCACAGCAGAGGAGCCTGATGTGGGGCTCGATCCCATAACGCCGGGATCACGCCCTGAGCCGAAGGCAGACGCCTAACCGCTGTGCCACCCAGGCACCCCCACAACTGCCAGTTTAATATGAGTTCTATGAGGGTTCTATTTCAGTTCTATTACATCCCTATCCATGTAATATACCACCCACCTCCATCACATAGCACAACAAAGATAAAATGAATGAGTAAAAAATCTTATTTAATCCTTCTAAGACAGCTGGAAAAAGGAAATTATCGTTCACCAGCAATGAAGCTCAGATGTCTCTAACTATGATATGAAAGCCATGCTTCTTTCCATGTACCTTGATACATCCCCATTCAAAATGGATATGAGTAAACTAAAACAATCCACAAAAGAATGGCCAAGGTTTGATAACAGATCACGAGGAATGGCTGTGTAAACCAGCAATGTTTGGCCTGAGGAAGATAGCGTGGAAGACGTTTTAGACGAGTCAGTCTTGTGTGGCCTGCTGGAGTTGGACTCCAAGGACATACATCATAGCAATAAAGAAATTTTGTTTTATAGATGTTGCTGAAGGGAAGCCAACCACTACATAGGAGAAACCATAAAGACAGATTTTGATCTCAGTATAAAGAAGTTTCCTATCAGTCAAAGTTGCCCAAACACAGAGTTGCCTGAGAGGTAGTGAGTTCCTTGTCACCTGGCTTTTTCAAGCACAGGCCAATGGATAGGCAGCAAGATGGTAGTGGATGTTGTATTGGAAATGCAGGTGGACTGGATGGCTTTTGGGTTCCCTTCAATGCTGAGGTTATGTGTTTCGATTCTCAATAAAGGAAAGTCAAAAGGATCTCCAGTACTTAACAAGGGAAGAAATTTCCTACCAGGAATATATATATTTTTACCTATGTAGGAGGAATACCCCAGCAGAAAATGATCACACCAGATTGGATAATCCTGTTGATTACTGTCATCCCCTTTCCACAATTCTGTTTTCTTACACTTTAAGATTTTACTTTGGCTTCCCATGCTACAGGACGGCTAACCAGATTACGCTAGTTCACTTAGCATTTGAATTTCTCCGGGAAATTAATGAATCCAGCACTTCTGAGGTCAGTTATTATGATCAGTCTCTCTCAGCCTAATCACACGGGAACGCCTAATAAACTTGTGCTTCTGGTTTGAATAACTGAGAACCAAACTCTGAATTTTGGTAATCCATCAGTGTGCCTCCCCCCCTGCTTAAAGCAGCCACCAAAGGGCCACATACGCTGGAAGACAAGTGGACACCGTCAGTCTCCACTCCCTTTATAGTATTCATAATCACAGAAATAGTAGTAATGATGAGGTGTGTAATGTAACAAAGAGAGCTATTAAGAAATTAAGCTAATTTTGTTTTAACTTGATTATTATAATAATTTCTCCTGTAGAAGCATCAAGAAGGAATAAAAAATAATACCTACCCCCAAGTGAGCCAAGACTTTAGGTTCCTAGGGGTCAGAATCCAGGCTCTGAGCCTTCCTGTGCTTCCCAATGAGCTATCAAGACATTTTACGTAAGAAATGTGCGGTTGGGCTCTTAATTTTGTCTATGAGTAGAAAGGAGGAAATTGGAATTGGGTATATTTCCGAGGATTTGGAAAAAGAACAAGAATTCGTTTTTCCTTGGGGATAGAGAACTAAGCCTGCTCAGACCAGCCCCTCTGTAATGGCAGAACCTTGAAAGGAGTAACTGCCAGGTAGACTGATACGGTCTACACTAAGGCTTGGAAGCCTGCAGGGATGAGCCCTGAATTTCTCCAGAGAAAATGAAGCTATGACAGAGCCAGCCTCCGCAGAAGGACCCCTAATTTAGGGGCACAGGGCTGGACAAGGAGACCTCTGGGTTGTTGAGACATCAACCAGGACACTGGTACCCCAACAGTGGCATCGTGTGGTCATAAGAAGCAATAGCAGCAGAGACATCCAAGTTCTGAGAGACAAGGAGCTGGTGTGAACCTCCTGGTATACCTATACAATCTAAGGAAGGAGGGGAGCCCTAAAGTGATTGATAACAGAATTTCCGCCAATCATGGCCAGTAGGGGCTGAGACACTTCTAACTGAATCCAAAAGAAAAAAATTTTTTTAATCACTATTGAATTCTGCTCCCATTTTTTTCTTTTTTAAACATTTTTATTCATTTATTTGACAGCACTCACAAGCGGGGGAAGGAAGGGGCAGAGGGAGAGGGAGAAGCGGACTCCCCATTGAACGTGGAGCCCTACCCTGAGCAGCTCCCAGGACCCCAAGATCGTGACCCATCCGCTCCCATTTTAAATCCCCAACTTCCTCATCTAAAGTATTCCCCTGCCCCGTCATCATCTGTATCCTTACTCCTTTTTTCCCTTCAGAGCGCATAACCAGAAAGCCCCTCTAGTTCATATGTTTGCATGTTTTTATCTGTCTCATAAGTATACTTGTTTATTGCCAGTCTCCCCCTACATCATCCACAAAGGAGGGATCTTGGGTTATGTGCCACTGTATCCCCAGCTCTTATAACAATGCCTGGCAGAAACTCCAAATTCAGTAAATATTTGTTGAGTAACTGGATGAATGAATTATACACCTGAAGCAAACTCTGCTCCAGGCACTGTGCTAAACACTTATGTAACTTAATCCTCACAGCAGCTCAATGGGGTTTATCATTATCCCATTTAACAGATGAAGGAACTGAGAAGCCAAACTATAACCACTGAACTCTCCTGCCACTCACCATTCCTGTTTTCCATCTCTCTATTTACCTTTTCAAAGAACACTGCCTTCAACATCCCCCACTTCTCCTCCTTCAGGTTAGGTTGTGTCCTGTCTTTCCTCTCAAAATAACATACGTGTAACAGTCACTATACTTACATCATTCAGGTTCGTATCTCCCTAAACTCTGAAGTCCTTGAGGGCCTCGGGATTGTCATCTTGGTGTTCACAAGACCTAGGACAGGGCCTGGAGTACATTAGGTAATCAAAAGTGTTTTTATATGACAATATCTGAATGAATGGGCTAATGACCAGGCTCCCATCCCTAGCTAATCCCCTCGCACTTCTCACTTCTGTGATGCTCTTGCTTCGTGAGAGCCTGCTGTGGGCCAGGTATGGTATGTGGTGTGGGAAGTACAGAAATTAATAAAACGAGCCCTAGAGCTGAGGAGCCGCAGTCCCGTGGAATGGGGTGGGGAGAGTAACTGCAAACAATCACAGTGAGCAAGTTAGTACTGAGGTGTACAGGTGGTGCTTTGGGAGCCAGGAAGAGAAGCACCAGGGCCTGAAACAGGGGTCCCGTGCTGGGTTTTGCAGAAGAATAGAGATGAGCATGACAGCACAAAGCTCAATGTAATTCTATAGTAGAATAAGGGGAAGCGGCAAGTGATGAGGCTACGAAAATGGGCAGAAGCCAGCTCGTGAAAGGTTATGTTAAAGATGTTGACGGAATATTCAAGAACTCAGACTTTATTCTGAAGGTGATGGGGAGTTACTGAGGATCTGAGTCAGGAGGATGATGGGATCAGACTGGCAGTTCAAATAACAGGTGAAAGATAAGGCCATGGGTCTTTAAAAAGTGGTCAGACTGAAGAGGACAAAGCAATAGGATAACTTTCCAAGCGGGAAGGGAGTAAGAGAGGGAGGAAGGAACCAGGGAGGACTCCCAGGTTTCTGTGTGGATGATGGTGCCATTCCCTGGTAGGAGCAATTTCAAATAATACATAGAAAGTGTTCAATAAATATCTGTAAAATTGAAACTGGACATAATTAAAAGGTAGACTGCTTGCTTTGGACTGAGTTGAGGTACATTTCAGTTGCAGCTCAGGACAGTTGTCTTAGGGTGTGTGTGGCTGGTGGGAAAGGCCTAGGAGTAAATGTTCACAGAGGAGTACCCAGGATGAGAAGACGGCTCAGAACAGAGGAAAACCTAACTTTTAAGAGGTGGAAGAAGAAGAAACTAAGAGGAACACCACCTGTTGACATTTACTGAGCAGGGACAGCAAAAGACTATACTGCATGCTTCTCCATGAGCAAAGTGCGCTCAAGAAGCCAGGGGGCAACAGGGTATTTCTAAGTGCCACTAATCAGAGCCCGAGATTCACTGGGAACCTGAGAAAGGAAATCAGAGCCCGAGATTCACTGGGAACCTGAGAAAGGACACAATGATCTTTTTGAAACTGAAGTCACGTTCCAGGTTCTAACATCTGTCTCAGGCCTTGCCAGCCTCTTCCTCCCACCCCTTCACATGGAGTCTGGATTAGGTGACATTACTTTTATTGACGGTGAGGGCAAGCAGGTGTGATTGGCTGCTCCTCCCTTAGGGGAGAGAGGCTAGCCTGAAGGAACCGGGAAGGGGAGGCCAGAGCTGGGCTGTGGATGCAGGATTCACTCCTTATTTGGGTGTGAAGGCTGCATTTTGAGAGGGAGATTTATTTTGGGACTACGCATAGGCACAGGAGAGGCAGACAGCACAGCCATTAGGCTGCACTCTCTATTTGAAGCACCGCGGCTTCGGCAGCCCCGGGTCTCCCGGGATCTTCCTCGGTGTCCTGTGGAGGTTCCGACTCCAGCTTGGGCTCCAGCGCAGGCCGAGCTTCCGGCTGGCCGTCAGCGCTCCGGCCAGGCCCGAGGCGAGGTGGCTTGACAGGCGTGGGCGCTGGTGCTGCAGGGCCTTTCCGGCCGGACAAGGCTCTTCTCAGGCTTTGTACCTTCTGCAATCCGGTGCGCCGCAGCCGCCGGGCCCTGGACTCCACCGGCTCGTCGTCCGAGCTCTCCTCAACTTCGGCCTCGGGCTGCTCCGGGCTGGGCTCAGACTGGTCTGCCGGGCCTAAGGGCTCGGACGCCTTCTGGAAGGCGCTGGCTGGGATTTCAGCCTCCTCCTGCATGTGATGAACACAGCTCTGACCCTGGCAGCCCCCTACCCCGCAGCAGCCTGAGCCTCACTCCTTAATTACACCGGGGAACCCGCCCCACCCTTGGCCTCCGCAGCCCGAGGGGCAAAGAAAAAGGAGACGTGGGAAAGTAGGGGGCAGGGGTGGAGAAGAAGGGAGAGCTACTGGGCGAATTGCAAAAGTCTGGAAATAGGTGGGACCTGCTTAGGAAGGATGATGGTCACAGGGGCAAGAATCGGAGGCAGGGATCTGTCGCGGGATGCACTTCCGCCACCGTTCGGGGATGGGCTGGGACTTGGAGCAAATTCGGTGTACGTGGCCTGAGCTCGAGCTGGGCGAACTCTGGTTGGCCAGGCTGGGTTCAGGAGCTGAGGGATGGGGCAGCGTGGTGGGAAGTGGGTGCGGCTCTGGAAGTCCGTTCCACCGGGTGGGGTCAGGAATGCGGGTGAGGCAGCCGGGCGGGGGGGACGGGGGGGTGGAGGCCCCAGATGGTGGTCGGGAGGCGGGGGACGCCTGAGGTCACTGACCTTGAAGAGCAGGACGTGGAGCTTCCCGCGCGCCACCAGCAGCCCGTGGTTGGCCTCCAGCCGCTGCACCTGGGCGGCGCGGCGCACCGCGCGCTCTTGGGCGGCATCCGCGTGCGAGCCCACGCGCTCCGCCTTGGCTAGCAGCTGCGCCAGCGTGTTGCTCGTCGTGTCGTGGCTGCGGCTCAGCGCGCCCAGGCCGCTCTGGATGCGGCGCACCGAGCCCGCTAGGCCGCCCTGCCTCCGAGCCAGGCCCCCCTGACGCTCCCGCAGTGCCTCCAGCATGGTGGCCAGCTTCTCCAGCAGCGTCACCACCGTCACGGCGTGCACCGGGCCCCCCGCCGGCGCTGCGGACACAGGCCCCGGCTCCAGCGCGCTCTCCCCCATGATCCCCGACCGCCCTGCCTGCTTTCCCTGAGGCCGCTAGCTGCACTCTGGGCTGGGGCCTCCTTTCCCCGGCTCCTCCCCGGCTCCAGCCGTGACTCAGGCAGGCGGAGCGGGCCCTCCCGGGAGGCGGGAAGGGGAGCGGGGGGCGGGATGGCGGCGGCGGGGTCCTTCAGAAGCGCTCCCCCTTCTGCCGCTCCGCCCCGGGGACCTCTGCGGGGAAGCTGTTCGGCCTCGTATCCGCCTCCCTTCCCCAAACTCTCTCCCTGTAAGTTTGGGTTCTCCTCCTCCGCCCCAGTTCCCTGGTGTGCCTCTTTCTGGAAGGTACTCCCACCACAGCAAAGGGTGAGCCATGGAAAATTCTGTTGTGCACATCGAGTGGGTAGAGAAACTATGCTACATAGTGTGGCACAAGGATAACCCGAGGGCCTCCCACTCCCCTGAGGGCTGTATTTGTGCCCGCGGGTTGGGTGCGGTAGGCAGGGAGGCTCTGGGATGCTACCTACTACAGACCCAAAACTGTTTAGGGCAGAGGTCTCGCTGCCTGACCACACAGGCTGCTTAGTGCGCAGGGGCAGGCGGGGCACCCTCTCATATTTTCCTAATAGTCACCGCCCGAATTTACCCACAGGCCTCCTTTATTGCCTCTCTAGCTCTTCCTGTTGGGTAGCATCGGCCTGTTTTATTTCTTCTAGTTCTCTACCTCCAGTACCTCCGTGTGTGCTTCAGTGGTAAAGCCCCAGCCACACCTGGCTCTTACGCCCTAAGCCTGGAGGGCAAGCAAGACACCTCTTCCTTTGAAACGCTTAAAAGGGTTATTGTAGGTGCTGGTACGTCTTTGTTTCCATGGAGGTTGGCTGTGGCTTCTGCCTGATGTTTTGGTTTTTTGTTTTTATATTAATTTTCTCTAGAAATAGCTGAGAATATCTGCAGCGGGTGAAGAAGACTTGAAATGGCTGCTGTAGAAAGGGAGAGAGTGTGCCTGAAGGGTCCAGTTACTGTGGATCATGAATTTGTAATGTCATCAGTTTGGAAAATCCCCTGTCCTGTCTTGAGCAGTACTTGGTAAACTGATTGTAGCCTCAGAAGTCCAAGCAATCCATTGATCTTGATCACTCTCCTCACCCAGTCTGTGAGGGCCACTTGATCACAATTGTGGAAGAAACTGTAACGATCACTGGGCACAGTTACATGGAAAGGACCCACAGTCTGACACATAAGTACCCCAGGGGATGGCAGCTATTGCCAGATTTCTGCGGATGCTAAGTTGATGACTGACTCCCACAAATGTGACGTTATGGAGCCTGAGCCCTCTGCTTAACAGAGGAAAGACTCCGTTGGCAGCCTGATGGGAATCACTGTCTCTTCCACTGGATCTTCCATTTGCTCAAACAGACCCATCAGGATGTGCCAGATAAAATGCTTTCAAACCAAGGGAACAGAAAACTCAATTCAGTTCTTGGAAACAAGAAATCCAATCTAAACATAACTGGAAAAGACCACTGTAGAGTGATGGTTAATTGTGGGTCGGTCACAGCTTCAAATCTAGTTCTTTACAGTTCTCTCAACTGTGCAGCTTCATTCCCAAACTAGGCACAAGGTGGCTACAGCAGTTCCTGGCCTCATACCAACACACAAGGTCAAGAGAAAAGAAGGGACCATCTTAAAATTTAGGACTTCTATTTCGCAGAAGCCTCCCAGAATCCACTTGCCTTCCACTGGGTTACGTGGCCATTCCAGAACCAAATTCTATGGGTAGGAAAGTGTCCTGCATTGGTGGGCTTTAGCCTGGGTTCCTTTACCCATCACTGACAAAAGAGCTGAAAATTACATTTTGACAAATTAGGCCCACTTCTTGAGCTTCCCTAGAAATATGGATGGTATGGGAGGAAGACTGGGTATCTCAGCACCACTAGGATTAGTCAATCAAAATATCTTCTAGAGGAAGCCTATGAAAGAATCCCCAGCCTCGAGGAGTAATGCTAAGGGCGTCCAATGTATTGGTAAGCAAGACTACATGGGTAGGTATTTTTCAAAGACATGCTAAGTCCCTCTCTGAATATGTAGAGCAAGGAGGAGTTTAAAACTTAGCAATAAAGCTATTGATTCTATGGGTCTCTCTAAAACCTTAGGTATAAAAGTCATAGGAACTGACTAATTTTAGAAAAGGGAAGCCCATAAAGGTGGGTAAAAATAACTTGGGGCAACCTGGAAGAATGCCCTGAGTCAACAAAGCCCAGATTGACAGAAATTATGGTAGTGTAACTTTGAT
Organism: Ailuropoda melanoleuca; assembly: GCF_002007445.2. Classification (NCBI taxonomy): domain Eukaryota; kingdom Metazoa; phylum Chordata; class Mammalia; order Carnivora; family Ursidae; genus Ailuropoda; species Ailuropoda melanoleuca. The sequence continues at coordinate 58,769,381 of NC_048225.1, forward strand.
CGTGGAGTATCCAAGAAGAAACCATACTGCAGTTTCCAATTAGGATAAGGAAGAAAGAAAACAAGGATGCAGAATGAAACCCACTAAAGCAGTGTACCTGATCTTAAAGATTTCTGGGGTGTGGCTGAGACTCACTCCCTCAAACTGCTTGGTGTGGGCATGAAAACTGGAAACCCACTGGTGTAGGTTTATTGTGTCTCCCGAAAAAGGTATGTTCAAGTCCTAACCTTTGATGCCTGTGAATATGTTCTTATTTGGGAACAGGTTCTTTGCAGATGTAATCAGGTTAAGATGAGGTCATACTAGAGAAGCATGGGCCCTTAATCCAATAAGACTGGTGTCCTTATAAGAAGAAGACTTGAGGCACACAGAGAGAAGACCATGTAATGATGGAGGCAGAGATTGGAGTTATGCTGCCAGAAGCCAAGGAATGCCTGAAGTGACCAGAAGCTGAAAGAGACATGGAAATGTTCCATCCTAGAAGTTTTGGAGGGAGCATGGCCCAGCAACACCTTGATTTCAGACTTTCAGCCTCCAAACTCTGAGAGTGTAAATTTCTGTTGTTTTAAGCCACAGTTTGTGGTAATTTACTTTGATAACCCTGGGAAACTAATATCCATTAATTAATCACCATCATCATCACAGTACCCCTTTTCATAGGTTGCCGTCTTCAATGGCCCCCCACTTAATTCTGTGGAAGTACAAAATTCTCTGTAGGAAAAGTTAATAGAGGCTGAAGACTCCTTGTAGATTGCAGACAATTAAATTAACAGTTGTCCAAATATAATGGATCTTGCAAAAATTAGTGTAATGCTATGGTGGTGGAACCAACACACCCTTTAAAAAACTGAAACAAAGGTATTGCCCACTCTATTTGTCAAGGGTTCCTTTTCTATAGTGGCCCATCCCCTTCCTAGAATTTGGCATACGAGGAAAGGCTGGCTTTATTTAAAAAAAAAAAAAAAAATCCACTACACCTTTCAACAGGGTTAGATCTGCCTAGAATATGCTACCTAACAAAGATCTGCTCATGGATGGCCCTCTGTCTCTGCCAGTATCAAGGACAGTTGGATGTTCCCTTACTTTCAATGAGAGGAGAGTAAAGGAAACCTCTGAGAGAGACAGACCAGGCTACAGTGCCGTAGGTGCTGTCACTCTGCACCCTTGTTTTCTTTCTTCTTTCTCAGTGGTCAGGTGCCCCATTATATGTGGCTGCAAAGATCTCCTGAAACAAAGGTAGCAAAGGCACTGAGGAGATGAGTATGCGCCATCAGTTCCAGGGACCAGCTACAAAGAATCTGGCAGACAGGGGTTAAGAAGTAGTGGCACTTAAGCCTGTGATACCGTATGTAATACTTCCCACCACAACAAAGAACAGAGGCTAATGGGGTTGTTTGGGTTTTAGAGTTGGCATATGCTTCACCTTGGAATTCTTCTACATTCCATCTCTTGGATTATCCAAGAAGGCCACATACTTTGAATAGGGTTCAGAGGAGCTTTGGTGACTGGCCTTGGCCACGTTACAGGTCACAGTCTGGTCAGCTCTACCCCTGGTGCCTTATAATTCAGAAAGAAAGATAAGACTTGAGGTGTCTGTGAATTCTGCCTCTCTTACAGACGATTTGGGGCAGGGAGGAAAGGAGACAGATCCTAGCAGGAAAAAATATACTGGAAATATTTCGAGTTTTAGAATAAGGCAATGCTTCCAGCCTCTGAGAATTACACTGATTTGGAAAAACAATCGATTGTGATTCTACCACAAAAGCTAGTGGAAAGATTCGCCGGAGGCTGCAGGGTTGTTTTGTAAATTGGAATGTCTCACATTGCAATACAGACTAACAGTGTTTGGTTATTAAATGGGGGAAAATCTAAGAAAGGATGAGAGATGGCTATGGGAGTTAATTGTACAAGAAGCATCCCTGACCCTGAACCTCACCTTCAGCTGCCCAGACAAACTGGGGCACCCTCCAGGGACTTAACCCTTGAATCAAAAGTAACAATGTGCAACACAGGCAGAACCATGCATTTAACAGGGAATGAGCCTCAGTGGACAGGCGCTACCTTCCACCCTTTGTCACAGACATCCTGTCTACGGAAGGGGTAAGGCCATTCCACACAATGACGGAGCTTTGTGTCACTGGCAATTAAAAGAACTATAAGTTTGGGGCAACAGGAAGTAAGAATCTGAATTGAATCCAGAAATGAAAATCACCAAATGGATGGAAGATCCAAGAATGGTGTATCATAACCAAGAAGTTTGCGGACGCCTTTTTATAAAAATCAGGCATACTATTAAATCAAACCACTATTTTTTTCTCATATTTTTTAGTGAGTTGAATAGTATCCCAAAAAAAGATATGTCCAAGTTCTAACCTCTGATACCTGTGAATGTGACCTCATTTGCAACCAATTTGTGACCAATTATGTTAAGGATATTGAGATGAGATCATCCTAGTTTTAAAATGGGTCCTAAGGGGCGCCTGGGTGGCTCAGTCGTTAAGCATCTGCCTTTGGCCCTGGGCCCTGGGCCCAGGGCGTAATCCGAGGGTCCTAGGATTGAGCCCCGCATCAGGCTCCCTGCTCCGCTGGGAGCCTGCTTCTTCCTCTCCCACTCCCCCTGCTTGTGTTCCCTCTCTCACTGGCTGTGTCTCTGTCAAATAAATAAAAAAAAATCATAAAATAAATCAATAAAAAAAAAATAATAAAATGGGTCCTAAAATCAACGAATGTGTCCATGTAAGAAAAGGAGGAAACAGAGACACAGAAAAGGGAAAACGTGATATGCAGATTGAGACGAAGGTCAGAGAGCAGCCACAAGACAAGTAACACTGAGGATCACCAGGAGCCGCCAGAAGCTAGGAGACAGGCATGGAGTGCACTCTCCTTCAGAGCCTCCCAGGGGGTGTAGCCCTACCAACAAAGATTTGTACTTCTGCCCTCCAGAACTGGAAGGGACTAAATCTCTATTGTTTTAAGCCACTAAATCTGCGGTAATTTGTTATGGCAACCCTAGAAAACCATTACACAGAGAGACACTTAACAAAAGGATTAGAGGCAGAAAAACTTTAACAATGAGGTAAACCAATATGCCGTGGAGGGACGTTTTGTCTGAGGCACATCGGAGCATCATGCACCTGAGATGAGACCAAGGTTGCCAGAAGCCCATAGTTTTGGAGCATGTAATTGCTGCTGGAGCCAACGGTCAGGACGTGGGAGTTGAGCTTTTCCCGCAAAAATGTCCTGGGACATTCCAAAAGGCAAAAAGTCTGGAACACGTACTGAATAGACTCTATTGAACCTCCTTCTGTAATGTGAGGAACTCAGTGGGCTCTGGGCCTTAGCCTCGCCTGTATTTGAGCTTGCATTCTTCAGCAAATAACCAAGGAGCCACCATCAAAGCCACTGCAGCCCTCTACCTTGAGCTAATACGGCATTTCTCAACTACATCTTCTGATCCAGGACCAGATTTTGCCACCCACATAATAAAGGACAGGGCAGATCATTAGGGAATGGTGTGCCCTACTTCTCATAGGGCGGCCCTCCAGACGGAGAGATACAGTGGGACATGGAATACAGGCTTGACCGTGATGCCATGGGTAGTGATTCCAGACCAGTGGCGACTAACAGGGAATTGTATACAGCTAGAGTCCTGCAGCCACATCCATCTTAGTGCAAACAGCCCCCCTGTATATCTCAGGCCAGGCCCAAGGAAGGAGAAGTCACTATGACTTCCATCTGTCTATCACAACAGGGAAACAATGTGGCTTATAAGACTTAACACTGCATTAGTTGGGTGGTGTTTAGTTGTAAGGTTTTGTTTGAAAAATAACTCATTTGTTTGGTGTCTAAAAAAAGAGAGAGTTGCTAATCAATTCAACCAGGGAAGTGAGAGAAGTAAGCTTTACCCTGGCAGAGAACAGCTTTGGCTCTGTCTTCCCATCCCACTCTAAGGCAACTGGCATGGGTTAGCAATACTGCACAGCACAAGGCACCCTATGAAATATTTCTTATCCTATTTGGATTCAGTGGATTTTAGCAGCAGAAGAGAAGGCTTTCAGAACCAGACCATAGGAATAATCACTCACTAAGCCAGCCAGTTGAGAGGCTTTGAAAAGGGTAACCGTGGTTTGATAGGTCTGCGAGCTTACCCATTTAATCCAAGAGTGAGAATGATCCCTATGACTGACAGAATGGCCCTTGAGGCTGGTACCCCAGCTGTTTGCTATCAGACCCCATCCTGTCAAATGGGATGGTATCACAGTAATCCACTGAACCTCACGGAGGTAACACTATACAAAATCAGTCTCCTGCCGGCTGGTGCATGTGCCCGTTCGTGGAAGCTGCAGATTAATCATAACTCCTCCTCCCTGTGAGGAGGTGGATGAAGGAAGTAGTAACTGAACAGTCAGGACATAAGGTTTAAGACATTCTTGCTGTCACCAAGTTGCGTCTAAGCCGCACAAGGAATGGGCCAGAGAGCAATAAGCAAGGCACCCTTACCGCACAGGAGCACACAGGGCTGCTTCAGGGCCTGAACCAAGGAGAGAGACCAGGAGAGAAGGTGGAGCTGGTCTTGGAGGCATAAGATTCAGCCAAAGTTCAGTTTGCTTGGAAGCTGATGTAGGTGGAGGAATGCAGGAGGGGGCTAGAGCCGTCCTACTATTATGGGCTAGAGATTTATGTTAAAAGAGAGAGAGAGAGAGAGAGAAGGGAAGGAAGGAAAGAAGGACGGCCACTGAGGTGGGACAGAGAGGAAAGAAGGAAGTGAGGGGGAGGGAGGGAAAAGAGAAAGAAAAAGGAAAAGATAGATACTTCCACAACTAGAAAATTTATGCAACATATTGAGGAAACCATATACTTACATGGCTCCAACTAGAATAAGAAAGTTTATAAAAACAGAAAACTGTAATGTCTGGATGCTGCTATACTTATAAAAGTTGTAAAATTACAATGTAAATCCTCAAAGAAAGAATGGAAATTGCTCCTTGCAATTAAGCTAGGAGTTGAAGGATCCTTGGGAAGTCAGATTAGAGTGCCACCTATTAAAGCCTAATATAAGCAGTGTGATCCAAAACCCATTTTCCTAAATTTGTCTTAGCATTTCTCCATCCTGGCACTGTACAGTATGATAGCTACTAGCCACATGTGGCTATTTAAATCTAACTTACAATTAAAGGGGGCACCTGGGTGGCTCAGTCGGTTTAGCATCTGACTCTTGATCTCAGTTCACGTCTTGATCTCAGGGTGGTGAGTTCAAGTGCCACTCCCAGCACAGAGCCTACTTAAAAAAATAAAATAAAATAAAATGAATTACAATTAAAATTAAGTCCTCAGTCACCCAATCCACACTTCAAAAGCTTAACAGCCATGGGGCGCCTGGGTGGCACAGCGGTTAAGCGTCTGCCTTCGGCTCAGGGCGTGATCCCGGCATTATAGGATCGAGCCCCACATCAGGCTCCTCCGCTATGAGCCTGCTTCTTCCTCTCCCACTCCCCCTGCTTGTGTTCCCTCTCTCACTGGCTTTCTCTATCTCTGTCAAATAAATAAATAAAATCTTTAAAAAAAAAAAAAAAAGCTTAACAGCCAAATGTGCCAAGTGGCTACCCTACTGACCCACACACCCCTAGTTAATATTGCCCCTAGTTAATTAACTACTCTAGTTAATACTACAGGGGTGAGTGAGCCACCCCAAATGTTACCAATAACAATAACATAGGTTTCTCTGAGAGATGAGACAAAGAAATCGTCCATCTCACCTGAAAACCACATCTTGGCAGGAAATTATCAGTATGAATGAAATCACAAAGCAATTAATGGAGAAGAGATTTCTTCCATCAGCATTGGGGACCATTTAAAATTGGTAAGTAAGGACACAGGAAAGTAGTTTCTGAAATACTTCAGGACCTGGATCAGCACTCTCAAAAATATATACCTTCCGGGGCACATGGGTGGCTCAGTCGTGAAGCGTCTGCCTTCAGCTCAGGTCATGATCCCAGGGTCCTGGGATCAAGTCCCGCATCAGGCTCCCTGCTTGGCAGGAAGCCTGCTTCTCCCTCTCCCACTCCCCTTGCTTGTGTTCCCCTCTCTCGCTGTCTCTCTTTGTCAAATAAATAAAATCTTTAAATATATATATATATATATACACACACACTCACCTTCCAACATGGTTTACCTTGATCGTGGGAATATTATTATTGGGGTTTTTTTAAAGATTTATTTATTTATTTGAGAGAGAGAGAGAGAGAGAATGAGTGGGAGGGGCTGGGGAGAGGGAGAGAGAACCTCAAGCAGACTCCACACTGAGTGAGGAGCCCAACTCGGCGCTCGATCTCACAACTCTGAGATCACAACCTGAGCTGAAATCAAGACTCAGACACTTAACTGACTGCGCCACTCAGGCACCCTTATTATTGTTGATTTTATCCTTTTGGGGGAAGTATTGTAAGAACTGTCTGTTGAAGTTAACAAGACCCTTCTTGTAAAAATGATCAGAGTGTTCACTGCAAGCCTGCCTCACCCTGGAAAAGGGATTTGAGGTTTACGAGAAGGATGAGCATGTTTAGATTGGAGCACACAGTTTTGAGTAAAAAAGTAAATGTAACCTTGCCCCTACCCACAACCAGTTATCACAGATATGTTAGTTCTTAGTTTTAATAACAAATGTTAAGCACACAAGAGTCTAGAACATGAAGGCGCCCAATACAAATTTGTTAATTGAAGAAAACACAAAATGTGCTTTGCTAAGCAAAGTCGATCACACCTGCAATGACAGCCTTAGGCGTGAACATGTTAATAAGAATTAAGCTCCTGCTTCTGACTGGCAACCTTGGGAAAGAGAGACCCATGAGAAGCGATGACGGGAGCTGGGAAACCACACATGGGCCGAGTTTGGTCCCGGGCCAGGACTACGGTGTTTAGAATAGTGAACCCTGCTGATGTCACTGATGCTCCTTGGCCTTCCCTGAAGCCAGCTCACCTGTCCAAGAGGAGTCACCATCATACTCATTGCCAGATGTGCCCACCCTGAAGGACAGCCTGTAGACTATGGTGATATAGTGGCAACAGAAGTTGAGAAAGGAAAGGAAAGAATGCACTGCTTTGCTTTGCATCCATTCCCTGCCCTTAAATAACCCTCTTCTTAGGCTCCTTACAGGACTTGCTTTGTTTTATCTACACAAATGAGTGAAGGGGAGGCAGAAATAAGCTTTTTCTATGGCTGAACAATTTAAGCACCCACCATGATCCCTGGCTCAATCTAGGACCTGAACCTCTATAATATGCCTCAAGAGGCCAACACATAGTGTCTTGGTTGAAACCAAAAGCAATAACCATTGAGAAACCATTGGCTTCCCCATGTAGTGCACAAACCTTGTGGGACATGGATCTTGGGGAAGGGGTGTGCAGAAAGACACCCTGACACGACTCTCAGAAAGTGGTCTGCACTACCGAGTCCTTGACTGAAGCTTGTGTTTGCCAGGTCAGGGACCCCCTCTCACAGTCTTCCAGTCAATCCAGGACCATTAGAATGAGAGGGCAAAATAAACTCAGAAGATCTGAAATATCAAATATTATGAGGATGAGGGAAAGAGAAAGAGAGAAGGAGAAGTTGGTTAAGACTAGAGTCAAAAGCTCAGAAAACAGATTGAGGTAAATGCATACAAGGGGCACCTGGGTGGCTTAGTCAGACTCTTGGTCTCGGCTCAGGTCATGATCTCAGTGTTCTGGGATCGAGCCCAGTGTCAGAAGATCATCGAGGGGCGCCTGGGTGGCTCATTCATTAAGCATCTGCCTTCGGCTCAGGGCATGATCCTGGTGTTCTGGGATCGAGCTCCACATCAGGCTCCTCTGCTGTGAGCCTGCTTCTTCCTCTCCCACTCCCCCTGCTTGTGTTCCCTCTCTCGCTGGCTATCTCTCTCTCTGTCAAAAAAAAAAAAAAAAAAAAAAAAAAAAAAAAGAAGAAGAAGATGATCATCAAGCCCAGCATCAGGAAATGAGCCGTGCCTCAGTCTCCACATTCAGCGGAGTATCTACTTCCCTCCTTCTCCCTCTCTCTCTGCCCCTCCGCCTGGCACGCTCTCTCTAAAATAAATAAATAAAATCTTAAAAAATATATACAAAATAAAATAAAAATAAGCTAAATTTAAATTCAAGTGAAATCCCATCCCAATTGGATGAGAAACTGATGATTGAATTTTAGATGGAAAACTGATCTTCGTCTCTACAGTGCATCTCATGTTGCCTTAGCTCTTAACCAGTACCTACACTGATTAGGGTTTCTTTAGTAGGTGGACTGACTCAAACCTTCAAACCAGAAGAGTCTAGAACTGTGCTAATATTTTAAGTAACCTTTACTACCACACATGGCAGAATAAGAAGCCATGCCAGGGGCTCCTCACATTCTACCCATAATTCTCCAGGCCTCTATTATATTGGGTGCTACTCAGGCATCATTTTTTTGCGATAGGCAGAAGCCCACTCAAGCTGGCCAGGCTTCACCAAACTGCTCTGCCCAGGATGAAAGAATCTTTACCAACTGACACCATGAAGCAATGCTAGAGACAGTATCCACATTCTTTTCAGGCTCTATTGCTTGCAAACCTACTTGTCAGAACCCCATTCTCTTCTAGACAAGAATCAGTTGGTTGCAAGGAACAGAAACTACCCTGGTTAATTCAAATGAAGGTGGGTTTATTATAAAAGAATTGGCAGCTACCCCAGCTCCCAAAGCAGACTATTGAAACAATTTATTGAGTCTGGAGCCCTTCCTGAATTACCAAAAGGGAGGAGCCATTAAAGGATAATATAGCTTATTTATTCTTTCAATAGCTTCCCAGGCAGAGCAGGAAAGAAACCAGACCTCTTTTCTGAACAATAATGGGGCCCACTAACTCTGGGAAAAAGGCGAAATGTCCTTCTAATTGAGGAAATATATCCTTTTTCAATATGAGTCTAGATTGTACTCTCTAAAAATTAATGTCTGTTCCTGGGAGCAGTGGATGAGCTAATATAACAATTCTATTAATCAAATGAACTGACATGATTGCTGCTCACACATATAGGAATATGGAAAAGGAAATCTGGCCAGGAAAATTTAAATCCACCACTAACTACAGACCCAGAAGTTCTTCTTCTCTCCCCCTGCCCCCATCTCCTCCCCTATACACACAGTTCTACAAGATTTGGGCATCATTTTGAACTAGCTTAACATCCTGGAGGGTCACCTCAAATTGGCACAGTGAGACTTGGGATGATGGGATGGGGTAAAGATGGTGAATTTGGAGAGAGAGAAGATCCAAGAAGTGAGATCCCTTCCTATGATTGGTGTGGAAACTGGCAGGGTTTCAAATGGGACACATTTTAAAAGGAGGCCCATGAAGAAGAAAAAGTTGTTCAGCAAAAGTCCAGGGAGCCTGAAGGATCTAGATCTGTACATAGCATCCCTTTAGAACTAAAGAAAAAGTCTCAAAAAAAAGTTAGGAGCATTTCATCCTTCCCCTCTTTGACACTGAGTCTCCCTTCTGAAATTGCTTCAACTCTTGGTGAAGAAACACCTGCATATAACCACTTAGGCTGTTGGTAATTTGGGAGAGACTAGAGGAAGAGACCTGCAAGGGGAAGGAAGATCTGCCCCAAACACCTCTTCCTTTGATGTAGTGGAAAGAGACCTCAAGTGGGCTGTAACGAGGAGCTCCTGGTGGTAACAGGCTACACTGAGCAAGAGGAAAAAAACATGACGATGGGATAGCCTGGCAGACATGACAAATTTGAAAGGAAATATGACCAAGGCTTCGGGGTCTTTGTGTAGATTACAGGACTCTGCCCTCTAAAAGAGGAAGTGAAGGGGCTCACATTCCAAGTGACCCAATATCATCTGGTTACAGTTAGTTCTAAACCTCAGTTTCAAGCCCAAAGTTCTACACAGTCTGATCCACTTCTACCATACACACGCGCGCACACACACACACTCAGGGCTCCTACACTCCCTTCGGCCGTCTTGATTCTTCCAAATGAATCTGGGTGCCAAGCACAGCCCCCTCATCAACTTTCACTAAGAACACTGAAAATTTCCTGTTTCAAGAGATCAGAACTCTGAAGTTTCAGAGGGTTGGTCATAGGCAATGTCACATCAGGGTCACAGACTCTACCCCCCACTCTCTTACTCTCTTTCTTCCTTCTCTCTCCAGAGTAAGCAAATGCTTTTCCTTGCTCCAGCAGGTGTTGTGCCGGTACTCAGACTCCTTGGCTTCTCAGCTTCTACCTCAAGTGAGCCTGTCATAAAACTTCTTCCAGAAAACTACACGGCTGTCTGTTCAGCAAGTCCAGGGAGTACAATTCCCTCTATCTCACCAACCAACTCTAAGATCCAAAATAAGCCTGTGGGACTAGAAAAGGAGATCAGAGAGCTGTCTTCTGCCTCTGATTCTCAAAGGTCTCCTGTTCACTTATCTCCACTCCTGTCTATGTGCCTGCTTCATGCTGCTTATCAGCAAGGCACAGGGTCAGAAAATGTCTCTCCCAATCTGTCTCCAGCACCTACTATCAAATGATTAAAATCACTGTGTCTTAGGAGAATTCCCTGAAAGATAAAAAGAGTGAGCATCTAACTGGTAGCTTTGGGTCAGGTCCAATCTGCTATTGCCCAGCGGGGAGGGAATGAGATGAGTACAGTAAATATGGCCAAATCTTTTTTTTTTTTTTAAGATTTCATTCATTTTTTTGAGAGAGAGAGCGTGCACACGAGCAGGAGTGGGGGCAGGGGCAGAGGAAGAGGAAGAAGCAGACTCCCCGGTGAGCAGGGAGCCTGATGTGGGGTTCAATCCCAGGACCCCAAGATCATGACCTGAGTCGAAGGCAGGTGCTTAACCGACCGAGCCACCCTGATGCCCAATATGGCCAACTCTTAATAGGACCTGTAGGCAAGGCAGGCACAGAAGCTTGTCTGACACACGTAGCTACTCTATTTATCCCTGGTGGTTATTGTGGAGTTAAGAGGCTTCAATAATAATACCCACCCCATTCTCTGCCTGAGTTCTGAATCAGCTGAGAAATAATGCAAAAGAATAAGGTAAATGAGAGGTCAAAATAACAACACTATGATAAAGTTGATATTGATAGATGTGGCTTTATCATTAGGAATTGGGCTTCTTGATCCTGAACCCCAGGATTAGGGAAAGTAGCCCACTCATTCATAGATTGTGCAAGAAAACTGTAGCTCTCCCTACCCACCACTCCATCCTCCACCCCATCCATGGAAGACCACTTTAAATTTTACTTCATGGAGGAGGAGAGTAGAATGTGTGTATCCTGGGTGAGTCTGGCTAAAAAGAGCTAGAGGAATTGTGTTGAGCATACCCAATTCATTCTTTCCAAATTTACCAGAGCAATGACCACTTTGCCCCGAGGGCTCAAATCAAAAATCAAATCTGAATCTAATCAAATCTCTAGATCTAACTACTAATTCACCAGCAATATATGAGACAAAGAAACATTTTCAATGATAATCAAGAAATTCTTGCCTACTGTGGGACCTTCTGCAGGATAAACAACTCAGGTTCCTTAGCCAACAAATTTCAAAGAAAAAAAAAAGATGGAAGGTAAATGTATAGATTAAAAGAGATCTAAGAAACTTATAAACTAATATTAATGATTAGATCTGATTCTAAAAACAAGTTGAAAAAAATTAAGACATAATCTGGGAAATTTGAAGGCTAATTAAATTTTTTAATGCTAACTGAACATTAAATAATATTAAGGAAATAAGTTTGAGTGTCATAATGGCTTTGTGGTTACGAAGGTTTGTTATTTTTTTAAGTGTTTTGAATTCCCATGCAGTTGAGGGTACTATAGTCAAAACCTGGTCGAGGTAAACTGGAATGTTCTTGGCTGATCTCGGTAGATAAACTGATAAGGTCAATAGAACATGTCTGGCATACAAAAAAAGTAAACTACACCTTTATAATTTGCTCACACTATGATCTCTCTCATTTTGAGAAGCTGCCGCTTAATGGTTTCCTAAATTTAGAATCCTTTGAGGGAGTCATTCCAGTCAGCTCTGAAATCTGGACTTTTTTATCTTTCCAGATTTATTTAGGATCTAATCACTGTTTCTGAGCTAATAAAAATTCAGACATCTTACTCTGTTCTTATACTCTCTTTAAGAGCAATTAGACTTAGATGCCTCTCCCTTTCCCATTTTTATTCACCCATTCTGGTCTTCTCAACATGTGGTGAGAGGAGGTTAGTCTCTCCATGGTTCCTTTCCTTGGGTGAGGTAATTTCAAAACAGCATTATTTTGAATCAGGTTTGAGCAGTCTGATGAATAACACAACTGGTAAACAATTGTTCTGCACCCTCCATGTCTAAAAGGCTCATACACAGAAGGACTCCTTTTCCTCCACGACTGAAGCCTTCCTGCTTCAGCTACCCCTGTTTATTAAGGCACTGCAGCCCACCAGCAACTCTGTGTGGCCCCTAGTGGCCCATGCACAAATGCTAAGTCTAACAGCCGTGTAGTTCAAGGATAAACTGCAGCCATTATACCCAAGGCTCTCATTTTTACTGTGGCTATGTCTTGTCTGAGAGCAGTGTGGCCAGCACGTGCTTGCTAGGTTCTGTGTAGCAGGCATCTGCTGAGGCCGGTGTCAGCTGAGCCATTCGTACCTGCCCCACCCCTCAAACCCTGACCCAGGGCGGTATCTGCCTAAATCCTGCCCTTAATAAATGTTGAGGCCACCTACATGCACTGAGACAGAGGCATTTTGGCTGAAGGGAGGAGAAAGGCCTGCCCCTGTATCCTAAAGCCAACCCACAGCCCTGCCTCTATAAAAACAGATCCTCACTTGTGGATAAAGGCCCGAGAGTTGTGGGGACCCACCAAGGAGAAACCCCACACATCTGGCACCAAAAACCTGAAGTTGCCCGTCCAGTTTTAAGTGATAAAAACCAACTCCATCCATAAACGAGCCAGCCACATGGCTGCATGTGAGCCACCATAAGCCACACAGTCACAAATCCATGCTTACTAAAGTCCGTACCTCAAGCTACGGATCCTGGCCTCACCAGAAGCCTCTTCACATGTTAGTTGGATCCCCAAATTCTACTCCCTGCTTATTTCTTAAGACTTCTGATCCAGTGAAATTGATCTTGAAGTTCTGTGGATCCTTAGTCAATAGCCCCCTCTCTCCCTCTCCTGAGTTCAAAACCAATTAAAAGGTAGAAGTCAACATATTACTTTTATTATTGATAAAGCTAATATTGGAGAAGTGATTTATATAATTGGATAAACTTTCTAATAGTGAGCCCCAGAAATAAAAAGAGGCTTACCTAGCCAGTTACAGATCATGCTGGAAAACCAAGGTCTCCCCGCTGGGGCAATCCCTTGAAAGCGTCCTACAGAACACATGCTTCTGTGGCCAGTACGATTGCCAAAGAAAGACACAGAGAAGCTGAACCAGTGTGCTCACTTTGCTCTTCTCAAATTCTCTGATAAGTTATTGACTTCTCTTCTCGGGAAAGAGGCCAAGAGTGTTACGCCAGAGGAGCTCCCTCCATATGAAACAAACCCCTGAGAGGGAGGGAAACCACTTTTCTCCAACAATAGTGTTAAAAAGAAAACCATGGGCACACACCACTTGCCTGAAGACCTCCACCCCAGCCCACTTGTTCCTTCCACACTGTCATCCGAGCTTGTATACTGGGGAGCACCCTCTGCTCAGCCTCTAGCTCACCTTTCCTGCTGGCTGACCAACTGAGAATGTTTTGTATATCTTGACAGAAGTACAGGTTACATAAGTGTGCATTTGTCAAAATGCACTGAACTATACACAAAAGATCATTGTTCATGTGTGGATCATGTTCAATCACCACTGTGCTGATGTTTATACAATCCTATGGATTTGCCAAAACCTATCTAACTGTATACCACAAAGGGTAAATATTACTGTAAGTTAGAAGGGAGAATTAATACCCCAGGTAGTGGGGGAAATGCAAAATATAATACATACTATAGCAAATGAACCTAAGTGTTTAACAAATGAGTAACATAACTACAATGAAGGAGGTGAGAAGGAAACCAAATTTACTTTGGAAAACTATAGTTTGAACAAATACTGTAAGACTGAATACAAAGTACTGTCCATAAATTATTCTGTATTTTTTTAAGATTTTATTTATTTATTTGAGAGAGAGAGCATGAGCATGGGTGGAGGTGGAGGAGAAGGGGGAGAGGGGCAGAGGGAGTGGGAGAAGCTGAGCAGAGAGCCTGACAATAAGTGGACGATGACGCAGGGCTCAATTCCAGGACCCTGGGATCATGAGCCAAGCCAAAGGCAGATGTTCAACCAACTGAGCCACCCAGGGGCCGTATTCTGTATTTCAAAGATGTGTTCCTCATAATGATATTGATTACCAGTTCTGAAATAATATGTACACACTTGGGTTGATCAACTATCTATATGTAATGTAGATAATGAGAGCCAGTTTCTCCTGTCAAAGAAATATGTTACAAACAAGGAGAAAGAGAAGGGTGGAATAAACATTGTGGTGTTAGATTGGGGGGAAAGAAAAGAAAAGAAAAGAAAAGAAAAGAAAAGAAAAGAAAAGAAAAGAAAAGAAAAGAAAAGAAAAGAAAAGAAAAAAGAAAACCAAAGGATCAAAATGGAGTCACTTAAGCCAAGTCACCAAACCAGGTCTTAACAGTAACCTAATTGTGTTAACCAGGATGTAACAGATGTTACTCAAATAAGAGGGCTGAACGCTATCAGTGGAAGGGAGGAGGGGAAGGGACAAAAGCGGAGAAGGAACTATTTTGTTTCACAGAACCTACCATTCAAGCCAAGGAGACGCCCAACTAGGTGTTTCACCTGATAGCCCCTAGCTAAGAGTGTCTGGCCTGGTATCTCCTTACTGAGCCAGTGTGAGCCGGACTGGAGCTCAGGACCTGTGCAGAACCCTCCCCGCCAGTTGTCCTGAAGTTACCTGCAGTTCATTACAATACCAAGATCTCCGTCTACAGCAGGGTTTTCTGCCATTTTTAAAACATATGATGTATGTTGACATGCTAGGCATGCCCAGTTGAACCAACAGCACCTAGGTTCCCTGCCCCGCCCACTAATACACTGAATCAAAGCTTCCTGTGCTAACCACCACAGGGAGACCATGCTTTGAGAGCTATCCCCCTGTCTTCTTACTTGTACCACGTAATAAAAAATTCTTTGCTTACAAATTTCCTTGGGTTGTGTTCAATTTGATGCCCCTCAAGTGGCAGCAAACCCCTGGAGTTCAGTTACAATTGCAATTTCAATCTCCCATAGAAATGTAATCTTCACCAGAAATGTTCTGGTCAGCACCAATAAGAATATCTGTCACAGGGTCCTGTCCATTCCCCCTCCAAAGAAAAATGAGCTAATCTGCATGATAAGACCCCCTGCCATTTCCCCCAAGGGAAGGCGACTCTGCCTAAAACAATTCTTTCTTTTCTTTCTGCTAATAATGTCTTGCCACACCCTCCTTCCTATAAAAATCTTGTAATTTTGTACCACTTCTCAGAGCATCTCTCTACACTTGCTAGATGGGGTGCTGCAGGATTCATGAATCGCTTAATAAAGCCAATTAGATCTTCAGATTCACTCAGTTGAACTTTTGTTCTTTAATAGTCATCAAGATTAATCGTTCTAGACAACACTAGGACACCTTTTGTTCCCTTTCTGTTGTGTGTCATGAGAAATGTAAAATGACCAGTTTCCAGTTTCCAATTTAGTGGAATCATTACTACAACCCCCTAGCGGAAATGTTCCTGACTTGGGTAGTAAAAGAATCTTGGTCTCAGGAAGCCAACATTTTGAGAATGGTTATTTAAGTAAAATTATGAGTAAGGACACTCCCATCTTCCAAAGGACATCTGTGTCTTTTGCAAGCTTTCTGCAAACCAGGCATATTTGTTGTTACAAAAAAGCTGCAGTGAATATCCTCAGTTAGGGCCCTTCTATCAGAGAGCCCGATAGTCTAGTGGAGGAGACTAATATTAGGTCAATAGTTATGAAAATAATTATCATCGTGGTAAATGTTACGAAATTCTGGGACAGTGCATTATGCAAAGATCTAACTTCACAGGGTGGACGGTGAGTCACAAAAGGCTAAGGAAGTCTCATTTAAGGAAGTAACTAAAGAAGTGACATTTAAGCTGAGACCTGAAGGATGAGTAGGAGCTGGTCGGGCAACAGGGTAGAGACAGGTACGGATGAGGCAGAAGGGTCAGTACAGGTGAGGGTTTCTGGGTGGGGTATGCATCACTAGCAGACCACAGATACAAGTGCATATGGGCACAGAGGTGGCTCCTTCAGGGAGTTAGTTGCCAGGAGCCCTGTCTGCCTGATCCTTAGAATGGGGTGGGGAAAGGTTGAGGGTGGCAGGGACTGGAGAGCCAAGGACTTGATGTTCAACTGTGAAGTGCTTTGGCTTCATTTTATCCCATACACAGTAGAGGGCTACCAGAGGGTTTTCAGGAAGGATTTTCAGAAGCCCTAGCTTGTGGCAGTGTGGAGGGTAGTCTGGAGAGGGATAAGGCTGAAGAGAGGAAAGCCAGGTGGGGGACAGAACCAGTTGTGTGGCCTTTGGCAAGCCACTTAGCCTGGCTGAGCTCCATTTTTTCCACCTGAAAATGGGGATGATAATTCCTACTTTATAGAGCATTGTCATGATGGCTGAGATAAAGTGTTACAGATGTTAAATGCTCAGTAAATATTCACACTTCTTATTTGCCTAAATTCTTCATTCTCCCTAACTTCTCACACCTACTTTGGCATGAAATCCTATCCATCCTCCCTCCTAAATACCTCTAAATCTGTTTTCTCCTCCCTGTCTCCCTTCTTACTTCACTCTCATAAATTCTCATTTGGTTGCCTACCTGGGTTCCTGCATGCAATCTGTTGCTCCCCTAAACCACCCCGCACCTTGGCTACGGGCAAATTAAACAGAACCCTGGGTTTCATCTGCCTACTTGAAAACCCTCCTGATTCTTCATGCATTAAACAGCCACAACCAAATCCCTAACTATGGGTTACGAGGTTCTTAATAATCCCCCCCTCAACCTGTGTATCTGTCATCCTTACTCCTTACCACCCTCCCAGCCCATCCCCACCCTGTTCCCCCTACTGCAGACATTTGGAGTGCACAGTGATCCCTCAACACCCCATGCTCTTTCACACCCCACATCTTCATTCACACTTTTGCTTCTACTCCAGGAACCTTCCTCCATGGGTGCCTCACAAACAAAAACCCTGATCGTACTTTGAGACGCTGGGTCAGTGTCACCTCTTTCTTCCTTTATGTTCACAAACTCCCCAAATTCTGTATTTCTTCCTTCCCTGGACTTTACAGCACTGGGTACATCCCTATAGTCCTTATCACATGTATTATAATTATTTTGTTTATATTAATGTTTCACTTTCAAGAGTACGGATTTCTCAACAACAGCGACCTTCTTCAATCACCCTCGTACCCTCTCTCAGTGCCTAGCACAAACTCTATCAGGTACCAGACCTGCTGAACAACTCAATGTATGAATGAATCAAATGTAAAAAGTCACACTGCATTTAGTTGGCCTGGCAATTAAGAGGACTTGGCCTCTAGGTGGCCTATGTTTAGGAGATCTGCTTGGGCCATCATAGCCTGGTTCCTCCCTGCCTCCAGGGAATCTGGTCAGAGGAGCAACTAATTCCCTCTCTCGCATCTCACCTTGCTAGCACCTGGACCCCACCTTGGGACGCAAGCCAGCAGCCCTGTCCTCATGTGAAGCTGCAGTGCCATCTACTGGTGATTGGAAGACCTGCAGATCAGGCTGAAGGAGGAAGGAGAGGAGGAATTAAGGGCCACTTTGGCTTAAACTGGCCATAGAATCTCAGTTATTGGACCCCCACACTGGACAGTTTTCCCCACCTGTATGAGTTCAGACTTGATGGAGGCCTTATTGTATTTCCTGTTGACCAAAGCCATATCTCAATGGTCAAAGCTCTTTCTTCAAGCCTCTCAAAGCCAGGACCCCCAACCCACAGTCCCCTCAGAAGGTAGAGACCCTAACTCTGTGACCCAAACATCCTCCTTGGTCCTCTCAGGGAGTAGAGCCTCTCAGGGCCTGTTGACCACACTTGAGAATTTGTGACAGAAGCCTCTCCTTTAGGCTTTGGTAACCAGATGCCCCCATCAAAAGCTTCAGTAACCGGGGCTACTGAGGGATGTCTCAGTGATGAGGTACATTTCCTCAGGTCCTCAGTGACCACAGCACCTCATTAGGCCCCTCACTGACCAGAGCCCACCCTCAGCACTGTCAGGGACTGGGAACCCTCACTCAGACCTCAGTGACATCCCAGGTCAACCCCCTCAGTGACCAGGACCCTCACATAGACTCCTCACTCAGTTATCCAAGCTTTTCCCTCCACTCCCTTAGCCCCTCACTCAGCCTCTCAGTGAGCAGTTCTCACTCAGGTCTCAGTGACAGGGCCTCTACCTCAGACCCCTCCTCAGGGATGGCATTACTAAAGTAGGACCACCAAAACAAAATTGAAAAAAAGTTTTTTAAAAAGAATTTGATATTTGCAGAAAAGCATCAAGGTAACCATCACAGGATAAACTTGAATTGTATTACTGAACTAAACTTATTTTATGGTTAAATTGTTTTACTTTGAATGACATATGGAGACCAACCACAGTCTTTAGCATGTTTAGACCTTTCACAGTCTTGATCCAGCCCCATACGCTCAGGGCCCTGGTGCCCATCACTTAGGGCGCAGAGATCGAGGGGCCTTAATTAAGGTCTAGTGAGCATAACAAGAGTTAGGCAGTCCCTCCAGACTGCCCATCTCCTTTCTGCTTCCCTTTGGTCCCCGAAGAAGCTGCCAAAGCCCCTTGCCTCCAAGACCTCTGCCTCCGGCTTTGTCCCTGGGCCCCTTGTCCAGACAGGGGCCACAGCTGCGCCCAGGTCTCACGAGGAAGTGTGAGCCTGCTGGGCTAATTGGTAAATCCCAAGGATAATCTCCCAAAAGGCCAGCGTTGGCCACCTCTTCCCCAGCCCACATGCATCAGAAGTGATTAGCAATAACCCTCCTTGAAACGTTGCTGCCAAACAGTAATCCGCATGAACAGTATAACAGATAAACAAACCAACTTCTACTTTTACCCCAGGCCCCCTGGGAACATGGTACAGGGTCCAAAGTAAATATGATTATGGAAGAAACTGGTGGGATGGATGTAGGAAATTGTGACTCACCATCCCCACTCCCATTCCCAGCCCTCCCAGAACCTTTTGTTCCCTCTATTTTGGCCCAAGCAGGCTTCCCTGCACTTGACCAGACTGCCCATGGAATCCCTTTAAGCATTAACCACTGTTCTTGGTCGCCAACTGCCCCAAGGCCTGTTTTCCCCTTTCACAAGCAGATCCTTCAGCATTAAGGCTTCTTTTCAAAGAAACAAAAGGAACCCCTGCTTAGCAAAGTCATCGTGGGTCAATCATTCCATTCATTCATTCATTCATTCATTTATTCATTCATTCATTCATGCATTCGTTCCTATCACACACCTTTACTGAACTCTACTATGTGCTGGGCCCTGTGCTAGATGTTGGGGATAGAGCAGTGAATAAAACAGTCAGAATCCCTGTCCTTGTGGAATCTACCTCCAAATGGGAGACACAGGTGTTAGATAAACTACACAGTTACTTGTTTAATAAACAGTATGATATATGCTGCAAAGGAGTGGGCCTAGCATACACCTAGGCCTGTGCTATATGCTCTGGGCGATCATAAGAGAAGTGGATAAGACATAAGTATACTGTTGAAGAGTCAAAATCTAGGTAGAGAGCCAACGCAGAACTCCTGCTGGGGAAGGAAAAGGTTGGAGAAATCTTGCGCTCTAAATAAAGTCCTTGAGAGTATCGCAAGTGCTCCTGATGACTGGAAAAGACGAAATGTGGGTAAAGGAGCCCAGCAAACAGGGCCAACAAGTCAGGGCTGGGATGCTGAACTAGCACCAACAGGCCCAATAAGAAAGCAAACTAAGTTTAGAAAACGTAGCCCCAGAGAGCTGCTGGCAGTACCGGCTGGGTAGGATAAAGGGAAGGGTATAAAGGGAGAGAGGCAGGAAGGGAAGGCAGGGTTTCTTAGAGTCAAGGTAAGAGGTGAGCAGGCTTTCCTCATCTGTTCAGTCTATAGCGGTCAATGCCACGCATTACACTGAGCACTAGGGATACAACAACTAACAGAAAAGTTTAATGGGGGAAATACACACACAGTACAACACAGTAATCACTATAAAACATAGGCAAGAAGCTCAGTGGTGACCCACTACTAAGCTTATCCCTATAATAACCTCACCCTTACTAATTCGGCAGAAAAAGGGGTGGCGTCAGAGCCAGGACTCAGGAATTGCTTCTCCAAAGCCTATGCCACACGCACAGTAGCCAGGAGTGGGCAGACTGCTAACACACCACGAGTCATGCCAATTTCAAGTCATCATATTGCATTGAGATGTAATAGGTATTTTTACCACCAACTTTCATTTCCTGCAAAAATCCTGTCCAGGTTTAGATAAAATTGGGTTTAACCTTTGAGAGCGTGTATGAATATGGATGTCATCCATCACACGTGGTGGGCGGAGAAAAGATAGGGAATGGCTGATGCACATGGCTGAGAATGAGTCTAGTTCCTTAGGCCAGGAAGACAGCTGAGTGGGAGGCCAGCAGGAAGGAGCAGCAACTATGAATCAGGGTTTTGTGTCCTGGAGGCAACAGTGACATCAGGAGACCTCTCACATATGAAGGAATGGAGGGGCCCAGACCTCGCAGGTCTGGAACTGGGAAGAGAAGCAGCAGCCCAGGTGCCTGGAAAGCCTCACGGCAGAGCAGCATCTCCTGACTGTGGGATCCATATGCTGTCCTTGGAAATCTGACTGGTGGTGAACTATTTCTGTTTTCTATTTTCTCTTCCTCTCTCTTCTTCAGAAAAACCCTCAGAAATGCCAGCTATTTTTGTACTTTCTCCAATGAATACGTATTGCCTGTATAATTTTTAAAAGATATTTATTAAAAAAGTCATATAAAGAAAAGACTCTAAAATGATAATGCTACTTGAGCTCAACTCAGAAGAGTTGTGTAAAAAAAAAACAAAAAAAAAACAACAACAAGCAGTTCAACCCCAGTTAGGAATTGGGGGTAGGGGGTGGGCAAGCAGCTGGTTTTTAGGTCTGAAAACTCTAAGGTTGTGGGGAGGGTGGGACAGGGCAGTCAGAGTACTTAACTAGCTCCCTACCCTCATGCCCACAGCATTCTTCCAGAACACCCCTCTGCCAGACCTCCCCGAGGTTCCACAGTGGTTTGTCCCCATGAAGAAAGTTGTTTCCATTGCAGATGGATAATGGTGGCTGGAGAGACACTAAGGAGACTATCCAGCTCAAGGCCTGCAAATTCAGAGGGAAGCCAGGATCTAGTGAGCAGGAAATGCCACCCAAATGTGTGGCATCTCTTCCCTCTGTCTCTGTCAGTCCATATCTACGAGAACAAGCCCACACTCCACCTCCCCGGTGGAATTTTCCCTGACTCTTTTGGCCACAATGGACCTCTTCTTCCTGGGGTTGGTTATCTTTAATTATCATGATTAGGCACCATTCTGTCTTTCCTCTTTTGGAAACTATCTGCTATATACTCTTTCTGTTTATTCACTGGGGCCTCAGTGTATTCTTTTAAAATAAATTTATGGAAGTTCTTGTAGCAGCTGACTGCAAATATTTCCCTAGTTTGTTCTCCTTTTTATTTGGGTTGCCTTTTTTTTTAACATGCAAAAGTGTAAAATATTTCTATAGTCAAGTAAGTTAACCTTCCCCTTGCTCTCTGCTTCTGTTGCTTCTAAGATGGAAATCTACTTCCTTCCAGAGATGTGATAAATAGTTCAGTGTTTCTGAGGTTTTTAAAGCTCCTCAGTTCATCTGGAAAGCTCTTGGTAGACAACGTAGGAAAAGATGTCGATTATTTTTTTCTTGATGGTAGCCGGTTTTCCCAGACCATATACAGAATAAATCTGTTCCTTTACCAGTAATTCCTGATTCTACCTTTATCGTCTATTGAACTCACATGTATCCAAGCCATCTTTTTTCCAGGCAACCTTTTCAGTTCCAGGCAACCATTATTTTGACACTCTGCAGCACATTCTGTATTTCTCTCTGTGAACTACACTTGAAATTGTTTAAAGAAAGAAATCACGTATTTTCCTTCCAATTTTTCATTCAACAAATACTGGTTAAATGTCGACTATGGGCCAGGCACTTGCTGGGTGCTGGAAACCAAGTGGAGAATAAGACAGGCATGGTATCTGCCATCGCTGTTCTCACAATCAAATAAGCAATGATGATGAAGTGTGGAGTGTTTAGCAGCAAGCTGTGTATCTTAGAGGTGATGGAGGCAAGGCACAGAGAAGGCCCCCAGAGGCTTCCTCCTGACACCAAGGAGAAAAGTGGCACTAATGCAAACAGGAGGAGGCTGACAGAATCCAGGATGTGATGGGACCCGGGCCAGACCATCCCTACTAGAACCTGGATTCCAGCTCCTAGAGGAAAAGGAAGAGGTGAAGACAGGAATTTGATGACTCTAGCTGGCTGTCCTGAGTGGGAAGTGTCGGGGAGGGAAGAAGAGCTCTAGCTCCGGGCAGGTGTCATGACATTTCCATGTAGTTCTCATTTCATTCCCAGAACCCTCCCGGAGGTTACATTATTTACCCCACTGCCTACATGGGGAGAGGAATGCTCAAAGTCCTTACATTACCCACCTCCTGGGGGCCCAGATCCCAACATATTCAGGATGAAAGGAGGCCCTGAAGCAGGGGCACAGCCACCCGGTCCTGGTGTCTTCCTTCCTCGGGGGAAACGCTGCCATCCCTGGACCTTTGTGCTTCCTGTTCTCCCGTCATACGACCCTACACCTAAGTCTTCCTAACACTGTGCAGGCTCACCAGAGTTAATGGGCTGGCAGGGGCCTGGGTCAGACCTTGGCATCTCTGGTCCCATACCCATTGTTGTCTTTTCAAGTCCTACGTTCTCCACCCAGACACATTTAAAGCTCAGTGAGCTCACACGTAGTCCTCAGCACCTGCTGCTTGTTGCAGACACTTATAATGAATCTTCAGTACAACGCACACAAATGCAGAACTGCAGACTTACCGCGTATCTTTTGGGACTTCTTTCCCCAAAGCTTCCCGTTCCCGCAACTCATTCTAAGCAGGCCATGCCCGAGGCCCACCCATATGGCTACCATCTTCCTTTGTACCCTGTGCTCCAACTTCATGCCAGTTGCCTCCTACCCTTCTCATTCCCCTGCTGTGCCACTGTAGATATAGTCACTATTCCCCATACTAATGCCACTCAAGGTGTGGCCTGTGGACCAGTGCCAGGCCACAGAGTCTTTGTAGCAGTCCACGATGCGATAAGTTCAGAAATGAAGAGTAAGTGCTCAGAAACTTGTATAGCAACCTGACAGAAGGATTGTGTGATTTGAATCCAATAATAAATACTGGCTTGGATCCTGAAACGGAAAAAGGACATTAGCAGGAAAACTGCTAAAATCTGAAGAGTCCATAGTTTAGTTAATTGTACTATACTGATGTTAATTTGTTAATTTTGACAAATGAACCTTGGTTATCTAAGATGGTAATGTTAGGGGAAGCTGGAGGCAGGCTATACAGCATTTCCGCTCTCCTGGCAACTTTTCTGTATATCTAAAATTATTCCAAAATGAAACTTGTATTTTTTAAAATATGGGCTTATGTTTTGTATGTTTTTTCTTCAATTTCATTTTTTGAGCAGTTTAACTGCATTTTATAAAAGTGTCAGTCTGCAATGGATCCAAAATGGAAATTTTAAAAATAAAACTGGTTTTTCCCCACAGATAGCTAGAAGAGAACTGCTTTATCCGTATCTCCCACAGCACCTGTCACCATGATCATTATGGACACTGATCATGAATACTTGCTAGGGGCACCTCGGTGGCTCAGTCGGTTAAGTGTCTGCCTTCAGCTCAGGTCATGATCCCAGGGTCCTGGGATGGAGCTCCGCATCGGGCTCCATGCTCAGCAGGGAGTCTGCTTCTCTCTCTCCCTCTGCCCCTCTCCCCCACTCATGCTCTCTCTCTTACTTGCTCTCTCTCTCTAAGTAAGTAGATAAAATATTTTTTAAAAAAAATGAATACTTGCTGATCATGGCCAAACTCACAGGTGCAAGTTTGTGGACAAGTCACTGTACACTGTGGATACAGTCACAGCCCAGGGCTCTGTATTACTCAAATTCAGGCACATTTCAGGGCTCAGTCACATACCCAGTACTGTCACAACTCAAGGCCAAGCATGGGCTGTGACAGGACCCTGGGAAGTACTGACAGGACAGGCTCTGGGTTGTTGACAGGGTCCTAGGATGTGCCTTTATTCAAAGGCTGACAAGCCCTGTTCTGTGACTTTATCTGAGGTACAACAAAGCCCTGAAGTGTGGCACCGTTCTGGAATGTGCTGTATCAATGAGTGCTGGGCTGTAACAGGTTCTGGCTATGGCAAGGAACAGACTCTAATTCTCTCTGGGTTTCACAGGGCACCGGATGTTCTGTGAAATAATAGCACTAACGTTCAGGGTGGATACTAGTTTGTCTTAGATCTGCAGACTGGGACAGCTGAACCAATCCAGAGGTGAAAGTGCATCTGGGGGGCGCCTGGGTGGCTCAGTCGTTAAGCGTCTGCCTTAGGCTCAGGTCGTGATCCCGGCGTTCTGGGATCGAGCCCCGCATCATGCTCCTCTGCTGGGAGCCTGCTTCTTCCTCTCCCACTCCCCCTGCTTGTGTTCCCTCTCTCACTGGGTCTCTCTCTCTCTGTCAAATAAATAAATAAAATCTTAAAAAAAAAAAAAAGTGCATCTGGGTGTGTTAGGCCAGATTTCAGATTCTTGTTCTGTGCTCCAGAACTACTGATCAAGCCTGTCCTGGTTCCTGGGGTATGGAACAGACAAAGGACTCCTAACCCATAGCACAGAATTCCCTGCTTCCAGGGGATCGGCCTTGGGCCATCACCCCAGGGAGTTTGGTTGGAATCTACCTAATGCCCCCCCCAACCCTCCAGCCCTTGCAGCTCCCAAAGCTGGTGGAGGCTGCCCCTGAGCCTGTCTCAGCTGAGCTTCACCCCAAGGACTGCTGGCCAGCTGCCCCTCTCGGAGTCCAGGCTGCGTGGGGCCACAGTGCCATCTGCTGGCTGTTGTGAGCCACGCTGGTCAGACCCAGAACACAGAGTATGCTGGGCAGACTGGGGGCACTGGGAAGCCTCCCCCAAGTACCTCAGCTCAGGATTAATGGAGTAGCTTCCCCCTCAAGAACCCAGCTACCAAGGCCCTCACTAAGACTGCAGTGATCAGATACTGGCCATGGTCCCCAGGTCCCAGGTATCAAGCCCCTCACTCAGCCCTTAATTCCAGTCCCCAGTAACCAGGGCCTTTCACTTAGGCCCCATAATGACCAGAAACCTTCACTTGGGCTTCAGTGACCAGAACCCCTCACTCAGGTCCGACAGTAACCAAGGCCTTTCACTTAGGCCCCTTGAGTGACCTGGCCTTACACTCAGGCCACTCAATGACCAGGACCTATAGCTTATGACTCCCAGAGACAGGGGCCCCCAGTGACCCAGAGCCCCTCACTCAGGACCCTCTGCACCTCAGTAACTAGAGACCCTTACTCAGAGCCCAGTGGGCATATGGAGTGGCATTCTGAGGAGCTCTTGTCTCCCCAAAAGCCAGGCAAGTCCTATCTGGTTCGCCCATCTATCTTCCTCCCTCCCCTGGGTCTCCACAACAGAGGCTTCTGGTCCCTGGGACTTTCCATCTTTTTTTGCCGTTGCTCCTGCTCCCTGCTTCGGATGTGGCCACAGCTGTGCCCTGGTGTCATGAGGAGATTGGGCTCTGCAGGGGCAATTAATCCGATCCCAGGAACTCTGGCCTGAGAAACTAGATTCCATAGCAGGGCGGCCTACCCATTACCACCGGGAGCTCACTTCTGCTGGCCCCCCAACACCAGGCCACACACATATGGGTCACCGCACATACACACACACACCCAGCACAGACAAGGCCTCCATCACATCATGGTCCAGCCATAAAAAGGCCAAGTGCTCCTCAGACCCAGCATCCCACCAGGCCTGACACCCACCCCAGGACCTAGTGCTGACTCTTCCATTCTCCCTTCCTTCCAGACCCCAACACGAGGCAGGCCCTTCCCTCCTTGGTCTTTATCCCACTCAAGTTCATCTATTCATTCAAACAAGCATTAAATGAGCCTCTGCATGTGTTGGGAATCGCCGAAATGGGGGCTTGGGGATTTGCATGCAGGGGACAGCAGCACAGAAGGAGCATTTGGGCTGAGATGTGAAGGATGAGTAGGAGTCTGCCAGGTCAAAGGATAGGAAGGTATCTGAAAAAGGAACTGATGTATACAATGCACAGAGGGCAAGGCCACTGAGAGAACTCCGTACCCACTCGGCAGGCCACAACATGAAAAGCAGGCAAGGAGGGAGGGAGAAGACAGACTTGGACAGAGTCGGCTACGGAGAGTAGACTATGGGGTTGGGGGTAAAGGCGGATGTGGGGAAACCGGCTGGGACTAACTTGAAGCCATCTACGCAACAGATGATGCAGCCTGGCTAAGACAGCAGCTGCACAGGTGAACAGCAGCAGCAGGATTCAGGACAGATTCTGGAGGAGAGATGGATGTGACTTGGTGACGAACAGAACTTAGAGATAAGAGAGATGAATGCCAAAGATGACTTCACGTCTCTAGTACAATAATAGTGTAGATTGAGGCACTGAATTCCTAGTTGGGAAGACTAGAACAGTATCAAATTCAGGAAGAAAGATCCCAAATTCCATTTTAGAGATTGCTAAGTTAGAGATGCCTGCGCTCAGAGGTGGGGACTGGAGATATAAATCTGGAACTCATCAACACAGAAGAAGTATGTGAGGCTATGGGTGTGGATGAGATCACCAGGCTCTTGGGAGATGCAGGGATGCCTGGTTCTGGGTCAAGCTGACCCAAAAAAGTTCCCAGAATAGCCAGCAGATCTTCCTTATACCTTTATAGACAGCTAGATTCCCCTTATCTTATTTTTCCCCCTTGGTCAGAAGTGAATATCTGCATTCCAGTAAAGCCTTTAGACTCCTATAGGGAAGGCCCCTGCTCTGACCCCATGACTTGGGGGATCAAAGTTCTCTCTGTCCTGTGATGCCTGGAACTGGCTGGGGCCAGCAGTGCTGCTGGTGGGTCTGGGTCCGGATCCATGTGGCCATGGTCCCTATTTCCTCCCTTTGGAAGAAGCAAGCACAGGATTTTGGTAAAAGGGATCTTGGAGGATGGAAGATCTTTCTAGGTATTCCCAAAACTCAGAACCCATAAAAGAAAAGATCAAAATTTTAACAATGGAAAGTGAGATTCTGCATTGAAAAAAACTACCATGAAAGAAAAAACAAACTGGAAAAAAACTGATACTGGTATTAGTGACAAATGCTTAACTTCTCTAATATGGAAAAAACTCCTAGAAATCAATCATCATAATACCAACAGAATAATAATCCAACAGAAAAATCAGCAAAGGAAACGGTTCCAAAAAAAGAATATACCGATGGCTCTAAATATGAAATGATCTATTTTACTTATAAAAAGAAAAAGCACAAACTAAAACAACTCTGAAATATCATTTTTTATCTGATCCTAATAGCAAATATAATGCTTTACTATGGTGAAATTGTTAGGAGACAGGCAATCCAAGTATTTATTTTATATGCACAGAAGATCTCCGGAAAGATACCAAAGAAACTGGTAATAAAGCTTGCCTCTGGGAAGGACAGGTGATGGGGACAGGAGACAGGGAAGGGACACAGATTTTTCATTTTATGTCCTTTTGTGCCTTTTGAATTTTGAACCATGCAAATGTGTTACCTTTTAAAAATTTTAATAAACATTCTTTTAATCAATAAAAGGATAAGAATTGAAATAAGGCTTATTGCCTGAGCCCAAATCTATGTCTTCAACTTGCTTGGAATGTGCTGTCCCTCTGCTTGGCCCATCCAAATCCTACCAACTATAGGACCCAGTTCAGGTACTGCATTCCTCTGGAGCCTTTCTTGATCACCTTAGCCCACACTGACCTCTCCCTTCCCTGAAGAATCACCTTCTACAATCTGAGTCAAGTAAATACAGGTGGTAAAAAAACACTGAACTAAACATTAGAAGGCTTGAATTCTTACCTAATCTCTAGCACTAAGTTATTCAACAATTCCACACAGTCTCTGAGCTTCTATGGGTGAAGAAGGTGAGAGCACTGAGCAGGTGGGAGAATGCAAGGAGGGAATGTCAAGGTAAATTTAATTAGCCCTGGCACTGAAGGGTTCCACATTGCAACAGAGGCTACGGTGTTCTGCAAGATCCCTGTTCTCCTCCCCTTCTTTGGCCCACAGACTCCCTGGGCCTCCTCCTTGCCCTGCTTCCCGCTAGGGGAATCTGAGCAGTAGCAGCAGGCACTATACCAGGCCCAGGGATTCATGAAAACTGCTTCCAAGCCTGGATCACCGCTCGCTCGCTCTCTCTCTCTCTCTCTCTCTCTCTCTTTCTCCCCACCCCCACCCACACCCCCACCTGCTGCCTGGATTTCAACATCTCGGCAATTCCAGGAGTCATGAGCTGAAGGTGATAGAACCTCTGTCTACCTGTGTCCCCCTCACCTCTCTTTCACCACAGACCCACACTGGACAGTGACAAGAGCCAAAGGTTAATCCATATTGGGTTAAGTTGCTGATATTTTAGGACTGTTTCTTAAAACAGCGAATGTTACTTATCCTGACTAATATATAAGTATGGAAATAGGATAATAGTCCTATAAATCCAATATTGTCCCACAATATTAACTGTGTTTCCCTAATCAATTGGCTTTGCGCTGTCCATAGCACAACGTTCTCATTTTCCTCAAATCACCAACTTCCCATCCACACTCTTCATGTATGCCTTCAGACTACAGTTGTAGGGATCTGTCTGTCCAAGGACAGAATACCAAAGCTCCATTTTTAAGCTAAGGAATCAGACCACCTTCTTAGTCATTTATTACAATTCCACCTATCTTCTTACCCAGCCAAGGACTAGAGAAAAGACCTTTTTGTTTGCTGTGTTAACGTTACTCATTATGTTCTTGGTAGACACTGGAATGTCACATGCATTTCCCACATTTTCAATGATGTCCAGTCCCTGGGGCACACTCTCTCAGAGGTTTACGTGGCATTCTGAGATCTATAGCTATTTCCTAAATTGGAGGAAAGCTTGACATTTTATAGGCCTGTCTCTAGCTGGCAAGACTTTCACAGTGGAATGTGGACAGAGAGAGGCACGCATTGGAATTTTGAGAGCATGGCCTGGAAGCAAATCCCAAGTCTTGATTCTACTGAATCAGTCATTTAATCTCTCTAAGCCTCAGTTTCCTGGAAACTGGAGACAACAACAGTATCTGTCTCAGGGTCATGTTGTCATAATTTGATTAAATTCTCTACTTCCAGCTTCCTTTCCATTTCTCAGCTGCTAAGATACTAGAGCCCAGCTCCAGAATCTGACTTTACTCCCCACTCCCTCCAGACTGTGTGCATTAAATTCTGACTGCAGTAAATGAAAATAAGAATTTGAATATTTTCAATGCAAAGAAATGGTGAGAGGGACAAACAAGATTTCAACATAAAGGATACGACAGGCCTGGCAAGTTCTAGAAGGTCACCCGCCCTGCCCATATTGCACAGCTGCACAGGACTTGGAAAGCCGCCAGTTCTCCAGTGAGGTGGGACCTACAGACCTCAGCCCCAGTGATTTCCATGTGTGTCTGAGAGGCTCAAGTGTCTACTTTAGCACATGAAAGTTAAAGCAGGAGACTTGCTTTTGGCTGGAGCTGTGCAGCAGATAAAAAGCAAAAGAAAGTCCATTACTGGCTACTGGTAACATTGCATACAGTGTCACAAGGGATGAATAGATAAGAGATATTTTTAAAAAGAAAACACTAAAAAAGAAGAAAACTGTTGCAGAAAATAATATACTTGCCTTGTGTCTTGGCTTAGATTTAAGCGAGACAAGAAAGATAACGGAAATAACAGGGTTCTGAGCCAGGCAGGCAGGAGGCCCCGTTATAGGATATGTCCTTATGTTAGACAATGACTTCACATACTTTTAGGTGATAAAGGCTGAAATTAGCTGCCGTGGTTAAGAGGAAGCTCCCTCTCCCACTCCCACCAAGGGAAAAACGCAAGTATATTACAGGTTGCTTACATCAGAGTTGAGTGTTCTAAGGGGAAAGAGCATAAAGCCAGAAAAGCCATCCTAACAAAGGGCAATACTGGGAACTGAGTGTCACAGGTAGGATCTAGAGTTTTTGATGCTATTTGAAGCTAAGAGCAGAACCATGATTTTGCTTATCAGCCCAGATAACTTGCCTTACATCTTGAAACCTCCACTGACACTAGGCTGGGTTAGCAGGTAGCTTGTAAAACCAAGATCCTTCCATCCCTCAATAATATAGGATGATGGGTGAAGAGCACACATCACCTCATCATTTCATGTTTGCAGCATCTACAGAAGTCAACGTTGGGAGGGACTGAGAAGGAACAGAAGGGGTGGGGGAGGCAGGAAAGAATAGCCAAAATTGAGGTGTCAGAGAAGCAGAGAGAAGGGAGTGCTTGAAGACAGAGTAATCGAATATGTCCAGATCCAGAAGAGAAAGACTGAGAAGTGTCCACTAGATCTATTAATGTGGAGGTCATAAGTGCCTTAGCTGTTCTGGTAGATTGGTGGGGTCATGATGAGATGGGAGTGTTCTGAAGGACAAATAGGTGAGGAAGAGGAGACAGCACATGTGGAGAGCTCTTTCGAGATGCTCCCTGTTTAAGAGAGCAGAGAAATGGGGACAGCTGGAGATCAGGTTATGTTGAGAGAGGGGATTGCATTTGTTTTGTCTTGCTTATGTTTGCTTCATTTTTTTAAAGAGGGCATGTCAGTTGGGTTTTCAAGTTGAATGGGAGAAGCTGAGCATGCAGAGAGGTAGAGTACTCTGAGACTGTTAATGTCCTCCAATAGTCTTTCTCCTATATTCCATGGTAATTGAATCTATGAATTTCAGCTGAGTAAAGGACCTCCTCTGGTGGGGGGCAGGCTGCTCAGCCACATGATGGCGACCCTGGCATAACAGTTCCTCCCAGCCCCCCTCTTTTTTTTTTTTTTTAAGATTTTATTTATTTGACAGAGATAGAGACAGCCAGCGAGGGAGGGAACACAGCAGGGGGAGTGGGAGAGGAAGAAGCAGGCTCCCAGCGGAGGAGCCTGATGTGGGGCTCGATCTCGTAACGCCAGGATCATGCCCTGAGCCGAAGGCAGACGCTTAACCGCTGTGCCACCCAGGCGCCCCCCTCCCAGCCCACCTCTTACCAAGTCCTCGCTACCAAAAGTCCCAAAGGTCCGTTTCTAGTTTCTCCAGGGCAAGAAGGAGAGAATTAAATTATCTGCCTTGTTCTGTTCTCTATCACTGTAATGACATAAAGTCTCTGTCTTAATTCCCCTTTCCTTTTCATTCTCAAAAACTTATTTGAAAATAAACATACACACCAGATACCAACACACCACTCTTAACATTCCTATTATTACAACGATCCTAATTTTCCTTGAAATAATATGGCTACTCCCACCATCTAGAGCAGGGCTCAGCAAACCTTTCCTGTAAAAGGCCAGATGGCAAACACTTTTGGGTCTGAGGGTTATAGGGCTTCTGTTGTGACGACTCAGCTCTACCATTCTGGTGTAACAGCAGCCACAGACAATCGATAAATAAGTAAGGGTGGCTCTGTTCCAAAAAAACTTTATGGATACTGAAATCTGAATTTCCTGTAATTTTCCTATGTCCTAATATACCATTCTTTTCTTGGTTTTCTTTAGTCATTTAAAAATGTAAAAACCATTCTTAGCTCATAGACTGCCCCCCAAAAAAAGGCAACAGGATGGATTTGCCCACCCGTCTAGAGCTGGAACATGCAGAAAGGAAAAAAAGATGCACACAAAAACATTCCAAGATATCTTATGATAGTGGAATACTATACTGATTTTAAGGTTTTAAAGTAGGAGGAGTTGCTTATTGCTTCATTCTTTAAGTTTTCGTGAAGGGGAAGGATTCTGCTCCATTCTCCAAGAGAAAACTCTACTGGAAGTATACTTCTGGTCTCTCTCCTCTCACTGAACGAGTAACTCAGTTGCTGAAATGAGGCAAAGTATTTGCCAAACCACAGGCCAGTCTCCTGGCTCTCGCTCTCTCTCGTAGGACTCGAAGGCCCACATGGAGGACACTCTTCCTCCACTTCTGTTCTCGAGTCAGACCTCGGTTCTCCTTCTATAGGGCAGCAGAGTATGCACGTCGCAGGCAGTGCATAAGCCCATCCACTGAGGTGCAAGAATAAAACATCTATGGGGCGCCTGGGTGGCACAGCGATTGAGCGTCTGCCTTCGGCTCAGGGCGTGATCCCGGCGTTGTGGGATCGAGCCCCACGTCAGGCTCTTCCTCTATGAGCCTGCTTCTTCCTTTCCCACTCCCCCTGCTTGTGTCCCCTCTCTCGCTGGCTGTCTCTNTGTAAAAAAAAAAAATTTTAAAAAAAAAAAAAAAAAAGAAGGGGAGGTCTTTTTAAAAAAAAAAAGAATAAAACATCTATTAGAGTTGTTATTTTTATTTCATTCTCAAATTTATATTTTAATAAGTTGTTAAAGAAAAACAGTATGACTGTAAATTTATTATGTAATTTGTAAATGAAGGAACATTTGAGGATGAGCGCTCAAAAATCATTTATTCATAGGGATTTGTAAATAAAAAGTTCAGATATTATTATTTTAGAGACAATAATGAAACTGTGTTGCTCTCCTCTCCCAGGCAGATGGGCCATGTGCCAGGCTGCGATCCTGG
Organism: Ailuropoda melanoleuca; assembly: GCF_002007445.2. Taxonomy (NCBI): domain Eukaryota; kingdom Metazoa; phylum Chordata; class Mammalia; order Carnivora; family Ursidae; genus Ailuropoda; species Ailuropoda melanoleuca. The sequence goes on from NC_048225.1 coordinate 58,802,399, forward strand.
ATGAGGACCCACCCCAGAGTCTAAATGTAGGTGAAGGGCCTCCCTGTGGCTTCAGGCCCAAGCATCCTCCTCTAGGACAGTACCAGGTTGAAGCAGATGGTACACTTCATTCCTCATCTGCCTCTGGGCATTTACCCTCCATTCAGAATCCAGTGAGGGGCCCATGTGATTCATTGGCTCCCTGGAACTTTCCAGAAGTTAGCTCTCTGCTGGTTGATATGAAAAGATACTTTGCTAAGCAAAAGAAACAATGTACTGTTTTCTCCTTTGTGTATTTTGCATAACGGCCTATAAATACAGATGTAATGGATTTACTTAGTGAACTGAATTCAGTGAAGCACAAATATTCCTCAGCTTTCTTTCCGAACACAGCCTTCACACATGCTGTACTGAACCCCCTTCTCCCACCACCCCTCCCAAGATGTCTCAAGCTAATCCCACAGATGGACAGTCACTTTCAGATAGAAAAACAGTTTCAAAGTCGATCCTTACAACTAAGCTCACTTCTGTGTGTTAAAATGATTCAGTCCTGCGTAAATCAAAACAGAGAAACATTTCCGATTCAAAATGTCCCGCCCACCGGCCCTGCACTCCCAGGTCAGACCAGCTCTGTGGCTTGGGAACTTGTAATAATCAAAGGAGGTGTGAACAGTGGTTTTATCTTCCATGCTCCCTCCTTCACCTCTGGCAACTGGCTCCCCCGGAGTCCACATGGGGTGTTTGGGTGTGAGTTTATATGTGTGGCACTAGCCTGTTGGAACTGAGCTCTGGATAGTACAGAGGTGTCGAGGTGTGTACATTTGGCTCTCTCCTGGGGACATCTGTGGATCTCAGAGGCCCTGTAGGGATATGGACGATGTACGGTTCCCTGACCTGGGGGCTGGGGAAGAAGTGGGCAGGAAGGGGTACTCACCCTCCAGCTAATCTAAATCCCCATCTCCTCAGTTCCTCTCCACTGAAGTACACTCCATAGTCTCTTATTGTCAGTACCAAGTACCCCCTCGGGCAAGGTTCCTTCACGTTCAGCTCTCTTCTTTGATCTTCACTTGACTTAGACACTCTGAGCACACTGCCCCACTGCTGCCTTCTCTCCTTGCTCTAACACTGAGGGCTACTCCAGCCAGCTTCCACCTGAAACTTATACAGGTGGAAAGGAGGCAGCAGAGTCCATGTCACATATGAAGCTCTTCCAAGAACTCTCTCACCATACTTTGCTCTGGCAGCTATACTGGGATTGTGTTGGGTACACGTTTCTGCAACTTCCCAAGCCTTTCTCCCCAAGAAAGATACCAGATTCCCAAACACTCTTAGTGGTTCCCTTAGCAGCGTACCCCCTGCCCCCCCAAACATGTACACAAACATACACACACTTAGAAAAATCATAGCACTTGCCCCTATGCTTTAAATGTCATAGAATTTTTGGACTTCTTTGACATAGACCGAAGGTGGATGTTAGGATGAGAGTCAAAGATCTGTTCAGCCAACATTTTTTTTTTAAGTAGACTCCACACCCACCATGGAGGACAACGTGGGGCTTGAATCCACAACCGTGAGATCAAGACCTGAGCGGTGATCAGGAGTTGGACACTTAACCAACTGAGCCACTCACATGCCCCTGTCCAGCCAACTTTTAAGTAATCCTTTGGGTATATATATTGTCTAACCTTAGAGCTTCGGTCAAAATATTGAGGCATCAGAAGTCCCATTTAACATTCTATTATACACACACACACACACACACACACACACACACACATACACACACATACTTACTATAATAGAAACATTCTAAAAACACACGAAAAGGAAGTTATGTTTCTCTCCGGAGAAAGGCTCAGGAGTTTGGGTAGGAAGAAGCACTCTCTACTTAAAGCATACCCTTTAGGGGCATCTGGGTAGCTCACTCAGTGGGCATCTGATTTCTGCTAACTTTGGCCCAGGTCGTGATCACTGGGTCCTGGGATTGAGCCTGCACTGGGTTCCCCGCTGAGCAGGGAGTCTGCTTCTCCCTCTCCCTCAGCCCCTCCCCCTGCTTGTGCCCTCTCTCTCTCTCTCTCTCTCAAATAAATAAAATCTTAAAAAAAAAAAAATACCCTTTAAGTACTTGAAAAAAATTTTTTAACATATGCATACACTACTTTTCTGGTTTTAAGAAAACTGGCTTTTAAAATGAAACACTTTATTGGGGTGTGGTCCTCACACTGATATAACCAAAAAGTGTGGGTGTTATTACTCACATAAAGCAAGGGCTTTGTTAAAGCAACTTAGACAAGTTGATTTCAAATAAGTGTTCAAGTTTTATTTCAAACTTCCCCTCAAAGAAGCTAAGCTTCCAAGAAACACAGTTGAAAAAATTTCTTTGGGGGGTATGACGTTTTACTGGGGGGCAAAGGGATATGTATATAAAATTATTAGATTAGATATGAGAAAACCACTCCTTTCTCTTTGAACAAATAAAGAGTGACAGTGAGCCTTTACTATGCCCCAGGCACCATGCCAGGGAGTGGGGATAAAATGGAGACACTGAAGGTCTTGCCCCTAGGCCCATCCCCATCACTCGTGGTCTCGTGGAGAAACCACTGAGTAATTGTCTAGTGTTGGGTGCCGGATGAGTGTGCTGTGGGCGGAGCAAGGGGAGGGCGCCCTGTGTGTGCTGGAGTGTGGCTAACCTGAAACTTGATGGACAAGAAGTTAGGCCGATGGGGGAGGAAGCAGGTCACCAGGGCCTGTGTGACCTCAATTTCTGACAGATCAACTGACTTTGAAATCCTGTTTTCTGTCTACCTCCTACCCCTGCCTTCAGCCTCAGAGGAAGCTATATCCCTTTTCTTGCACCAGACCAACTCTTAATATGTGTGCTCCAGTTCCTATCAATTAAACCAGAAACCTTGGTGTCTTTAATTCAAGTGTTCCCTCTGCCCACCTGGTTACTTAGAGATCTGAGGTGGCCCTGGGCAGGTATCAAGAGCCCTTCAAGGTGGTTCTGTGCACACTGATTTCCTTGTATCTCTTCTATTTCCCCTGCTGAACACCCTTCTTCATTCCCACTTTTCAGAATTCATCTCTAACCTCACCCATTACCAGCTGATCTCTCTGGCTCTCCTCACTGAAGCTCCATAGCCTATCAGGACAAACTCCAATAAAATCCTTTAATGACTCAGTTGCCCAGATTTGCAAACAAACTCTTCAAGATCTAGGTCCTGCCTACCTACATGCATCTCTTCTCACAACTAGCCTTCACTTAAACTTGTGGAAATTTCCCCTTCTGCATAGTGTTTCATGCCTTTGGCCCTTTGTGTATACTCTCACTTCTAATTTACTCAAGCATCCAATCTTATTGAGGCACTGGCAGACATTGTGATGAGTACTGGGGACACAATGGGAGCAAACCCAGACATGATCCCCACCCTCATGAAGTCTACGGTCTACTAGACAAGTCAGGCATTAATTAAATAAGCCCATAAACAAACACAAACTTATAACTGCAATTAGAACTATGGTGGAGGATGAAGAAGAAAGAGGAGGAGAAGGAGGGGGATGGGAGGAGGAAAGGAAGACAAGGAGGGGGGAAGGAGAGGGGGAAAGAGGGGAAGAGGAGAGAGGACGAAAAAGAAAAAATAGATCATGGAAAGCATCCCCAAGGAAATCACAACTGAGCTAAAGAATGAGTAGCAGCTAATTAAGTGAAAGGAGAGGGAAAATCTTTTTAGGAAGAAGGAACAGCAGGTGAAAAGGCCCTGAGAAAGCCGGGTGCACGTTGTGTAGGCTCTGAAAGAATATTAGTGCATCTCAAGCATCGAAAATGAAGGAGAAACCCCTTCTCAAACTTGTCCTCCAAGCATATACTAACTCATATTTCAAGACTGGCCTCCTGGGAGAATTGTTCTTGTCCCCACCAACCTTTACTCTCAGGTCAGCAGGAATCAACCACTTCTTCCTTTGACCCCTACAGTACCAAGTAAACATGTCACCAAAAGCTCTTTCTCGTGGGTCTATGCTTCGTGTCTGTTTCTTCCCACAGGTCCACGAGCTGCCTGAGGGAGGTCCTGGTGCACAGTCATCTCTGTGTTTCAGGGTCCCTAGCACAACACTTGGCACAGGACAGATTTCCAAGTGTGTGTCACCTGAATGGCTGGATGGATGGATAAACGAACAAAATTAATAACAAATGCATCCATTCCTTTGGGGATTAAGACTAAACTCCGATGTACTCCTCCTACTCCAGTGCCACCACCTGTCTTCAGCTTCAGCCTTGCACACCCTCCAACTCCCTCCCAGGGCTCGAGTGGTCATACCATCTTCTTCCTCAGTTCCCAAACTTGCCAGGCCTTCCCTGCCACATGACTGTGCATGCAGTTCCCTCTGCGGGGGCATTAGTCTCACCCGACCCAGGCATTCTTCAGGCCTGGTATAGACATAACTCACTTCCCGGGAACCTGAGTGAAGGCCCTCAGCTCCAGGTGACCTGTCTCCTCTCTGCTCCCACAACTCCCCACACATCCCCCACAGAAGCTCCTATTGAACTGATTAGAATTGCTCAGTTACTAGTATAACAATATAGGGCACTTTCTAAAACATTTTTCTCTTAGATGCAAAATTTCTCTCTTTCCCCTCTGAAGGGAATTGTTGTTACTGAAAGAATCCTTTCATAAGGAATTCTGGGTGGGGAGAGTGAGGCTGTATGAATAACAGTAGATGACTATAGGTTTTTCTAGGGACACTGAATTCTGTGAGGGTTTTGTTTGGACAATTCAAAGTGTGTGTGTGTGTGTGTGTGTGTGTGTATTGAGAGAATAAATGTATGACTTCCTGGCAATAAAAGGAGCCAAGTCACCATCTGTTAAGTCAATGCTCCCCACATCTTCCATGGGTGGTTAAGGGAGGTGGGTCAGGGAAAGGATTTTCAAAGTTTCCCACATTTTTTCCTTTGGCCTTCATCTCACCTCAGTGAGTTCCTCTCCCCTGGCCGCGGACACTAAGAATGGGGCATAAAGAGCCGGGAGCTCTGGGAGCTGGACCTTGTTAAATCAATGGTGGTCAATACAGATGGGAGATGCAGTTTAGAAGGATGGCATCAGATACTAACCACTTCCCCCACACCACACACTGCTCTAAGCTCTCTGGATCTCACTGAATCCTCACAACAACCTTGTACCATTATTATCTCCATGTCATCAAGGAAGAAATCGAAGCTCAGAAAGTGATGTGTTTTATCTAGGTCACACAACTAGTGAGCAGCAGAGCCACGATTGTAACCCAGGAGACTGAGTCTAAAGCCCATCCCCTTAGCCACTGTCCCTACCACTGAGGATTTTGGACACACTGTTGGAATTGCCTATCAGAAGACACCATTTCCTCAGGGTCCATGTCTTTAAATTCATAGATTCCTAGCTCTCTGGTACTCCCTAAAAACTCCACAAGAGGGGGACCTCTTCCCATCACTTCTAGGCTGCTGAGGGGAATTATGGATTTAATTAGCAGTTTCACAGGCAGCCAGAAAGGTGGCTGGTTACCTGTATAGAATTTGAACAGGTTTCCTGACACAATGGAACATTCCCTAAGTGGGTACCTGATCCAATTAGCCCAAATTAATTAGGAAGTTCTCTGTCCCAACCAGGAAGCCCATATTATCCCTCTGCCAACCACTTTCCAAGCCTGGCACCCAATTTGCTATGGAAGAAGGAGATGTGTGAGCCTTAGATCTTTAAACAGTAGGCTCCTCTCCCCTTCCCCAAGTTTTACCCATTGTCTAGTAGCCTGGAAGCCTCCAAAATAGGTTTCAGAGGTTACAAAAATCCAGATAAAATAAAGAATAAAGTTGCTTTTACCATTCTCACTCCTAGACCCACAGAGCTCTGATCATAATAACTCATAGGCCAGAGGATGTCTGAATTGAATCTAAGCCCTTTCTTAAGGATTCTGGGGACAGGAGTGCAGTGGACACTGCTATGGGTCACACAGTTTCCCCCTAAGGAACGAAAGACTGTCTCCCAGCTGCCGGGGGTGCTGCTGGAATATGACCCTCAATGATGAGCCCACCCAGGAACCTCCACCTAGGAAAGCCACCTCACCCAAGACCATACCCTCTTTCTGAGGCACCGTATGACTGATCCGTTTGGGAGGGCACAAAGGCCCAGTCCCCTTGATTCAGCCTAGAACACTTCTGAAAGGTCATCTCAGCTTCAGAACTCACTGTAGGGTCGGCTGAGATCTCTACAGAGACTCCATCAAAGTTCATCCTCTGCCCTGTTCCTCTTGCTTCCTTTCCTTCACAGGTGGCGATCCTGAGAGTACTCCCTAATAAACCTCGGGCAAGTTCATCTCCATCTTAGGGTCTGCTGTTGGGCCACTGAACCTGCAGAAGCTGGTGCCAGGAGGCTCTGAGAAAGCACATGGCAAGATGGGATTTTGGCACTGGATCCCTTGCCACCCAGCCCACAAGGACCCCAGCACCGGTTAGGTGGACTTGGAGAGCCCCCAGTGAACTGGGATGGTATGTTGGTGGAAAGAAATGCACTGGCTGGGTCAGGGCATTAGGCTCTTGAGAAATATGAGGGAAATCCTAACTATAAGAAAAAGGGAATTGAGTGACTGCAATTAAGCTCAACTGATGCTCTAGAAAAAGTAATGAAAAGTTTAAAATAATTTATCAGCAATTAAAAGCATGGAAAAAGTGATGGCTGCACCAAGTGAGGAAGAAATGCCATCACTGACAGGAAGGATAAAAAGGCTCAGAAAGTAGGTGTCAAGAATGGATATATTATATAAGGTTGGAAAACTCATGAAATAACTGTGTTCCATGGGATACACAATTTTCCAAAGTAATAAGGAATGTTTAGTAAGAGCAGCACCAGCATCACTAAGAAATTCCATAACGACTCTCCTATGCAGGCCAAGGCTGATGGTAGGAAACACCACTACTGAGCTGGGCTCACTGACGGCAGTAGAAATGATAGGACTTTCCTCCCAAAATAGAGGCTAGGGGACAGCATATGCTCATTAGAAACCCATTACCATAGGCCCAATAGTGTGGGCTCCCACTTAGCAAAGCTAATATGGATTTCTGACAAATGTCAAATGTCTAACCTGCTAGCAGCAAAAACAGAAGCCAAATCTCCAATATGGCACCATACCTTGAAGAGACCAACTAGCCTCTTAGCATAATAATATAATTATTATTATACACTGGATTCCTTTCACTCCAAAAGGTGAAGCAATTTGTTTTGTCAGGAATAAATACATATTTCAGGCATGGTTTTGCCTTTACCACCCACTACGATTCAACCATCACCATGCTCCAAGAACTTACAGTGTTTGAACAACAGGCATGGGATCCCATCACATCAGACCAAGGACCTAGTCTACAGCAAAAGGGGTATAAAGTGAGCACTTAACTAGGGGACTCACTGGTCACATTACATATCACATCACCCAGAAACCGCCAGCCCGATACACTGATGGAATGGGCTGGTGAAGGCACAGCTAACGCAGAAACTTGAAAGTGAAACCTACAGAACACGGTGCCATCTTCCAGCATGCACTGTCCACTTTAAAGCAGCAACCTTCATATAGTGCTGTGTGCCCAACAGATAGAACTCATGAGTCCAGAAACAAGGGAGGAAGCAGGAATGACCTTCTTATCATTACTCTTGTGATCCACCTGGGGAATTTGCACTTCCTGTCCCTACTACTCTAGGCTCCACAGCCTTAGAGATCTTGATTCCCAAAGGGAAAATGCGTCTAACAGGGGACAGAGTATGGCTGCCGCCCAGGAACCTGGGGCTCCTTGTCTGAAGGTACCAGCAGGCAAAAAGAGGCATTACCATCATGGCCATAGAGTGGATCCTGATTACAAGAACAGAGGAGGCAGGCAGCTGCTATGCAAAGGAGATATAGGCTGTCCTGGTATTAGCTACCCTAGCTGTAATTCTTCCCACAAGCTTTCATTTTCTAAGTTTCCATCACGAAGGGAGACTCACCAGAATGCTGAAGGAGTTCCTCACAGACCTTATATGAAGAAATGAATCCAAGTGGCACACGAGGTGGATGGACTGTGGTGGACACTGTCATTGTCGCCTGGTCTCCCTTCAGGAATGAAGGACTTATGCTCCCGGCTGTTAGGAGTGCTCTCAACAGAAAGTCCTCAGCTGTCAGCCCCCTACAGGGGTTTCCCCAAATGAAGCAAGCCCCCTCTCGCCATTTCAGGACAATTCTGAAGGGTCATCCCAGCTTCAGAACTCCTATAGGATCCACTGAGGTCTCTACTGAGACAGCATCAAAGCTCAACCTGTCCCTCTACGCAATCCTGCTACTTTTCCCTTCCTTCCACAGCTGTAGATTCCAAGAGCACTTCCCAAGAAATCTCTTGTATGTTCATCTCTGTCTCAGAATCTAATTCCTGGAGAACAATGTCATCTGTCAGGGGAAGAGGAGCTTTCGATCACCTACCCAGAAGGATAAGGGTGTGTGATGTGCAGCAACGATGGGGCCACCAAGAGCAACTACATGAAACACTGTGAGAAAGAGAAGTGGGCAAATGAGCAAGGAGGGAGTGAGCAAGAAAGATGTTGTGAAGGAGATGGATGTGAGCAAAGGAAAGAACCTCCTGGGATAAGGTCTTGGAGAACAGATGGAATTTGGGCCCTAAGGGTCATCAATGTCCTCTTATGTAGGAAGGACAGAGACTGAGAGCAGCAACAGTTAAGGAGAAATGGGGCTATATGAAGTCCCCTTCTTAATAACCATCTAAAGATACCCATCCTGCTGTCCATCAAGATGGACCTTAACTCTCCCCGTTGTGTCTCCCGATTCTCTTGTTAATCTAATGCTTTTATTGGCATCTATAAGACCCAAGAGGGGAAGCTTAGACAACAAATTTGATAACACTTCTTGGACTGTTGCTTGATTTTGCAGCAGAAAAGCTACATGGGGGTGGGAGGGCCCATGCAAAAGTGGCCCGCTTAACCATAGCGTTTACCATCATCTGGGTAATGGGCATATTCAGTGGGTGAGTATAAAGCCAGGGTCATCATAAAGCCAGTCCCACATGGCTTGTATACGAAGCCAGTCAACTGTTTGATGTAGGGCATTCCACTTGGCATTTATAGGGATTGTTTAGAGTCTCCCTTGTTAGGGTAAACAGACCTCACAGTGGCTTTTATCCAATCCAGCAGCCTGGCCATTTCCTCGGGAATAACCCTCTGTGTATCTGGATCATGTACAGCCATCTGGATTGTTCCATAGTAAGCTATGGGTCCTGTAACAACCCAATCATGCTCTTCCATTCTGAATATAAAAACGAAGATACTGCCCCTAAACTAGTCACACTCACAGTCCATTTCAGTAAAGGTTCTTCAAGAAGTTGACACTAATCTACAAAATAAAACAACTCTCTCACCTTATACCTCCTGGTTTCAGTAGTTTCTTGGTTTTGTCCTCTTCCCATGCGGCCTATCTTCTTGTGACCAAAGTCTTAGAGGTACTCTGTTTTCCCCCACATAATTTTTCCCTTTGGGGGTAGATTTGAGACTAGTGGCGAAAACCCAGACCAACAGAAGTCTGCCTAGGGGGCCCACCAGCAGTCACCCTTCATTAGCATAAATTTAGGTGTGATTGTAAAGGGCTTGTATAAATAACAAGGAAATTTAAAAGATTTTAGGAGCTCTGTGCCAGGAACAGGAACTGGAGACAAAGACCAAATATATTTCTTTTTATACCACAATTACTCTGAGATGATGAGGAGAAGAGTCACTTGAAAGAAATTCTCAAAGGAAAGAACTGACAGGACTTGGTAGTTCTGGGCCTCTTGGAGAAGTACTCTAGGAATCAACGAGCTCGGGTTTTCATTGCTGTTCTGCCACTTAACTTCCCCATGCTTCATTTTCCCCATCTGCAAAATGGAAGTATTAGTAGTAGTATACTTACTTCTTAGGGTTGTTCCAATTGAAGATAAGTATTATAAAGCGTCTGGATCCATGCGGAAACATGTATAGAGCTCAATAAATGCTAGCTTTCATCATCATGGATACACGGGGATGGAACACCCAAGTTCTAGTCCACGTTCCTGGCTCTCCTGGCTGTTTGCTTACCCCTCCTTAGTCACGTCACCATCTCTGGGCCAGTTTCCTCATCTGTAAAGTGAATGTGTGGGTGTCCCCACGAGTTCAGGGTCCCTTCCATCAGGAGAAGTCTGCATCAGATGTGACTCAAAGACTCTCAGTCAGGGTGATTCAAGGGTGCTGGTGCCAGTGGCCTTACGTGGGAGATGGAAGGGAGGCGCTCTCTGCCCAGGGGCAACACACTCAGCGACCTGCTTCGTCGCGTTCTCCCCCCCCCCTTCCCGTGTGGGCGGCCGAGTGGAGTACCGAGTGAGCCTGGCAGTTAGCTACTCCAAGAATTTCGTCCAGGTTTGGAGAGAGGAGGCCCCCAAGAGCCTCGGCAAGCCCTTCACCGATCACAGCACAGCGGCTCCACCACTTGCGCGTGCGCGGCTGCGGCGCCCTGCCGCGGTTTAGACCGCAGGGAGCTTCCCTCCGCCCAGCGGCCTGCGCAGGCGCAGTCGCGGTCGGGGCGGGGACGGAGGCGAGGACGGAGCGGGGGCGGGGCGGGTCCCGGGAGCCCTGGGTTCTCTCCGCCTCCCCGGCTCTGACAGGACTCCTGGCAGCGGCGGCCATCAACTGCTGGGAAACAGAGGAAGAGGAAGGGGTGGAGCTGTCTTGCGGCTGGACGCCGAGCCGTCACCGACTGCAGCGGGGGCTAGTCAGCTGTGCCTGGCGCTGCCCGGACCCTTGAGAGCCAGCGCCTAGACCGGCGGGACCCGGACAGGCGATCCAACCTGTCTAGGAACTCGGGCAATGCCCCGCCACGGAGTATCTCCCGGCCAGGGCCACCCCGGGTGCGGCCGGGAGACGGAATCGCACCGGTCCCGGGGATCCCCCAGACTGAGGCTCCTGTGGACAGGCCTGGCGCTGGCGCTGGCCCTGCCCGACTCCCTGGTTCTCTGGGCCCCAGCCGGGGCCCACCCTCTTCCTGCCCAAAGCCATTCCGCCAGATTCGGTCGCTTAGTGCCCCAGCTCCGCAACGCCTTTGGGTGGTGGAACCTCACCTGCCCAGTCTGCAAAGGCTTGTTCACCGCCATCGACTTCGGGCTGAAGGTGAGCGCTTACAGGGGCTGCGATCAAACAGCCAAGGGGAGCGCTGGCGGGGGCAGGGGCGAAGGAGGTGCTGGGCCTGGGGTCCTGAAAAGCAAACCTGATGGGGAGGCTGGCCTCTACAAGCCTTCATTGGATTTGCTCTCCTTTAGGGACACCCATGACTGCACACCGCCACCACTGTGACCTTGCGAAGTAAGGAAAGAGTGCAAATTGTATGCCGGGCACTGCGCTAGCCATTTTATCCAGGTTAAATCAAACCTGTGAGGTGTTTCATTACAGTTGTTATCTTCATTTTACAAACTAATAGAGTCTGGGAGAGGTGAAGTCACTTGCCTAAGGGCACACAGCTGGTGGTTAGGGGAAAGGCTGGGACTCCTATCCTTGTATATCTGACATTGAATCCGCTGTGCCTTAAACTTGGCATCTCTAATTCAGAGCACCAGGCCTTGTACCAGTTACTCAAAAGGGACTTGAGTTTAGAAACATCCAAAGGTGTGGAACTAGATAGGGATGCCTTGACCCCAATGGGATTATGATGAGTGCTAGTTGGTAGGTGAGCTTTGCAGTGCTCTCCAGGGCCTGCCCCTGTGTGTGTCCTCAAACTACGGACAGCCATACTACCCAGTCCAAATTTCAGGGCACTCTGCAGACAGTGCCTGAGGACTCAGCCGGGCAAGCAAAATGCCTGAAATGCCACTGCCTACCAAGGGGAAGAGGAAGTACTGTCCTGGTGCTCCCTGAGAGGGCAATATCTGTGGGAGGCAGGGAGTGCATTGAGGTCTCTTCACCATGGTGGCATGAGTCCAGCCTGGCCCCAGTTTGGAAAGGGAGGTACAAAGCGTGGTAGCCAGGGGTTGGCCTGGTCCCTGTGCTGTCTCTGACCTCTCGTCACTGGTTCTTCCCACTACAGAAGGAGCCCGGTGTGGCCTGGGTGGGCTCCATGGCCACCAAGCTCTGCAAACTGCTGAAGATAGCACCGCCCACTGTGTGCCAGTCAGCTGTCCAGCTCTTTGAAGATGACATGGTGGAAGTGTGGACACGCTCAGTGCTGAGCCCGTCTGAGGCCTGTGGTCTGCTCCTGGGGTCCACCTGTGGGCACTGGGACATCTTCTCATCTTGGAACATCTCTTTGCCAGCTGTACCAAAGCCTTCCCCACAACCACCCAAGCCCCCAGCCCCAGGAGCCCCCGTCAGTCGCATCCTCTTCCTCACTGACCTGCACTGGGATCATGACTACCTGGAGGGCACAGACCCTGACTGTGAGAATCCGCTGTGTTGCCGCCAGGATTCTGGCCTGCCACCTGCCTCCCGCCCAGGTGCTGGATACTGGGGCGAGTACAGCAAGTGTGACCTGCCCCTGCGGACCCTGGAGAGCCTGTTGAGCGGGCTGGGCCCTGCTGGCCCCTTTGATATGGTGTACTGGACAGGAGACATCCCCGCCCACAACGTCTGGCACCAATCACGTCAGGACCAGCTTCGGGCCCTGACCACCGTCACAGCCCTTGTGAAGAAGTTCTTGGGCCCAGTGCCTGTGTATCCTGCTGTGGGCAACCACGAGAGCACACCTGTCAATGGTTTCCCTCCCCCCTTCATAGAGGGCAATTACTCTTCCAGCTGGCTCTATGAGGCAATGGCCAAGGCATGGGAGTCCTGGCTGCCTGCTGAAGCCCTTCACACCCTCAGGTAGTTGAGGTCCACGGAAACCCAAGAAGGGAAAGATGGATGATAGTGAAGGGAGCAGAGGACCTGGGCATTACCTGTGACTGTTCTAGCATGAGTCAGCTCTCCTCATTGGTCCTCCCTGATCTGACCCCAACTTCCACCTCTACCCTTATATCCAGACACCCTCCCTCACAGGGCTGACAGCATACCCTCTCCATAATGGTCTGTGTCTTTGCTCATGTTGGCCGTCTCTAAAATGCACCCCCCACTTTAACATCCCAACTTTACCAGGCCAGATCAAATTCCTTGTGAAGGGCCTTTGCTTCCTGTTCTAGCTCACTTTTTTCTCTCCCCTGAACTCCTAGCGGCGTTAGCCTTCTGAGCCCCTTCACCTCAGTCACATGGGCCTTACAATCAGTACTGTTTTTTGGTCTCCAGCTGGAATGTGAGCTTCTTGGGGATGTCCCGTGTGCCTCTGCCTTCCACCCAGATGCTTAACACAGGACTGGGCACACAGGACCTGGATTATGAATGAGTGTTGACCCTTCGTGTTCACTTTGTTTCAGAATTGGGGGGTTCTATGCCCTTTCCCCACGTCCTGGCCTCCGTCTCATCTCTCTCAATATGAATTTTTGTTCCCGTGAGAACTTCTGGCTCTTGATCAACTCCACAGATCCTGCTGGACAGCTCCAGTGGCTAGTGGGGGAGCTTCAGGCTGCTGAGGATCGAGGAGACAAGGTGAGGGAAAGCGGTGAGAACATGGTGGAGTAGGTGCTGATGGGGTTGGGGGAGAAGCAGACTCTTTGTGACCAGACTCCTATCTAGACCAGAGCACCTGTGAGCAGAGAAGCTTGGTTTTCTGAAGCTCCCAACAGCAGTGTTCCCTGGGAGTTCAGCTCCTGGTCCCCCTTAGAAGCCCTTTCATTCATTCCTCCCCTCTGGCCAGCAATGCCGGCCATTGTAGGAGATGAGTACCAACTCTTCCTGGCCAGGGCTGCCTGGACCTCTCCTTGCCCTTACAGCCTTTCATTCATTCATTCATTCATTCATTCATTCATTCATTCATTTATTAAATTTGAAGATCTAATGGCTTTATTGAACAATTCATGAATCCGGCAGCATCCCATCTAGCAAATAGGGGTCATTCTCCTTGATAACCTTCCTTAACTCTCCCTGCAGGTACATATAATTGGCCACATTCCCCCAGGGCACTGCCTGAAGAGCTGGAGCTGGAATTATTACCGAATTGTAGCCAGGTAGGAGGGAGGTGGGGAGAGGGGTGGATGAAAAGTCTGAAGGTTGGAAATTCCTTTGAGCATCTTATCATTCCTGCTGCCCCATTGGGGTAGAGAGGCTACTTTCTTCAATGTGTGGAGAAAGAAGCATCCCATCTCCCCAGATCTCCTCCCACCTCCCTAGAACCTTCTGAATGTAATTAATGTCTTCGGGCCAGGTATGAGAACACCTTGGCTGGTCAGTTCTTTGGCCACACCCACGTGGATGAGTTTGAGATCTTCTATGATGAGGAGACCCTGAGCCGGCCACTATCTGTAGCCTTCCTGGCACCCAGTGCCACCACCTACATTGGCCTTAATCCTGGTGAGTGAGGTAGAAGGGAGTTGTTGGGATAGAGGAAGTTGGTGGGATAGAGGAAGCAGAAACAAACTCGGGAGCCAGGGCTGGCAAGGGGCAGGTGGGACATGTGACCCCTCCCTGGAGTGGCCTTGGCTCCTTCCCTCTCCAGTCAGCCCTCCCTCCTTGCAGGTTACCGGGTCTACCAAATAGATGGCAACTACCCAGGGAGCTCTCATGTGGTCCTGGATCATGAGACCTACATCCTGAACCTGACACAGGCTAATGAACCAGGAGCCACGCCACATTGGCAGCGTCTCTATAGGGCTCGAGAAACCTACGGGCTGCCCAATGCTCTACCTGCCGCCTGGCATGACTTAGTGTACCGCATGCGGGGTGACACACAGCTATTCCAGACCTTCTGGTTTCTCTACCATAAGGGCCATCCGCCCTCAGAGCCCTGTGGCATGCCCTGCCGCCTGACTACTCTGTGCGCCCAGCTCTCAGCTCGCTCTGACAGCCCTGCTCTATGTCGCCATCTGGTGGCTGATGGAAGCCTCCCTGATGTCCAGAGCCTGCGGCCAAGGCCACCTTTCTGCTAGCACCCCCAGGGCCCAGAGTTGGTAAAGTGGAAATCTTAGGAAAGAAGCAAAAATCCCAGATGACAGCTGTGGTAAGAAGAGCATCTGGGCCCCGAGCACACCAGGGAAACAGGACCTTTTCTTTCGTGGAGCTGGTTTGGCTAGATACAGGAGAGGGCAGCTGCTCTGCCTGTGCCCAGCATCTAAGCTGCCCTCGGACTGCTGCCTTTCATGGCTGTGGAGCAAAGGTCTAAGTTGGTACTGCCCTAGCAGACCAGACAGGAGCTGTGCTGGCCAGCCAGGAACCCTTTACTGCTGCTGTTGCCTGCTTGTCAGGCTGTTAAAATAAAGATCAAAGACTTGGACTCCAGACCCCTCTGTGACTGTCCCTCTTTCTTCTTTTAAAGCTGGGAGGGTAGGATGCCTGAGTGGCTCAGTCGGTTAAGCCTCCGGACTCTTGGTTTCAGCTGGGGTCATGATCTCAGGGTTGTGGGATCGAACCTCAAGTGGGGCTCTGCTCTCAGCTCAGAGTCTGCTTGGAATTTTCTCTCTGCCCCTCCCCCTGTGCGCTCTCTCTCTCTAAAATGAATTAATAAAATCTTTAAAAAATAATTTAAAAAAATAAAGCAGGGAGAGCAAGGTGGCTTTGGGACTATGATCCTAACTGAAGGATCGGGGTACTGCAGGTGACGGTGTAATGCAGGCACAGGAAGGCACACGGCTTAGCAGGGCAGACAGACTTTATTAGTGATATCAGTACAGCAGAGGTGCCCATGGAACAGGGGGGAGGGGACCCATGCCTGAACCAGTCCCCTCCTGCCCCTGCCAGACCCTACCAAGGTGGGGCCTGGCCTAGACCAGTTCCTCCTGCTCCACCTGAAATGTGGGGGTGGAGAGCCCGGGGCTGGCCTTGCTTCTTGCTCCTCTTATCAATCCAGTATTGTCACTTCCTTGCAGGGATTAGGTCTCTCGCTCCCCAGCCCCTAGGCAGGGAACCCCAGCTACTGGGGAGGGGCAACTTTGGGTGGGGAGCCTGAGGCCTAACAATAGCCTCTAGGGCCCCTCCCTGCCCCACACCCTTGAGTTCCCTGGGGCCCAACGCAAGCAGGTGGAAGGAGGACTGAGGGCTTCAGGGGGTATGGGCCCCCAGGCGTTTGGGCTTGAGGGAACCCCACAGCGACTGAACGCCCCTGCGGACAGTCCACCCTACACGCCGAGCAACAGACTCAGCAGGGGGTGCTGGGAGGCAGGAGGTGGAGGCCTGGGAGCGTGCATCCAGACACTTCTGGTAGCGGAGCTGCAAAGAGGCAGGTGGGGCAGTCACTCTCCGGCCTGCCCCATGTGAGGTGGGTGTCATCACTCCACCACCCCACCCGCTTACCATGCACGCAGCCTGCACGGCCTCTGAGAGGCTGGCAGCGTTGGGCTCGCACCAGAACATGTGGCAGCAGAAGGAGGCTGGGCCGGCAGCCATGATGAATGCAAATGTGTGGACATCTCTGCCCACAGCCAGGAAAGAGAGGAAACGCACCCGACATTCCCCCAGCACTGCTTCCGTCTGGAGGGATGGAACCCAGTTAGAAAGGAACAGGCCAACCCTCTCTTCCACTGGGCACATCTATCTTACTGGCAGCTCTTCCTCAACCACCCCAGCCTCCCCTCCACGGCAAGGCACAGCCATGCGTTCTCCCACCCCAGTCTTTACCTGCTGATGCAAGATGGTAAGGGTGGCAGGAGCCACGCTGACGTGACTTGGGGTCCACTGCTCACGGCTACTGGAGGACAGGACTGACTCCAGGGCCCCATTTATCACATCTACCCCTGGAAGATATGGACACAAACATGATACCACTAGGGATGGGGGCCTTTGCTCCAACCGCACTTCACCAGTCCACAGCCCTGGATGATGCTGCACAGGTATCCCTTCCTTGGTGCCCTCCTCCTTGGCTTCAGTGATTTAGAACTTTTCTGGTTTCTTCCATATTGAATCCTAGGCTTGGTTTTCTTCACTTGACTCTGCCTCTTCCTTCAGCCTCCAAAATGAACTGACCTCCCAAAGCTCTGAACTCCCTTTATCTTGGCTCTCAGTGTTCACCTACATTCAGACATTATACTGCATCGTACCACCATACTCCCAAATCAACCCCTATAAGCCATCCTCTCCCAAGACCCAACCTTTGTTTTGTTTTATATCCACTTAAGGAATGTTGACTTTTGGGTCTTACTGTGCAGGCCAGGCATTACAGTGCGCAATCCCATGTACACCTTACAACAATCTCTCAATTGATTCTTTTATCACCACTTTACAGATAAGGAAACTGAAGTTCCCCTGCTTCTTCTCTATATTTCTAGTTCTCAGAACTAGAAGGACTGTCAAATTTTAGTTGGATTCAATAATTTCGGTAATTTCTATAATGTGCTAAAAGGACAAGTAACACAACATCCCCAGCTTTTAGATCAATCAACATCCCCTGTAACACAGTGGTTTCCTCCACCTCAAACTGCTATTGAACACGTCACTCCTGCATCCCACTTTTGCTTGCACTCAGCAGAGAACTGAGGCAGAAGCAGCACGTGGCATGGCGGAGGCATGGGTTCCAGTCCCTGCACTACTCATGAATGGGCTGTGTGATCTACTGTGTCTTTACCTTCGCAGCTAAGAGGTTAGAGGAGACAGTGCCAACGTGAAAGCATGCAACTCTGTGGTCCACTCCTGGGCCCTCTCGCCCTTTTCAGTGCCTCTGGGCTCCCATAGGAGCAACCCACATGGACCCTTTGTGGGCAGAGAGGACAAGGAAGAGGACAAATATCTTCCTCAAAAGTCCTCCCTCATCTTGGCCTTGCTCGTCTTACTTCTGGCTCGATCAAGGCCACATTCCTCTCCCAAGCATGCAAGTCCTCCGAAAACTGGCCTCATCTAAGCTGCCAAGCTTCATATTTTATTGCTCCCTGAGCTTCAAAGGATTTATGTAGCATTTATTAACATCTAATCTTGGCAAATGCCCGGCTAGGCAGATGGGGAATTCAAAGTAAGAGAAGAGGATCCCTCAAGGGACACAGCTGTAACTGTGGAAAAACCTCTGTCTGGAGTGCACCTTCCCTCCTGACTGCGTGAGAAACTCCCGATTCTCATCCTTCGGGGTCCACCCAGGCCCCACCCAGGAAGTCTTCCCTGCTGCTGCACAGAGAGGGAATGTTGCTGGGACAACTCTTAGCACATCTCAAGGACAGAAGGCAAATTCAATTCATCTCTGTGTCCCTAATCCGAGCACAAGGCTTATCTAGTTAAGAAATTCCAGATGCATGAGCAAGACACCCTCAAGGCAACATGGGCCAGTGCATCCAAACTGGAATAACCAAGTAACCTGGGAGCCCACAGAAGGGTGAAAACGCAGGCAGTTCCTGAGTGGGTCAGGTCTGATTGCCAAAGCCTGTGGTGTGTTTGACATTTATGCCAGTCAGTGGTATCAAAGTCAAACCGCCTAATAAGCTCCTGGGGCCAGGGTGTGGGGCTTGGCTTTGGAGTGTGGGGAGGATCCGCACGGAGGTGGGGAAAGTAGTGGAGCAATGCGGCCTAGAAACAGTCTGCCATATTTGGTGACAACTCAGGATTAAAACCTATACCCTGACCCCCAGCCCTGCACTCCCAATCCCCCTTAATCTATTGTGCATTTTTTTCCCATATCAATTGTTGCCTTCCAACATACCACATAATTTCATTTTTGCTTGTCTGTCCTGGCTAGAACGTCAGCTACCTGAAGGCAAAAATCTCTGTTTTGTTCATTAATGTGTACCAAGAGCCTAGAAAGTGCCTGGCACAGATCAGGCATCCAATAGTCACTTCTTGAATAAATGAATGATTTATGAATATTGCAGCTTCAAGAGGAGCCAATATTAAACTCCAGGTTAAAAAGGGAGCACAAGACAGAGCAGGAAGTGAGTTTAGAGACTCAATAGAGCAGACCCATCGAGGTGACGGGCAGCAGAGGGGCAGTCAAGGATCACAGACAGTTGCTTCATCATAGTGAGAACCTATGTAAGGTGGTGGGTAGATAGGGGAGTAGGGGAAATAACTGGAAGATGCAAGAAGGGTTTAGAAGTTGAAGGGGAAAGGCAGAAAAAAATGAAACCAAAGGTGTAGAGGTCAGCCAAGCTTCCTTCCTGCTCCCTTAGCACGATCTTCTCACCTCCAGTTCCATGTCTGTGGCACTGACATTAAATCCAACTGGAATACCAACTCCCCTCTGCAAACCCAGGCCCTCTTTCAACCCCAGCTCAATCCCCATCCTTTCAAAGAAGGGTTCCCTTATTGGACATAAGGTGCAGCTCATTAAAGTCAGCATAGTTTGAGGGGAAGAGCAGAGAATTGCAGAGGACCAGGCTGGAGTCCTGGACCTACCATCTCCTGACCATGTCATTTGAGGCAAATCTCATTTTATTGTATCATTTGTTTGTTCATTTATCCATCCACCACACAGTTGAGTTCTTCCTAAGTATCTTTTGATATGACACCTGACCACTTCTTGAAGCAGT
Source organism: Ailuropoda melanoleuca (assembly GCF_002007445.2). Taxonomy (NCBI): domain Eukaryota; kingdom Metazoa; phylum Chordata; class Mammalia; order Carnivora; family Ursidae; genus Ailuropoda; species Ailuropoda melanoleuca. Next base: position 58,821,900 of record NC_048225.1, read on the forward strand.
CTCCTTTTTGCCTCCCCACTCTCTCCTTCAGCTCTCACAATCCTTATCAAATTCATCCTCCTCTGTCCATTAAATGCTGAAGGATCTAAAAGCTAGGCCTAGCCTCATTTCTCTTTTCACTGTGGGCTGCTACACTCGTGGCTCTGATTACGTCTATAACCCAATAATGCCACATCTGAATCTGCAACCCAGACCTCTCCTCTGTGAATCCACCTGCCAACCTGCATTTGTCACTCGGCTTCCCCATCCAACTCGGCATGTCCGAAACTGGACTCCAATCTCCATATCAAAACTGGCCTCTTCCAATGTCTGCTACCTTTAAAGAATGGCATCACCATCCATTAATTCCCAAAGCCAGGAAGTCAGGAGTCAGCCTGAATGGCTCTGTCCCTCGTCCCACATTCAGTCCATCACCAAGACCTGGTTGATTTTAATTATCTAAACATCTCTTGAATCTGCACACTCTTCTTCAGCTCCACCATAGTCCGTGATACTCTTCTTATTGGCCATGACTACTCCAAGATCCTCCTAATAGATTCCTCACATTCACCTCCACCTGCTAAACATCTTTTTCCATGGTATAGCCAATGCCAGCTTTTACAAATTCAAATCTGATTATGCCGAGTGCTTTCCTGAAAACTCAACTATAGCTCCTTGCTGCTTTCAGGATTAACAAATGATTATAAGGTCTGACCACCACCCAGCTCCCAGCCTCATCTGGCACCAATGGCCTTCTGTCAGTGCCTTTAAAGTACCAAAGTGCCTTCCACTATGGGTCCTCTTCTACACTGTTCACCCTGCCTGGAATGATCTTCCCCCACTTTATTCCTATCTCCATCCTACTTTACCACATTAGCTCCCATTCATTTTTTGATCCTAGTTCAAATGTCACTTTCTCAAGGAAGTCTTTTCTGACAGTTTTATAGCAGCTTGCTACTTTCTTTCAATGGATGACTCAATTTGTAATTATACATTTATTATTAATATGATTATCTGACTAATTCCTGTTTTGTTTTTTCTGCTGTAACCTTTTGTAACTTCCACGAAAGCTGTGGCCATTGTTCTCCCAGGACACGATACATGGTGGGCTTCATAGGTATTTGTTAAGTGAGTGAACAAATAAATAACAGTTACCGTGAAAGCACTAGAAATATAAGAGAGAACCAGATAGTCTCTACTCTCAGTTTCCTTATCTACAAAATGGGTATCACCATAATCCCAACCTCATAGGATCGTCAAGACTTAAATGACATATAAAGAAGTACTTAACTAGCAATAAAGCATGTCACAGTTATGCTCACTGCTTCCTCTCTGGATGCTCACAGCTCACCGTTAGTGCTGTAATACCAAACCCAGCTCCCAGCTGCTACCTGGTATTTCCAGTCATCTAAGACCGGCCTCCCAATCCAATCAAAGATTTTCCGTGGGATGCAAGAGTGCGTCTCCCGATGTGCCTAGTTCGTTGGTTCAAACTCGGTGAAGGCATGCCAGCTGCTACTATAGGCAGAACACAGAGTGCAGGTGGGACAGAGGTAAACGAGGTGGGAGGCATTTTAAAGGGCTGGATGACATCAAGCATGAGGAAGGTCTGGTAAAAAAGGCTTTGGGAGGCAGAGGGTGGGCTTAGCTTTGGGATCAAGGCGGTGGTCCCTGGGTGAAGAAGAACACACATACCAACAGGTTTAGCAACAGGCACATTCCCCAGGTAATAGACTTGGAACTTTTGAACCAACTCATTCTTAGGCGCTGGAAATTCCACTGTGGGAAAGAAAAGGAGGATCAGTCATGGCGGCAGACCTTGCTCACTCTCAGTTCCCACCACCAGGGCAGAAGCTGGATATGCACGCAGCCAAGGCCCTACCTCTACCCTTTCCCCATCTCCCTTAACTTATTTGATCCAAAGAATGTAGTCTCCATGTGCCCATTTTTTTTTTATCATTTCCATGTAGTAGCTTCTGCCTCTTCTTGAGTCACCTCACCTTTACCAACAAAGCTGAGCTGGACCTGGCAGGGTTGTGGCACTGACCTTGGAAAGGGACATCCACCAGTTTAGAGTGGTCCAGGGAGAGTCCATTTACCAAGCAGCGGGCATTGCGCCTTTCGGCCATGATCTGAGGAGAGGAGGGGAGGAGCAAGGGAGAGACTTGTTAGGGCTTCACTGCCCTGGAGTCCCCCACCCCCACTCAATGACCCCACCCACATCCTTGTAGAGCAAAGGTGGCAGCTAGTCCAGGGAGCGGAGGGGGCCGTGCCTTAGAGCAGATCTCATGCAGGCTGGTGGCGATGTTCTTGGCAGGTGCCTCACAGCGAAACACGTGGCACTTGAGCATCTGGGTCAGCTTATCGCGAGCTACGTAGGCAAAGTCCCTGTTGGGGGAGGGGCACCTCAGTGTCTCCCAGTGCCATCCAGTGTGAGGCGTCATCCCCACCCCACCCACGCCCTCCCTGTCCATCGCAGCTCCTTCAGGGCTTTTGCCCTCGGGATGGTGTCCTGTGGGTGCTGCCTTCTGGCTCGGAGTAGACAGGCAAGCATGCGGAGGTGGGGGAAAATGGGCGAGCACAGCGGGCAGGAAGGGGCGGGGCAGAATAGGAGAACTTGGGTGCTCTGAGGCATCTGGTCCAGGTGTGGGAGGAGGAACGGTCAAGATAAATTAGGCACAAGTACCTCTCTCTGGGTCCGGCAGCACAAGAGAGGCAAAGAATAGAATTAGGAAGGAGGGCCCCCACTCTGACTGCTGGATGAGCCCCCACCCTAGGATCCCAGGCCCAGCTCCCACCTTCCACTGTCCCGCCCGACGCCCCAAACGCGAATGCTGACGATGGGCTGGGCGTGCAGCAGGGCCTGGCTCTGCGGCTCCACCAGCTTGAGCGTCTCGTCCTCCAGCTGTAGCAGCAGGTCCTTTCCCTGCGGGCCCAGGAAGCAGGCATTCAGGGGAGGTCAGCCACAGCTCTGGGGCCCCCACCTTGGTGTTGGGCCTCCTACCCTGCAGGCCTCACTCTAGTAAAGTCACATCTGTCATCTCCTATGTGACTCCCTTTATCATCTGGTCACCATTAGAAACCATCTCCCCAGGCCCCCACCTGGGATAGCACACCCATCTCACTGGGCCGTCACTTCCTTCTGGCCTTTGACACCTCCCTCCCCCAGTGGTTGCTCGGGCAGCTCAGCTCTCTCTCTCAGCTCCCTCCCCTTCTCCACTGAACCATACCCACCAGCTCAGCCCTCACCTCCCCCCAGCCCCCAGACATGGGGTCGTGCAGATTGTTTTTGTGGTAGGAGAGCTGGCGGATGCAGTTGTTGACGGCCACGCTGCTGCGTCCGGGGGCCAGCTCCTCCTCGGTCATCTCCACCCAGCCTAGGGAGCGCACTGCGAAGCACTGCCAGACACAGAAGAAGAGGTGGGAGGTACAGGGTCTGAGCTGGAACCAGAGGACCCCCAACAGAGGACACTGTCTCTGCTAAGAGCAGAGGAGTTCCTGACTCAGAACATGGCAGCTGGGAGGGTGATCCGAGCTAAGACTGAAGAAGTCCCCAAACAGGATCTAGTTGGCGGGAGGGGGATGGTCTCAGAGGAGACCCCTGCTAGTACAAGGAAGCATCTGAGTCAAGCCTGGATGGACCCCCTGCCCAGGCACTGGACTGGCTGAGTTAAACACTGACGTGCCTCTGGCTCAGACACAGGAAACTGTGCCAAGACTGGAAGAGCTCCTAACTCAGGACCTGGAGAGCTTCCTGAGACCAGAGATGCCCTCAGGACATGACCCAGGGGCTCTTCACACAGAGGAGCCCCAGCCCAGAAACGGGCATTGGTCTTGAACAAACCTTGATCCCTGGGTTGGCATTCCGTGGGGACAGCTTCTCCTCCTCTTGGGGTAATGGCTCTGGGCTGGAGGAAGATGGTAACACTTGGTACAGATCCCCAAACATGGAGCTGTCCTAAGGCCCCTCCCAGAGAGATCCATCCCCTGCCAGCGCACCATATCATGGCTTCCCGCTCACCTGAGGGTCTGAGCTGGGAAGGGCAATGTCCCCTCCTCAGGGTCCTTCAGTCCCAAATCCATAGGAGCCTCCTCACTGGGTTCATCCTTGGGAAGGGGAGAGAGGAGTCAGGGCCAAAATGATGCCCCTTCTGCAGCTCCCCCATTATAAAGCAGGGCCCCTCACCTTCCAAAATTCTCCATCCTCAAACCCTTCTCTGTGCGCAAAGCCTGTCCAAGTGAGCTAGGAAGAGGGATGGGAGCAGTAAGTGGGTGGCTCGTCTTGCTCCAGCAGCACCACCCTGACCCCTGGACAAAAAACAACTGGCCTGTGGGCTCACCTGAGACTCCTCTTGGGGGCTACTCCCCTGTGAAGGAGAAGCCCGGCCCGGGGGCTCCCACTGGGTGGTCCCTGTTGGGATGTGCCAGTAGTAGGTCCCTGAGGTATCCTGGACCCTCATCCATCCAGCCGGCAGGTCGGAATCCGTCTCGAAGGCGTTGGGGTTCCAGAAGGAATCTGCTGGGTGGGGGGACTGATGAGGGTCTGCCCACCCAACAAGCAAACAGTGGGTACTTATGCCCAGTCCCCTCGCAGAGACCCCATGGTGGAGAGGAAAGGATGGGGGAAGGGCTCTAGCACAAGGTTCCCGCTTCCTCCTAGAGCTTGCAGTCCGGAGTCACAACATGGGGGACCACCAGCAGGGGACATGACTCAGGTCTCCTCCTGGACCCTGCTCCTGGCTAATGTGCCCACATAGAGGGAAGGAGAAATGCAGAGAGAAGGGAAGGAGGTTGGGTGACCCCAACTGACCTCTTACCATTCATATCCATATTGCAGGTGCACACACTTATCAGCACCTCCTGCACACACATGTGCACTCAGACACACAACACACACAAGCCCTACCACCTGTGAAGCCACCACAAACACAAGTGTGTGCACACACGGAAAATCCCAGCAGAGATGGCAGGTATCACAGTCAGATGCACACACTTGTGCAGGGGCAAACACACACACCCCAACTCCAGCCATGACCTAAGGAAGACACCCTGCACACAGGTATGCACACACACGGTTATATGTATCAGCTCCCACCACACCTGCACAGAAGCCACACCCACAGCAACCCCCCACACATGTGCGGGTACCACCCAGAGTGAACGCACACGCAGTCGACCTCTGCCACATGTGTGCAGATGCCACAGACACTCACACCCTGACCCCTGCCACACACAGATGCAGGCCAACATCTTCTGCACATGCACACATACCTGTGACATACACCCCTCTTCTTCCAGCAGAGCCATACCGCTCCAGCTCTGTAACCCCGCTTCTGCCTCCTCTGCCTCGCCTCCCCACCCAGCCCCTCCCCACATCATGCCCAGCCCCATGCTACCCCTCACCTGGGCTGCTGTCCTGCAGGATGATGGCCAGGAAAAAGTCCTGGGAGAACATGGCGCTGGTTCCCAGCCCCTCCTGCCTCCACCCTCCCTCCTCACAGCCCCTCCAGCCCAGCCAGCTGGGCTCACAGCCTGGTGCTGGGCTGCAGAGAAAAGCTCATCCCGCCCCCTTCTCACCAGGGCAGAGCGCCTGCCAGGCAAGTTCCTCCCCCGCTTGGAGCTCACTAAGAAGGGGCCCGGACCACCATGGGAGGGGACCTCCTTGGGGTGGGGTAGAGGGTCCTCATAAGACCCCAGCCCCTCCTTCTCACATCTCTTCTTTCTAATCCTGGCTCCCCTCCCCCAATCCTGAATCCCCATCCCACCCCACAATAGGCACCACAGTACCACAGTCAAACCTAGTCTTAGGGACACCAGGAAGCTCAGCCCCTTGGGAATTCCTCAGCCACCTGGGGCCCTGCAAAGCCTGTAGCTCTCAGCACAAAAAGGGTGTGGCTTCAGGGCTCCCGGGGATCCCTTCCCTGCCCAGAACCTGCCCTGCAGTTTGAGCCCAAAAGTGGGCCTTGAGGGCTGGGCCCCAGCAAGCTTGAGGCTGGGCTTGGGGCTTCCCAGCACAGCCCCCCTCACCTGCCAGGGCCCAGCTAGGCTGCAGCGTCTCCTCGGCAACCGCAGCACCAGGACAGCTGGGAGCGCCCAGACTGCTGACGTGCTTCCCGTTACCAGGGAAACCAGGAATCCTGACTGGTCCAAGAGGCAGCACTGAGGATACAGGCAGTCCCCAGACCCAGGCTGCTGGGCAACCAGGCACAGAGGCGCTGGGAGCAGGTGTGGTTACCCAAGGTGGCTGCACACCTGATGGGAGAGTTATCTGAGCAAGATGTCTCACCACCCTGTTTGCAAATGAGGTGGGCCCACAGGGGAGGGGCTCTTCTTGCCTGTCTAGCCTTCTAGGTAGCCATTACCACCTCGTCTCCCTCCACCCTCCCCTCCCCTCATGCCCCAGGGAATTCAAATGCCCCCTCTTTCCCAGGGACCCTCCATCACCTTCACGGCTCTCCTGTCAAACCTTCCAGGAACACCGGCACCCAGGGCAACCGTGCCCTCCATAGCCACACCCTTCTTCACGAAGGGTCATAACACCTCTTGAATCTGGGGACCAATTCACCATCTTCTGACTGAGTCACGCACAACAATCCATCTGCCATCCCTGTTAGCCTGTATCTTCCTGCTTCAAAGAGCTTCATCCTTCCGATCTGCCCTGGAGGGGCCGCTCTCCCCCTTCTGACCATCTGGGAGGCCCTTCTGGAGCCTGGCATATCTCCCTCCAAGCAAAGCCCTACTCAGGCCTTTGCTGCCACACGCACATTTATTCGGGAATGTACATCTTCACTCCTGCATCAATTCATTCAGGCGCTCACGCACGAATTCAAAGGTTTGTGTATCATTCATTCATTTATCCATGCATGCCTTCATGGTGAAACCAGGTGTAGCCATTTGCTCAGGAGTCAGTGAATCACCTAATGCTCTCTCCTCTTTCCATCCCCACGTCACTACAGTAGTCCCAGCTACTACCTGCAATTCTTACCCGGATCACTGCAAAGGCCTCACAAGTGGGCTCCCTCCTCCAGCCTCGTCTCCTCCAATCTGGAAGGCACCCTGCAGCCCACATGATCGGTCCAAAATGCTGAACTATTCTCCACTTTGATACTCTTAGTTGTTTTCTCTTGCCCTCAGGATAGAACTCAAACTCCTCCCGGAGTTTGTGTGCTGTTCTGAGCCCCTAACCTTCTGGCTCTCAGCCTTGTATCTGATCACCCCCCACCCCCTTATCTCTCTCTCCCTGCTTGGAATGCCCCTCATCCTCTCCAAGCCCAGCCTCCCTTCCTCCCTCAGTCTTCACCTGACTATCACCCACTCCTCCTTTAGGCATAGGTGTAAAGGTCATGTCTCAAAACTGACCCACCCCCTCTCCACGACCATGCACACAGGCAGGGCTGGGTGCCCCTCCGGCACCTCTCCCATCCCAGGGCTCACCATGCTGATCAGAGCTGCCTGTCTATCTCTGTCTCCCCCACCAGACCGTCAGTGCCATGAGGGCAGGAACCTCTCTCCCCTGTAGTATGCCTTCTCAGCATTTAGGACAAGGCCGGGCACCGAGTACGAACCCAACACAGGTAGTAAAGTTCATTCACTCACTCACTCATTCATTCATTCAGGCACTTATGCCTTCAATCAACAACTTTGTGGAGATCCTAGGCTGGGAAGGAGAAAATAACTTTTGCTCAATTCTACTCCACTCCTACAGCAGCCCAGACTTCCTCTGTGGCCTTCATGATCATGGAGCCACAATTACAAAAGAGTAGGCAGTGACTCGGCCCCTTCCCTGGGCTGGCCCCACACCACTCCTCCACTGTCCAGAGCCTCCACCAGAGCTTGATCCTTGGCCATCCTCTCTCACTGAGGTCGGTGCCCATGCCCAGCAGGCCCTTCCCACTTCTTCAGCAGTTCCAGCCTCCTTCTCCTAGAAGGCTCACAGAAGCAGCTACTGCACTGACCATCCCAGCAGAGCAATCGGGCCCTCCAGTATTTAGCCTCTGACTCAAACCCCCCCCCCAACCCTCCGCTAGGGCAGAGGCTGCAAACTAACAACATAAAGACCAATACAAGACTCGGATTTTGAATGGCCTGCATGGTGCTTTAAAAAAAAACAGAATTGGTTGCTAACATTTAAAAATTGGGATATTTCACATCAATGTCTAGTTTTCAGTTTACCTTGAAAGGTGGCATGAACTGCTCCCTTCAAAGGAGGTCCAAGCAATGACCATCGAAAGCCACTAACATCACAGAAAAGAAAGGCAATCAGACTTTGCCTTTGACAGAAGTACTCAATACCACCTATGAGGTGCTCTTGCAAGAGCAAAACACAAAAAACTCTCAAATCCAAATCTGATCAGGTCTCTGGAACACACTAGCAAATTTGCAGGAAATCTAGGGGAAGAGAAACCTGCTCAACGCCACCACAGGGAGAGAGTCTGCAAATCCAGACAATGGAAAACCCAGGTCAAATAACCCTGTCTCCGATTTAAAACAACAACAACAACCTGCAAGCAGAAATAAAGAGAGACAGAGGGATGGAAGCATAACATACAGCTCCAAAGAAACTTATAGATACACATCCACCATCAAAAGGTCTAGGACTATTGACTCAAATAATCAAAACTTTTTCTAAATAGCAGAGTGGGGGTCATTTATTAAACAACTGGGAAATTGTAAACACTGACTGGATATTTGATAATATTAAGGAATTATTGTTAAATTTTTATACTCATGATACAGATATTGTGGATTGTTTTAAACGTTGTTTTCTAGAAATGCATGGATTTGAGTATTTGCTTTAAAATAACCTAGGCTGGGGCCCAGGAGCAGATCAGGGTATAGGTGCAGCCGGATCAGTCGTGTGTTGATAATTGTTGAAACTCGGGCACAGGTAAGTTGGGCTCACTATTCTATTCTCTCTACTTTTGTAGATGTTTGAAAAGGTCCGTAATAAGTTTTTGGAAAGGGGATGATGCACTGCCCTTGGTTCCATGGCTCCATGAACTGCATGCTCCCCTGCAAAGGCTCCCCAGGTGGGGGTCTGCTACAGTGCCTGCAGCCAGGTGCACACCAGAGTTTTTCCTGATCTCTACTTACACTCCAACCCACAGAACTCCAGGCTTGTAGCTACAGCCCATTAGCTCTGTCGCTGTCCCTCTACGTGACATCAGCAAATATGGAGACTCAATTTATTTAAATGGGACACATTTAATGATCAATCCTTGGAGTCCTAATACCTACTTTCTCCTCCTGCCCACCCCACAAAGAAGAAGCATCTATTTATTCTTCCTTTATTTCCTAACTTTTAGTCGGTATTCTATTCCCGATACAAAGAATACAAAACGATACCCTTGCAACGCCCAGAGTGGTGCCCTGCACACGAGCCCGGCTTCAGTCTTTCCAAGCAGACCTGCGTGGGGTGGTGCTGCTGCTGCCTCCAGACCCGGCCTGTTAAAAGCTGGCTCACGTGCACCTGGCTCACCGTGCTGTGTGCGTCAGTGGCAGGGTAAGCAGGGCCAAGAGCTCGAGTCTAGACGCAGTTCTACTGTGACCCCAGACCGTCTGTGCTGGTGGGAAAGCTACTTAGCCCTCCAGGCCTACTTTTCATCATCTGTACTACGGGCATCAGAATAGTGGCTACCTCACAACATTATTGTGAGGATTCAATTCGATAATGTGGAGCATAGGGCAGTACCTGGTAAGTGCTCCATAAATGCACCAGGTCCACCATCCATCAGAGTCCATGAGGGATGGACCTATCAGTTTGTGCAAGCGCTCTGAATATAGGAATGGTTTCGTTCAGGAAAACCTGCTTATGGCCTGCTGAGGACTGCGGACATGCGCTCTGTGGCTCACGCCCTGGCTGGCCCTGGCTGGCCCTGGCCTTGATTTGGAGAGGCCTGACCTCTGCCCTCTTGCCCTCCCATCTTCCCCATGTCAAGCTCCATAAGGTACCTGTGTCCTCTGGGGAGCCGTAGGAGGGGCTGCCCTGGGATAAGGTCGCCCAGCTTGAGTCCTCATCGCTGGCTGCACTGTTCCGCATGCCAAACAGGAGGCTGGCACTCTTGCTGTGCTCTCGGGGACCATCTGCAAGGGCCTGGGGTCTGGGGGGCACCTCCACACTCTCCGGGGGCTCAGGCAGCCCTTGGGGAGAAGACAAGTCCTCCTCCTCCTCCTCCTCGTCCTCTTCCTCATCATCCTCCTCGGCCTCCCCTGCCGCCTTCTCCTCTCCTTCATCTGGCCCCTGCTCTTGGGTGCTGATGATCAGACCGGGTCCTCGGAGCCCTCTGTTGGCCGCATTGTGGGCGGAGAGCTCCAGCTCAGAGTACAGGTGCATCAGGCCTTTGGGGCCCAAGGGTGCCATCTCAGGCTCCTGACTGGCCTCTTCTGCCAGGGTCAAGGTCACGTTGCGGTTCTGGTCACGATGGGCTGTGGCAGCCCGCCGGAGCTGGTTCTGGCCCTCCTTTAGCCACTTGGCATTGGCAGGGCCTGGCTCAGGCCCACCACCCTCCCCCATGGCACTGCGCAGGTCCTTAGGTCCCACAGCCGTGGCCTGCAGCTTGGAGTTGAGCAGCTGGTTGTGGGCAGCGTGCAGGGGCAGGGGTAGGCTCAGCGCGGGGCCTCCGTGGCTGTTGGCATTAATGGCCGACTGGCTCAGTGACGATGGAACAGACATGGCCTTAGCAGATCCTGTGGGGTGAGGAGAGGAGACTGAGTTGAGCCTCCGAGTCAGAATAGCAGCACCCCTGCTTCTGCCCGGGGCTGTGCTCTGCACCTCCTCATCTCCCCATGCTCAGCAGGCCAGCACCCACTGCTCTGTGTCCTATGAGCTATTTTCCCATGACAATGACTAGGCTCAACTCCTGTCCCCCCTCACCACCACCCACTCAACACCATCTCCACCAAAGGCTAGGGCCAGGCCCACAGTCCACCCCAGCCCCGAATCCCCAGCCCTGAGCTTTCTGAGACAGCACAGCCAGCCCCGGCTCTGCCCTCACTCCCAACGGCAGAGCCTCCACACAATGGCTCTCTGTGCATCCCCACCCCCCGCTGATCCGACCGGGGCTTACTGTGCCAGGGACCCAGCTGGTGTGGGACTGGCTCATGTGTTCTGGACACTGGACACCGACTGCCCCTTCCTCTTGCCACGTTGCTATCCATAGCCTCCTACCGTGAGCTCCCCAGGCAGCGTTCCTATTATCATAAATCACTGGGCTCCACCAGCCCCGAAGCCCAGCCCTACTAGGGACTGTGAGAATAGGAGAGAATGAGGTGCAGACCCATCCCTCAAGGGCATGGACCTGGGAAGGAAGGTCACAGAGGAAGGACTGTCAGCTCCAATTCATGGCTCCTTTGGCTGGTTGAAGCTACATTTTATGAGTGTTTCTATAAAGTATCTCACTTGGGGCACCACTCCCTCTGCCAGCCCCTGTAATGCCCCATGCCAGGCTCACTGCAGAGGCTTTTGACCTGTACCCCCCAGCCCTTCAGATCTTGAGCCAAACATCACCTTCTCAGTGAGGCTTTCCCTGACACCCTTTTAAAACTGCAGGCCACCATGCCCTCTCTCGGCAACACCCAAACATTCCTTAGTGCCTAGCACCATCTGTCAAGCTGTTTACCCATACTTATTACTATTTGTTTAACGATTGTCTCCTCATGACTGTAATTTCAGTTCCATGGTGGAAAATTTGGCTTTTTTTTTTCAATGCCATATGCCTAGAGCTTAACACAGTCCTGGCGCAGAATAGGAATTCAGTAAGTATTTGTGGAATGAATGTATAACTCTGTCCTCCTATCTCCTCCAGGCCTGATTTTTGCATCTCCTCTGCCAGTTTCAGAAAACACACTTTGGCCATGTTACTGTGTCTCAACCACTGCTCGTGGTGGCCCAACTGAATCCCATCTGCCCTTCAGGGGAGGGGATCTCCTGTTCCACAGTGACAACCGCCCCCCCCGCAGTTCCTGTCCCTTTGGACCCCCTCTCACTACAAGCCCTTTGTGGATCACCTTCTCTGCCTACCTATCTTTCCAGCCACATCACCCAGTGATCCCACCATCAAGGCCTCATTCCGTCCTCCCCAACTCCCCTACCTTCCACTGCTCTACTGCCTCCTTCCCTGACCCCCACTGTAAAGTGCTTATTCCCTGGACCCTCACTGCCACCACCTCACAGGCCATTCTCCCTCCACCACCAACCACAACCCAATTCTCCCTCATCCTGGCCCTCTTAGCTCCTCCTGCATCACCTTCCTCTTCCCTCATGCCTTCCCTGAGTCCTCTCCCCAGCACACAGCTCTCCCTCACTGACTGCCCCTCACTGCACACCTCTCTCTCTCTCTCTCTCTCTCTGACTCCCACCAGATGGTTCTTTCTCCCCCATTTCTCACCTGAGAGTTCTCTCTCCCCTGACCCCTGCCCTGGTTCTCTCTGCACCTCAGTGTGGCTCTCAGCCCTGAGCACAGGTTGCCGGTGAGGGGCTTCAGGCTGCCTGAGCAAGGCTCTGCCGTCTCAGGTGCAGTGCACGGTCCTGAGGCAGCAGCCACAGCTTGCCTCGCCATCATGCCTCCCTCCTCAGAGCCTAGCACAATGCTGTGCACACATGTGTAACGTGGGGGAAGAAATGTTCCTGTGTGTGTCTGCCTCATGGGGAACTGCCAGTCTGCTTGGTGGGGCTCCACCTGGGCGATAAGCAAACTCATGGTCACTGGCACACACGAGAAAAATAAACAGCTCTGCCACTACCTAGAACCACAGTAATCTTCTAAAAATGGAAACCAGATTGTGTCACTCCCCAGTTGGAAAACTTAGGTGGCTCACTGCTGCCTTCAGGATAAGGTCTGTGCTCACTAGCAGGACACCGAGAGCCTCCTTGAGCCAACCCCCATGACCTCTCAAACCTCCTCCCCCTTCCCTGCCTCCTTCACGCCTTACATTCCTCATAAAGTATGGCAGATTCTAGAACATGTCAACCCTGACAGTTCTGGCTCTTTGGTTACAGTGCTCCCCGGGCTTGGAATCCTGTCTCCCCATGGAGAACCTCTGCTCCTGTTTCAAAACTTGGCTTGGCAGGCATAGCTCCTAAGCAGTGAGCCTCTCCTGTGTAGTCCTCTCTCTTCATGCTCAGGGGACCATTCCCTCCTCCGTGTCTCACAATACCCAGTGCCCCATTCCAACCAAACACAGGAGACTGTGTCTTATTCCACTTCACATTCCCAACACCAAGGAGCGTGCACTGAGTGTGTGCCACAGAGTGGGCCCTCGGTGTGGACGGAAGGGAAGGATGGAGGAGACAGACGTCAGGTAAGAGGGATTTGGAGGCTAAGAACTCAGAATTCGGAGGTTGGAGCAGACACCGCGATAAGCCTGTGTGGCCCCGTGGGCTGAGAGCAGGCAACAGGAGTGTTAGGGAGTGTGCTGGAGAATGAGGATGGTACTCAAGAAGGCAGGGGGTCCCAGCGCAGTGAGGACCAAGATCTGGGAAAAAGGGAAGGAGTTAGTGTGAACCAACATCCTGGCCCGAAGGCTGCTCGGTGGCATCTCCATGAGTTTCAGGATGTGGAAGACCTGTGACGCTGGCAAGCTCAGAGGATCATGGAGATGATGAGCCCTTCTCTGAAGCAGCAGTGTAGGCAGCCAGGTGTTTAAGAGGTCAGGATAGGACCGACCTCCTTACCACTTGGAGGTGCAATCTGGGAAAGGCACATACACTGTGAAGCTGGGACAGTGAAGAGCCAGATCAACTCCAGGGAAGCCCTGTCCCCCTGTCACCAGGGCAGAAAGTATTGGGGGAGAAATGAGGGAGCTCTGTTGTGAACAGCACTGAAGCCTAGGCACCTGGCTCAAAGCACTGTGTGGTGCCATCACCTAACTTCTTGAGGTCAAAGGATGACCAGCGGCCCAGTATCCTCAAGAAGGGTCATGTTTTGGGGTTAGGTGTACCTGAAGCCTCTCAAAGGATGGAAAGAGCCACATGGATTCTGGCTCAAGGCAGGGAGCTGGGCGGAGCCCTCAAGGCAAGGAGCGAAAAGAGTGGCCAGTAAGCCTGAAGGAGCTGGGATGGGGGTGCATCCTACTTACGGTTTAAGACTCCTCTAACCTGACCCCTTACTATTTGTGAGGCACTGTGCTAGACACAGGGAAGAGTGATGAGTTATAAAGCAATGGTCCCTCCCCAATGGAGCACACAGTTTAGCAGGGAAACCACCCCTTACCCTGCAGTGCAGTACAGCATCTGACCAGTCCCTGGCACCGAAGAGCACCTCCTATTTGTAGAATACATGAGGGGGTATTATGAGGGGAGGAACAAGGCACGGCAGGAGTAGGAAGCAGTCTGTGTCTTACTCCAGCCCAGACATCAGCAAAGAACTTCTTGAGGAAAGGACTTCTGAGGTGAGAAAAGAGCACAACTGTCCTTGGGCCACCCCCTGCACCACCCCTCCCTCCCAGAGGAAGACCTCCCACTCCTCCTTCACAGAGGCAATGGAAGCCAGCAGTTGAGGAATGTCCCCAAACACAAATTTGCTGACTTCAGCACCTATCCTTTTCTCCTTCTTCCTAAGACCAACTGCTTCATCTGTTACTTGGCTCCTTCCTTGCCTGCCTTTCCAGGAATTTTATACCCTTGTTTATCCATTTTCTCTTCTATATAATCAATCTCTCCTTCTCAGTGGGATCCACTACCTACCAACTTACAAGCAGAATGTTTCCTGACCAACGCTCCTCCAGTGCCACTAGCTGCTTGCTCGCTCGCTCGCTCTCTCTCCCCAGCTCAAGCAAACTTCTTAAAAGAGCTGTCTCTACTCGCTGTTGTCATTTCCTCACCTTGCAGTCACTGCTCAACCCTCTCCAATCCTGCTCCCACTCCCAGCATGTCTCAGTAACAGCTCTTGCCAAGGTCAGCAGGACCCTATGTCATCTCATCCAACCCACACATCATCTTGGTAATATTCTCAGCATCCCTCGACACCCTGCCTCTCATCCAACCTTCATCCATGGCTTCCTCATGCTACATCTCTCTGTTTTCTGCCTACACTCTAGTTCCTGTTCGATGGCCTCCTAGAAGCCTCTGCCGGCTCACCTTCCTCTGCCGGCTCACCTTCCTCTGCCGGCTGTTACACGCTGGGATTTCTCATGGCCTGTTCTTATGCCCTCTTCTCTTTCTCACCAAATATTCAATGTAAGTATTTATCCGTGCCCATAGCTTCAGGTGCCACCTACACACTGCTCATTTCCAAATTTATATCTCCATTTCAGACCCCTCATCTGAGCTCCAGACATGCACATTCAACTTCCTACTCAACCTCTCTGCCTGGATGTCTCAAAGGCCTCTCAAACAAACATGCCTGCTTATGTTTCTCTCTCCCACACCCTGACTGGTCCTCTTTCAGGATCCTGGTTCATAGAGTGATATAACCACCCTTCCTATTGTGCAAATCAGAAGTGGGGTACCATCCTTAACAACCGTCTCCCTCGCTCCCCACATTCAATCCATCCCCAGATACTGTAAATTTTCTCTCTGGGGAAAATTTCCGGACTTCATCTACTCTCTGCATCCACTACCATCACAGTCCACCCCAAGGACAAAGACCGTAAGATCCAAATTATTAATGTGGCCTAAACCGTCCTGCTCAGTGTGGCCTCTGCCTTCCTCTCCAGCTTCAGAACTCTGCTCTCCAACCTCACTGGCCTTCTTTTGATTCCTCGAAGACACCATGCTCGCTCCTTCCACAAGGTGAATTTCCCCTTCTGCCAGGAACCTCCTACCACTAACCCTCGGCCTAACTAACTTGAACTCATCCTTTACATCTTAGTTCAAATGTCATTTCTCAGAGAAGCCTTCCTTGGCCCTCTCTCTTACCTCCCAGACCGGTTTAGCTTGTGCTCTCATGTATTCTCAAGGCACCATTCACCATCCACTTCATGGTATTTATTGTACTTGCCATAATCTTTCCCGATTCCCCCGACTGTGGGACAAGATCGAAGTCTGTTTTGTTCATAATTATATCTTCAGTGCCTAACACTACCTAATATATAAAAGGTGATCAAAGTTTATTTGTTGAATGAATAAATGATTAGATAGATGCAATTTTTTTTTAGGGATCACATTGTGTTGAGAGTATTTAATGGGAGGTAGGCAAGAGGGTATGCTATTAGACAAATGAGGGGGAAAAAAGAGTTTTGGCCTAGATTAAATTTGGTAGCAGTGAGGACGGAGTGAAACAAATAGATCTGGAAAATATTTAGGTAGCAGATGCGACAGAATTTGGTGACATTAGATGCAGAGGGTGAGGGAGAGAGGTTAATCTAAAATGCTGCCCAGGATTCCAGCTTGGATAACTGACTGGAAAGTAGCCATTTCTGGGAGCTTAAGGAAGAACGGATTTGGAAGACGGGTAGAGAGGGAACACATGGAAGATAATTCAGCTTGGGATCTGTAGGTATGGAATTTCTGTTGAACTTCAATGGGGATGTCATGAGGGCAGCTGGATATGGAGTTCAGAAAAGAGGTCCGGCCAGATACACACATCTGAGAATCAACAGCATATATATATGAAATCTGAAGGCTTGGGAGTAAACAAAATACCAGAGGAGAAAGTACAGAATGAAAGAACAATCTCAGGACAGAACCAAGAGCTTTACCAACATCTAAAGGGAGGGGAAGGACATAGCAAATGAGACCACTAAGGAGCAGACAATGCCGGACAAGAGAAACCAGAAAAATGCCTCCAGGAGAGTTAACACACACCACTAAATACTACTAAAAGGTAAAGGGGGGAAACAGGCAAGTGTCCATTCGAGTTGGCCACATGGAGGTCTCCGGTGACCTTGGCTCCAGCAGTTTCAGTGGGTGTCAGCGACAGAGACCAAAGGAAGTCGTTTTAAGAATGAATGGGAAGTGAGGAAATGAAATGAAGACAGCAAGTGTAGGCAAGGTTTTGGCTTTGAAAGAGTTAAGAGAGACGGTAGGATGCTGGAGGGGTTGGAAATGCAAGAAACGCACAGGCAGGTGCAAAATAGGTTCGGAATAACCTCTGAATCGGCTGTAGGAAAACTGCTCTTAACGAGTGCTTCTGCGAGTGCTAGGCCTCCTGGCTGAGTTGGGGACACAGCCGGCCCCAGGGCACACCCCTCGGTCGCCGAGGGCAACTGAATGCGGCTTGGCAGATTCCAGGCCTGGGACCCTGCAGAAATCCGTGAAGGCTCTGCCTACCTCACCCCCACGTCCCATTCCCAGCCCCTGACCTCCCCTCCCC